>NC_133145.1:56598777-56899402 GCF_048418815.1 Hemitrygon akajei | reverse complement strand
AAGACCTAACTTGTTCAACCTTTCCCTGTAACTTGGGTACTGAAACCCAGGTAACATTCTAATAAATCTTCTCTGTTCTGTACTCAATTTTGTTGATATCTTTCCTATAATTCGGTGACCAGAACTGTACACAATACTCCAAATTCGGCCTCACCAATGCCTTGTACAATTTTAACATTACACCCCAACTCCTATACTCAATGCTCTGATTTATAAAGACCAGCATACAAAAAGCTTTCTTCACCACCCTATCCACATGCGATTCCACCTTCAGGGAACTATGCATTATTATTCCTAGATCACTCTGTTCTACTGCATTCCTCAATGCCCTACCATTTACCATGTATGTCCTATTTGGATTATTCCTACCAAAATGTAGCACCTCACACTTATCAGCATGAAACTCCATCTGCCATCTTTCAGCCCACTCTTCTAACTGGCCTAAATTTCTCTGCAAGCTTTGAAAACCTACTTCATTATCCACATCGCCACCTACCTTAGTATCATCTGCATACTTGCTAATCCAATTTACCACCCCATCATCCAGATCATTAATGTATATGACAAACAACTTTGGAACCAGGACAGATCCCTGAGGCACACCACCAGTCACTGGCCTCCAACCTGACAAACAGTTATCCACCACTACTCTCTGGCATCTCCCATCCAGGCACTGTTGAATCCATTTTACTACTTCAGTATTAATACCTAAAGATTGAACCTTCCGTGTGGAACCTTGTCAAAGGCCTTACTGAAGTCCATATAGACAACATCCACTGCTTTACCCTTGTCAACTTTCCTAGTAACCTCTTCAAAAAATTCAATAAGATTTGTCAAACATGACTTTCCACGCAAAATCCATGTCGACTGTTCCTAATCAGACCCTGTCTATCCAGATAATTATATATACCATCTCTAAGAACACTTTCCATTAATTTACCCACCACTGACGTCAAACTTACAGGCCTATAATTGCTAGGTTTACTCTTAGAATCCTTTTTAAACAATGGAACAACATGAGCAATATGACAATCCTCCAGCACCATCCCCGTTTCTAATGACATTTGAAATATTTCTGTCAGAGCCCCTGCCATTTCTACACTAACTTCCCTCAAGGTCCAAGGGAATATCCGGAGATTTATTCACTTTTATATTCCTTAAAAGCGCCAGTACTTCCTCCTCTTTAATCATCATAGTTTCCATAACTTCCCTACTTGTTTCCCTTACCTTACACAATTAAATATCCTTCTCCTTAGAGAAGGATATTCTCTAATAGAAAAGAAATTGTTCAAAATCTCCCCCATCTTTTTTGGCTCCACACATAGCTGTCCACTCTGATTCTCTAAGGGACCAATTTTATTCCTCACTATCCTTTTGCTATTAATGTAACTGTAGAAACCCTTCGGATTTATTTTCACCTTACTTGCCAAAGCAACCTCGTATCTTTTAGCTTTTCTAATTTCTTTCTTAAGATCCTTTTTACATTCTTTATATTCCTCAAGCACCTCATTTACACCATGTTGCCTATATTTATTGTAAATCTCTCTCTTTTTCTGAACCAAGTTTCCAATATCCCTTGAAAACCATGGCTCTCTCAAACTTTTAACCTTTCCTTTCAACCTAACAGGAACATAAAGATTCTGTACCCTCAAAATTTCACCTTTAAATGACCTCCATTTCTCTATTACATCCTTCCCATAAGACAAATTGTCCCAATCCACTCCTTTTAAATCCTTTCGCATCTCCTCAAAGTTAGCCTTTCTCCAATCAAAAATCTCAACCCTGGGTCCAGTCCTATCCTTCTCCATAATTATATTGAAACTAATGGCATTGTAATCACTGGACCCGAAGTGCTCCCCAACACATACCTCTGTCACCTGACCTATCTCACTCCCTAACAGGAGATCCAACACTGCCCCTTCTCTAGTTGGTACCTCTATGTATTGCTGCAAAAAAACTATCCTGCACACATTTTACAAACTCCAAACCATCCAGCCCTTTTACAGTATGGGCTTTCCAGTCTATGTGTGGAAAATTAAAATCTCCTGCAATTACAACCCTGTGCTTACTACAAATATCTGCTATCTCCTTACAAATTTGCTCCTCCAATTCTTGCTCCTCATTAGGTGGTCTATAATACACCCCTATAAGTGTTACTACACCTTTCCCATTCCTCAATTCCACCCAAATAGCCCCCTTAGACGAGCCCTCTAATCTATCCTGCCAGAGCACCGCTGTAATATTTTCTCTGACAAGCAATGCAACACCTCCCCCCTCTTGTCCCTCTGATTCTATACAACATCATATTTCCAGGTATCAATCCCTGCTCTAAGCTCATCCACCTTTCTTACAATGCTCCTAGCATTAAAATAAATGCATTTAAGAAATTCTCCACCTCTTCCTCTCTGTTTATCTCTAACGGTGCAAACAACTTTACTATCTTCTTTTAACCTTTTCTTTTAAACTATCTGTTAATCTGTCAAGCAGAGTCCACTGCCAAGAAGTCCCACCAGTGCCTTTATTTCCTGAGAAAGCTGAAGAAGTTTGGCCTGTCCCCCAAAACCCTCACTAATTTTTATAGATGCACTGTAGAAAGCATTCTTCCAGGGTGCATCACAACCTGGTATGGAAGTTGTCCTGTCCAAGACCAGAAGAAGCTGCAGAAGATCGTGAACATAGCCCAGCATATCAAACAAACCAATCTTCCATCCTTGGACTCACTTTACACCGCACGCTGTCGGATCAGTGCTGCCAGGATAATCAAGGACACGACCCACCCAGCCAACACACTTTTTGTCCCTCTTCCCTCCGGGAGAAGGTTCAGGAGCTTGAAGATTCGTACGGCCAGATTTGGGAACAGCTTCTTTCCAACTGTGATAAGACTGCTGAACAGATCCTGACCCGGATCTGGGCCGTACCTTCCAAATATCCGGACCTGACTTGCACTATCTTACTTACCCTTTTCTATTTTCTAATTATGCTTTATAATATAAATTTTTATTATATTTACTTCGATTTGTACTTAAGGGAGCGCGAAGCACAGAATCAAGTATCGCTGTGATGATTGTACACTCTAGTATCAATTGTTTGGTGACAATAAAGTAAAGTAAACCTTGTGTGTGTTGTTTAAAGTTAATCTTGCCCTGTATGAAAAGTACTGTGCGAAAGTCTTAAATAAATAGTAATGACAAGGGTAGAGCACAGTGGGAGGAGTGTGGGACAGGTGGCAAAGGAGGAGTACCACGGGTGCAGACACACCCAGCCCTGAGTTACCACGCAAGGGCATTTGTTTCCAAACTATTGTTTTATTGATCATTGCAGAATCTCTCTCTGGTGCTTTCTGCTCCCTCCCATCTCCCTGCCCTCTTCCCAACCATGATTCCCCACTCCCTGCCCTCTTCCCACACTCAGTCCACGATAGAGATCCATATCAGAATCAGGTTTATCATCACTCACACTTAATGAAATTTGTTTATGGTTTGTGGCAGCTGTACCGTGCAACACATCAAAGTACTACAGTACTGGCAAAATTCTTTGACACCCTAGCTATATACATCTATATGTGCCTAAGACTTTTTCACAGTACTGTAGGTGATTATATAAAATTATAAGTAAGCATATGATTGTAAGCTGGCACAGCCCTCTGAATCCTTCCCACAGAGTCTTTCGTGCAAGGGCTTTGTCAAATGTTTCATTTGGGCAACTTGCCCATACGGTGGTTGGCCCTCTGGTAGTCCCCTCGGAAAAAAACCATTGCTCAGCCGGCAAAACAACTCCCAAATTGGCCTTCTCTGGGAGTTCCACAGTGTGGCTTTGTCAAATGCTTCCTGTTCAGCAGCGCAATGAAATTGACAGGAAGGTGATGTTTCCTGCTCGGTGTTGCTGCCTGCCGTACATTTGACCCTTAGGGTCAGCCGCAGGGTCAGCCGCAGGGTCATCAGCCCGGACCACTGCTTGTTGATGTTTCGCGCTCTTAGTCCTGGTGTGTATCCTGGTGGCAGAGCAGTGCCAGGAACGTCTCGCTGCCAACCCCTGCAGCTTTCAGTGGGGTAAGTCAGCCCCCCAACTTCCTTCCTCAGCCACAGCCAAAAGCTGCCCTTTTCTGCCTCTTCAGCCAACACTCTGGAGGCCCTTTCTGCCACTGCCATATCCTAGTCTCGATGCACCGATGAAACCTGGCACCCTGTCCCCACATGGTAGATGATTGTACTCCTGTCAGCTTCCTCTTCAGCTCAGGGGCAACTTCCACTCCCTCCTCCCATGGGATGATTAGCTCAGTAGGGAGGGCTGTCTTGGTGGCAGTGCACCGCAGTACTGTGTCTGGGCAAAGGGATGTGGTGGTGATTTCCATGGGGAAATAATGTAGCTGTCTCCTGAGATCTGCCCTCCTGTTCCACTCCTTGCCTGTGGAGAGGAGTCCTGAAGGAAATCTTTAGTTAAACTGCAAGAGAAATAACAATTCTGCACTCTAATCTAACAGTCTACGGTGAAGGGAAATGAGAGGAAGTTATTGTGATAAATGAGTTACTACTCTTTGTGTGCCATTAACTTTTAACTGTCCCTCCCTTCCCCACAGTAAAGTGAGAGAGCTGATTTCACTCAGTGCTGACGACAAGAAAATGAATGTTTCTGAGAAGGTCGACAAACCCAGTGATGAAGTGACCTTTTGGAAAATCCATGAAAGCAAAGGAAAGGAGAATTTGTGGAAATGGGCGGGCAAAGGCCCTGCTGTGCCAACTGTCAATACCAGAACAGTAACTAAGGCAGTGAAACACACCACCACACCGTCGTACTTTGGAGACTGGTACCCCACGGACCATACCTACCTTCAATCAGTAAGTCTCAGTTTTATTGCTAATCATCGTACATGTTTGTTAACAGTATTGGCCCAGTCAGTGTTGTGGTTTTTCGTGCTTTACAAATGACCAAGAGACGCAGAAGATTCTTCAAGAAGGGTTAAACTTTAATTTGCAAATCAAAGCTGAGACAGTCATTGAGCTAGTCGCTGATTGTCTCCCGATCCTCGGATATAGCAGCTTTTAAAACAATCTCCTGGTTTAGTTGTATTAACATATCCAAGCGGTCTATAGGTGCATATCACAAGTACATCCGCCACTATTGTTTCTACCTATTGACTTATTCATGTTCTAGTCTACATCTCTTAGCTACCTCTTATTAACACACCATTGTCTCCTACATTCTTAAGATTTCAAATAGCAAGTTCAAACTACATAATCTACATCAAGGCTGACTACATAGCTTTGGTTACACAGCAAACAAGTTCAAAGCAAAAACATCTCTTAGCTACCTCTCATTACCACACCATTGTCGTCTACATTCAATTGGATACATGCAGAGCACATAGCAAACTTCAAAGCTGACTACCTCTCTTAGCTACCTCTTGTTAACACATATTAACACACCATTGTCTTCTACATTCCTAGCATTTCACATAGTTTTGGTTACACAGCAAATAATACAAGTTTTATACTCCATAATATTTTATACTCCAATATCAGTCGGCAGAATTGAACACAAATGGGTGAAGATGGTGTCCTATCAGAGTGCAACTCCTCACATTTGTCTGTATTAGATTCCATCTGCTATTTTTCGGCCTATTTTTCCAGCTGGTTCAGATCCAGTTAGAAGTTTTGAAAATGTCCCTCGCTGCCTGTACTGCTCCCAATCACCTTTTAGCAGGGTACTCAAAATTTAACACAACACAGTGGATTCCTGTTAATTGGGGCATATCACGACCAGTATGTTTTGGCTCAATATGTGAATTCTGAACTGAGTTGACTTCATTTCTTACGTCCTTCACATACACGAGGAGTAAAAATCTTTACATTACATCTCCGTCTAAATATGCAAATTATAGTAATTTATAATAAATAGATTCAGTCAATTTAACATAGAAATACACTCAAATCAGCAGGAGTTAATCATCTGCTGGCCTGGTGGAAGAAGCTGTCCCCGGAGACTGTTGGTCCTGGATTTTATGCTGCGGTACTGTTTCCCGGATGGTGGCAGTTGGAATAGATTGTGGTTGGGGTTTTTTACACACCTGTCTTTGTAAATGTCCTGAATCATGGGAAGTTCACAACTACAGATGCGCTGGGCTGTCTGCACCACTCTATGCAATCCTTTTGCTTTTAACGTATCTGTAGAATTCCTGAGGATTCTCCATCTTGTCTGCTAGGGCAACCTCGTTCCTCCTACACATACAAGCTTTGAACTCAAAACTTCACTTTTGAAGTCCTCCCACTTACCACATACACCTTTGCCAGTAAACAGCCCGTCCCAATCCACATTTTCCGGATCCTTTCTGGCCTTTCTGCAAACAGCGGACTAGACCTATCCATTTCCATATTTACTTTGAAACAAATAGCATTGTTATCACTCGATGCAAAGTGTTCCCCTTGGTGCACCGTCAATAACTCTCCGAGACGTGAGGCGAGATATCGGCTTTTATTGGCTGGAAGAAAGAACAAACGGCAATTGACCACCATACTACATCCTGGAGACTGAGGGCAGGGCTCAGGCCCCAATCGCCTTTATACCGGGGTCTGTGGGAGGAGCCACAGGAGCAGTCAGCGGGGGGGTGTGTCCAGACAGGTATATGTAGTTCACCACATTCACCCCCCCTTTGTTTTAAAAGAGAGTCCCCATGGGACGAAGTTTCTTACAAGTATTATTTACAGGTTAAGTCTATCAGGTGGTCGAATCTGTCGCTGCGATCTATGTAGCACCGGCTGTGATTGCACAGGTGCCGGTGGTGATTGCACCGGAGACGGTGGTTGTGCTGGTTCCGGCCTAACTGGAGGTGTCAGCCCACTAGGCGTCAGTGATCCCTCATGCGTGTGCGAGACGCCCGGTATAGGAGTGTCGTGAGGAGTCTGTGTAGGGCTTGGTGTGCGTGGTGTCACCTCGGGTACAGGGTTCATAGTTACCGTGGAGTGTTCGGGGTAGTGGTCTGCTGCTCCTGCGGGCGCCAGATCGCGGACGGAGACCGTGTCCTCCCGCCCATCAGGTAAGACCACGTAGGCATACTGGGGGTTCGCATGTAGAAGGTGAACCCTCTCGACCAGCGGGGAGTATTTATTGCTCCTCACATGTTTCCGGAGCAGCACTGGCCCTGGGGATGTCAGCCAAGCTGGTAGGGTGGTCCCAGTGGCAGACTTCCTGGGAAAAGAGAATAGGCGCTCGTGAGGGGTGGCATTGGTGGACGTACATAACAGGGAGCGGATAGAGTGGAGTGCCTCAGGGAGGACCTCCTGCCATCGAGAGACCGGCAACCCTTTTGACATGGGCTAAAAGTGTGGCCTTCCACACTGTGGCATTCTCCCTCTCCACTTGTCCATTTCCCCGGGGATTATAGCTCATGGTCCTACTAGTAGCAATGCCCCTAGCCAGCAGGTACTGGTGCAGCTCGTCACTCATAAAGGAGGACCCTCTATCACTGTGGATATAGCAGGGATATCCGAACAGAGTGAAGAGCTGGCGCAGGGCTTTTATGACGGACGTGGCAGTGGTGTCGGGGCAGGGGATGGAAAAGGGGAACTGCAAATACTCGTCGATAATGTTGAGAAAGTAGACATTGCGGTCGGTGGAGGGAAGGGGGCCCTTAAAGTCAACACTCAGTCGCTCAAAGGGGCGGGTGGCCTTGATAAGTTGCGCCTTTTCAGGATGGTAGAAGTGCGGTTTGCACTCAGCGCAGACTTGGCAGTCCCTGGTCATCGTCCTGATGTCCTCAAGGGAGTACGGCAGGTTCCGGGCTTTCATGAAATGGTAAAATCGGGTGACCGCTGGGTGGCATGGAGGGCGTATAGCTGGTCGAGCTGTGCACTGGCACACGCTCCCCGGGATAGGGTATCAGGGGGCTCATTGAGCCTTCCAGGCTGGTACAGGATATCATAGTTGTAGGTGGAGAGTTCTATTCTCCACTGCAAAATTTTATCATTTTTGATTTTGCCCCGCGGTTGGTTGCTGAACATGAACGCAACTGAGCGCTGGTCAGTCAGCAAGGTGAACCTTTTGCCAGCGAGATAGTGCCTCCAGTGCCTAATAGCTTCCACTATGGCCTGGGCTTCTTTCTCCACCGTGGAGTGCCGAATTTCAGGGCCTTGAAGGGTACGAGAGAAGAATGCTACTGGCCTGCCTGCCTGATTGAGGGTAGCAGCCAGTGCGAAATCGGAGGCGTTACTCTCTACTTGGAAGGGAATGGTCTCGTCCACCGCATGCATTGTTGCTTTGGTAGTGTCCCCTTTAATGCGGCTGAAGGCCGCGCGGGCCTCGGCAGAGAGGGGAAATGTGGTAGACTTGACCAGGGGGCGGGCCTTGTCTGCGTAATGGGGGACCCATTGGGCGTAATAGGAAAAGAAGCCCAGGCACTGTCTGAAGGCTCTGAGGGTGGTGGGAAGAGGGAGTTCTAACAGGGGGTGCATACGATCGGGATCAGGGCCAATGACCCCGTTCTCCACGACATACCCAAGGATAGCGAGTCGGGTGGTTCCGAACACACACTCGTCCCTGTTATAAGTAAGGTTCAGGGCTTTGGCCACTTGGAAAAATCATTGGAGGTTGGCGTTGTGATCCGACCAGTCGTGACCACAGATGGTGATGTTATCCAGATAGGGAAATGTGGCCTTCAGTTGGCACTGGTCCACCATCTGGTCCATTTCCCTCTGGAAGACAGAGACACCATTCGTGACACCGAAGGGGACACGCAGGAAGTGATAGAGCCTGCCGCCCACCTCGAAGGCGGTGTAGGGGCAGTCCTCTGGGCGGATGGGGAGCTGGTCATAAGCGGATTTCAGATCTATTGTCGAGTACACCTTGTACTGAGCTATCTGGTTGACCATATCCGCGATGCGGGGTAGGGGGTACGCGTCAAGCTGCGTGAACCTATTGATGGTCTGGCTATAGTCCACAACCATCCTATTTTTCTGCCCGGTCCAAACAACAACCACCTGGGCCCTCCAAGGGCTTGTGCTTGGCTCAATGATCCCCTCCCTGAGCAGCTGCTGCACCCCCGACTGAATGAAGGCCCTGTCCCCCGCGCTGTACCTCTTGCTTTTAGTTGCCACCAGTTTACAGTCGGGGGTCAGGTTGGCGAACAGCGATGGGGGAGGGATCTTGAGGGTGGAGAGGCTGCAAGTGGTGTCGGTAGCGCAGCTGTCGGCATGGTGCTGGGTGGGATGTGTGGGTCGGTGTGTGTGGTCAGTAGCGGGGTATATGGCGAAGTCCCACCAAACTGAGGATTCCTGACAGTGAGTGATGGGAGGGGCCCGTCATATGCCATAGTCACACTTTCGAGGTGGCTCTGGAAGTCCAGCCCCAATAGCACAGGTGCGCACAGTTGAGGCATGACCAGTAGCGCAAAGACCCAATATTCTGTGCCCTGCACCACCAATGTCGCTACACAACCCACCCGGATGTCTGTGGAATGCGACCCAGAAGCCATGGTGACCCTCTGGCTTACCGGCCGTGTCACGAGTCCGCAGCGTTGCACCGTGTCCGGGTCAATAAAACTCTCAGTGCTGCCCGTGTCAAACAGGCAGCTAGTCCTGTGCCCCTCCACCAGGATGACCATCATTGACCTTGCAAGCTGGTGTGGGGCACTTTGGTCGAGGGTTACGGAGGCCAGAGTTGAACTGCCGTCTTGGTGCCCGGTAAGCACTGGTGGGTCGGGGGTGGGGCGAGGTGGCACCGACAAAGATGGCTGCCCCCATCCGGGCAGGCAAGATGGCGGCCCCCATGCCTCACACGCAGCGCTGCCCGACCCCGCTCGTGGTTCAGACTTACAGACCTTGGCGAAATGGCCCTTCTTCCCGCAGCTGGAGCAGGTCGCTTCTCGGGCCGGGCAGCGTTTTCGGGGGTGCTTTTCGAGTCCGCAGAAGTAACACTGCGTGGACTGGCGACTGGTATTGGAGTATAAAAGTTGCATTGTTTGCTGTGTAACCAAAACTATGTAGTCAGCTTTGAACTTACTATTTGCTATGCATGAATCCAATTTAGTAGGAGAATGAAATCTTAAGAATGTAGAAGACAATGGTGTGTTAATGAGAGGTAGCTAAGAGATGTAGATTAGAACAGGATTAAGTCAATGGGTAGAAACAATAGTGGCGGATGTACTATGTAACTAAACCAGGAGATTGCTATAAAAAATGCTATGTACAAGGATCGGTGGGCAATCAGCGACTAGCTCAATGACTGTCTCAGCTTTGATTTGCAAATTAAAGTTTAATACTTCTTGAATAATCTTATGTGTCTCCTGGTCGTTTGTGGGGCACGAGAAACCACGACAAAATTGGCGACCGCGGCAGGACCGGAAAGAGACCCGCGGAAAGGAAACAGCAGATTGGGGACGCTTCCCAGTCCTCTAGGGACCCCCACAAGGCTAACAGAATTAAGGGTGCACCCAAACAAAAAGTAAGAGCTTTTTACGACAATTTGGACTAAGAATTCTGTTGGTTTTGGGGAGGTCTTGGAGTCTCAGAAGTGTGGAACCACTGCCAAAGGGTCTCTCCGGTCCAAAGAATCTGGCAGAATTGGGGGTTAACAGGAGGCTCAGAGGATTGATCAAGAACACTGCAGTGAGGGTAAGTACAAATAAGTTGATAAGAAGTTAAATTAAGAAAAATTCCACGTGGTGTTGGTAAGTTCCTGTGGATACCGCTTCGTATAAAACGAAGGTCTGAACGACAGGGAAAGGGAAAATAGAGAAAATCCTCGTGGATACCGCCTTAAGAGATAAGGGTCTGAATAGACGAGGTGCAAAGAGAAAGTTCTGTGGATACCGCTCTGAATAGAGGTCTGTACAGGCAGAACAGAATAGGAAACAAGGACAGTCCAATATATAGTTTAAAGCGCTGGTAGACAGACGATAGACTAGGCATAGAATTAGAGTAAATAACATTATCCAGTAAACGAACTGTGAATCTCTGAAATACCTTAAAAAGAGAGAACAACATGACAGGTAAAGGAACGGCAGTAGAGATTATGAGCAAAAAATTCCCGGTAAATAAATATGAGATTGTAGCGGTGTGCTACACGCAGCGCTAAAATAATGACACGGAGTCGGTAAACTGCAATTAAAGAAGATTTTATTCGAACTTCACAGCCTTGCTTTAAAGCCTCCCTCATCCCGCCCTCCCCGGGCGCGGATGCTGTAAGGGGCACGTACTCACAAACCCCCGCAGGCTTTTCCCTTTGTTGGTGAAGCAGACCTGGCCTTTGTGCCGGCGCGCTGGCTATTTGTGAGCCGGTTCGAGTGCGCTAGGAAGTGGGTTGCCACAAGATCACAAAAACTTCAGAAAAATGGGAAAAGAGAACCAAAAACCTGGTCACAAAATGGCCAAGAGAAGGAACGTTTGATGTAAGCTTGTGCGAAGAAATGGAGGCACTAATTAAAAATTACAAACCAAAAGATAAATCTAAGAAGAGGGCAAAAAAGAGAATGAGAAATGGAAGTGCTAAAACTCTTCAGAACGGAGGGAGAAAGGCTGAGGAGGACAGGTAGAATATTGATTACAAGCGAGGAAGACACTAAGGTGCTGGAGAAACAGCCTGTTAGAGAGAGAGGAAGGTACAGTGAGAAGCTGGCTTCAGCTCCGTACCCGGATGCGAAAGAAACAGAAAAGCCCCCTCCCTATAATGAGGAAGGAACCCCTAAGCAGTGCCCCTTGCTGACGGGAATAGTAAGCATGCAGGGAGAAGTCCAAGTTTGGGATAATGAGGAGGAAAAAAGACAATACGAGAAGGAAAAAGCGGCAATAGGATAAAGGTGAAAGGATAGCAGAAAGGATAAAGGTGGAACAGGCAAAGAAAGAAATGAAAGAAGAGATTGAACGGATGAAATACTTGAGAGAGGAAAAGGAGTATGAGGAGTAACGGTTATACCATAGAAATAAACAGACTAGAAAAGAAAGTGGCTCATCAGGGCAGGAAGAGATGAGGCATTCAAGAGGAAGTGGAAAAAAGATAGGAGATGAGAGTCTTGGAGAAACACAAGAGAGAAGGGAAGCAAGCACGAGTAAGGATCATGAGGAGTCCCTGCCACAGGTGTACAGACACGGACAGGAAGAAAGAGAAGGTGACTCATTGGAGGGGCAAGAGCTAAGTGGAGAGAGAGGGGATGCGAGAATTTGTCTGGAAGAGGTAGGAGGCAGAAGCTTAGAAGAGCAGAAGGAGGCGGTCGGGGAGCGACTTGCCGAAGTAGAGAGAGAGCTAGATAAGTTACTGAGAGGGGATTGCCAGAGGAGATGCGAAAAATACTCCAGGGGCCAACCAAGTATTGAATCAAGACAGAAAGGAAGGACTCCACAGGGAGACCGAGGGAAGAAGAGGACCCCGGAGAAATTTGTGTGGGAGGCAGTTAAAGACATACCCTGAGACAGATGGGGAGTCAGGCGAGGAGGAGAGCCAGGGCAGGTGGGAAGAAGGAGGAAGAATGATGCCGTTGTTAGTTAAAGGATCAGGACAAGTGCAGTACATCCCTTGGGGATCCCAGGACCTAGAAGGGCTGAAAAACACTCTGCCCAATCTACATGAAGGAGCAGGGAAATGGATTAGAGCCTTTGGACGATTATTGGCTATGGGAGATTTGAAGGCACTATTGATAAGGTTGATGGGAACCTCCAAATTTAACAAACTAATGGAAATGGCTGGCATAGTAAACTCGAACGACCCGAGAACTGATGGAGACGGGTTTGACAGAGTGAGGCAGAGGGTATGGCAGGCCCTCAGGAAGCTTTATCCACCCAAAGTAGACCCCAAAGCCTTAAAGGGGGATCCACTGGGAGACACTGAAAACCCAGCAGCCTACGTAGAAAACCAGTTGAAAAGGTGGAGACTGGAGACTGAGCAAGAGGTGGAAAATAGCTTATTTATCACCACACTGTTCCGACATAGCATTTTGGATGCAATGCCTCTGGAAGTAAAATCCAAACTGGAGGAAGTGGTTGGGCTGATGTCAATGACCCCACAAGAATTTAGAGACCACGTAGTCCATGTGGTTGAGAAATACCGGAAAGACAAACGAAGGTTGGCTGAGCAGCAGGAAGAGGTGCAAAGAAAGTTAATACAAATGCAGCTCGAAGAACTCAAAAAGAAGGAAAAAGAGAAAAGCAAAAAGATGCTGCCAGCAACCACCGGTCCGAGTACAGCCATCGAACTGGATGAAGCACTGCTATATGGAGGAACTGATCATACTGTAAGACAAGGGCCGGAAAACCCCATGCCAATAATCAATGTCTTTGGAGGAGCATTCCCACAAATGCCCCATCAGGAACAGACTAAATTCAAACAGCCCAGACAGGACTGGAAGTCCCAAGGAGGGGGACAGAGGAGCTATGGGCAGAGGGGACCAGTGAGGAAACAGGGGGCAAGAGAGGTAGAGAGACTGTGCTGGGGATGTAATCAGCCAGGTCACATGAGAGGAGATTGTCCGTTTACACCATGGCCTGTCACACACCAGCAGGAACCGATAAGAAGGGAACTAAAGTTTAGCCAAGGACCAGCCCCCACAGGCCCAAGCGGACCTGTGAACCCCTATGCGAGGTATTAGGGGTGCCCCAACAACTCGAGTGGGAAGGGGCATTACCCAATGATAACAAGGGAGGCAGACGAGGAACCCATTGTTCAGGTTATGTTAGAAGGGCAACTGACACCAATGATGATAGATACTGGAGCCACGTACACTTGTGTACAGCCACAGTATGCCCCTCACCTTCCCATGTCAGGAAAGTTTATTAAGACGGTAGGGTTCTCGGGGAAAACACAGTTGACACAGTGCACGGCTCCAGTGCAGTTGAGAATGGGAAATAAAGGAATTGTTTTGCTGGTGCTAGTATTTAAAGGAACTCTGATTAATTTGTTAGGCAGAGATGCCTTATTGAAACTGGAATTAAAATTAGAATGCACCAGAAATGGGCTGAGTGTGGAAAGAGCAGGGGCTCAATTGATAGTGCAAGAAGACAAGAAGGCTAATGTCTTTTGGATAGGAGACATCGCAGAGCAGATTCAGGAAACCTGGGAAAAATGGAAAAAGGGCGTGCAGGCTATATTACCCAGGGCTGTAATGCCCAAATCTGAGCTACATTGTACAGTGATTTTTGACGAGACTCAGAACAGGGAGTTTAGAGGAGAGATGGCACCTGGAGGCATGTACCCAACAGCACCTGGAAGGGGAGGCTGTGATAATTGGAAAGCAAGGGGCAGCTTTACAAGTTAAGTGGAACACCTTTTTAGAAAAATGGTACAGGATACCGGAGGCTGCGCCCCACGTAACGTTGTTGGTAAACAAGGGATATCAGTCTAAAGACTTAGGACCCTTAGTTAAGAGTGCTGAAACCGTAACAGTGTGGAGGAAAATCATGCCAGAGGTGTGGATATCAGAAGACAACAATTACATTAAAATAATGGTAAGTGTAGATATGGTAGGGACAGTGAGAGAGGTCGAAATAACTCCCCAACCACACATGCCATTGCTGGGAAAGGAAAGAGGCCAGCAGAAAGATAGAAGGTTAGATGAGTTGCCATCTATTCTGTGGTCACAGTATGACACGGACGTAGGGAAAATAAAAACAGCTAGTCTGGTGGAAATAAGGCTGAAAAAAGGAGCAATTCCACCCAGGAGACCACAATACCCTCTTAAGACCAGAAGCAGAAGAGGGAATAGCATCGACAGTGCAGGGGTTGCTTGAAATAGGAGTGCTTAAAAGAACAAACAGTCCATGCAATACCCCGTTGCTGCCGGTCTTAAAAGCAGATAAATCTAAGTGGAGATTGGTGCATGATTTGCGAGCGGTAAATGATGTGGTAGAGGACTAGCCAGCGGTAGTCCCCAACCCACACACACTTTTGACTAATGTTCCACCAGAAGCAATTTACTTTTCAGCGATTGATTTGTGTTCAGCTTTCTTCAGCATTCCTCTGGCTGACTGGTGCCAGTATCTGTTTGCATTTACTTACAGAGGTGCTCAGTATACCTATACCAGAATGCCGCAAGGGTTTAAACATTCACCACGTGTTTTTATTCAGGTGTTGAAGGCAGACCTAGAGGGCATACCATTGGAAAGTACATTGTTACAGTATGTGGATGACCTGTTGATTTGCTCCCACAGTAAGGAACAGTGTGAGCAGAACACTATAACTCTGTTAGAGAAGCTGGCGCATGGAGGACATAAAGTATCCAAAAAGAAATTGCAATTTTGCACACAGCAAGTGGAATACTTAGGCAGGGTAATATCCAAGGGAGTGAAGGTGATAGCACCAGATCAGATTGAGGCAATAACTAAGGCCCCAAAACCCCAGACTGTAGGGCAGATGATGACGTTTTTGGGAATGGTAGGGTATAGCTCAGATTGGATAGGAGAATATGCTGAAATTGTGGCACCTTTGAGAAAGATAATGAAAGAAGCAGGACATACAAATTTGAAGAACGGCTTACAGTGGAATGGAGAGGCGGAGATAGCTTTCAATACTATTAAGCAGGAATTGCAGTCAGCTAATGCTTTGCCTGACTATGAGAATGTTTTTCATTTGTATGTATCCAACCAACAGGAGGGTTATGTCACAGCGGTTCTAACACAAGAGACAAGCACAGGAAAAGCAAAGCAGCCGATAGCATACTACAGTACAAGACTAGATGAGGTGGCTCAGGGGTATCCACCCTGTTATCAGGGATTGGCGGCGCTGTACTATGCATATGAAAAGGCATCATCTGTAACCCTGGGCTATCCTGTGACTCTGTACACACACCACAAAGTAGCAGAATTGCTGGAAAGAGGGAAATTTGTGCTGACGCCAGCCAGGATAGCAGTGTATCAGATGCTAGTGACATTTCCTGACATAACTATACAGAGATGCACTACCAGTAGTATAGCCGATTTTGTCCCTTTGGGCTATGAAGGAGAACCCCATGATTGTGTAGGGAAGACGATGACATTTGCCAAATTGAGAGCAGATTTACGGTCGGAACCACTAGAGGATGCAGATAAAAAGGTTCTGTTCGTAGATGGCTCTTGTTATAGGGATTATGATGGAAATCATGCAGGGTTCTCAGTAGTGCAGCAGGATCAGTCGAGCTATAAGATTATTAGGATGGAGTCCTGTCTCCAACCGTGTTCCGCCCAACAAGCGGAAATCAAAGCCCTGACAGCTGCGTGTGAAATGATGGAAGGTGAGAAAGTAGACATCTATACTGATTTGGCATATGCTCGTGGAGTATGCCATTTGTTAGGGGCAGTGTGGAAACAGAGAGGTTTTTAAAAAAGTAGTGGAGATCCCATACAACATTGTCAGCGAATTCTAGACTTAATAAAAGCCATGATGAAACCTAAAGCATTGGCTATAGTAAAATGCCAGGCACATAAAAAGGGAAATGATGTAATAACAAAGGGAAATCAAGCTGCGGACGAGGCAGCTAGAAAAGCGTCTGGATGTACACCAGCTGTCATTGCCCCCCAGGTAAGCCTAGCTCCAGAACCTGTGGTAGAGGACCTAATTGAAATACAAGGTAAGGCAACTTTGGCAGAACAGACAATGTGGAGAAAAAGGGGGGCCAAGCAGAACCCGGAAGGCTTGTGGAGCATGGAAGACGGTTTGTTGGTAGCGCCCACCCCTCTACTGACGATTCTGATTTCAGAAGCGCATGGGATGGACCATTGTGCAAGGGGGGAAGTGATAAAGAAAATAAAGAAGGATGGTTTTTGGTCACCTTATTTACAGGCTTCAGTGGACTTTGTCTTGTCACAGTGCGAGGTATGCGCACAGAATGCAGGGTTCGGACATCAGTTATTTGACTGGTTAGAAAGTAGACTCGGAGGATGGGGAGCATGGCTGACTAAAATGGCAATAACTGTCAGTATTGTATTGTTGAGCTGTGTGCTTGTGCTGTGCTGTGTCCTTGTCTCAAGTCTCTTGTAGTGCGTGCTGCAACCAAACAATTTCCGATGCTCGTGGCAATTACTGAAGCAAGTTTAGTGGAGAAAGAAACACCGAAAATGTATCGTTATGTATGTACAAATGTATGTACAGCTGGCGCATGTACATTGACCTGATCCCCGTAATGAAGGCGTCTCGTACTAGCAGCTCCGCATGTTGTTCCACCCTCAGACCTTTGCAGTTGCAAGTTCGCACGAGTGTCTGTAGGGCTCGGAGAAACACGGCGCTTGACTCATCGGGTCGCTGTCGCCGCGTTGCTAAGCGATGTCTTGCGTAGACGGTGTTCACCAGCCGCAGGTACTGTCTTTTGAGGGCGTCCAGTGCCTCTTGGTAGATCGGCAGGTCCCTGATAAGTGAGTAAACTTTTGGGGTGACCCTCGAGAGGAGAATTCTGTGCATAACAGCGGGCTCAGTTGCATGAACCTCCTCCAAGTATGATTGGAAGCATGCAAGCCAGAGTTCAAAGGCAAGAGCTGCTTCTGAGTTTTGAGGGTCCAAGTCTAATTTTTCCGGACGTAAAATACTTCCCATGTTTTAAAACTTCCAGTCAATAAAATTGATGCACCATCAATAACTCTCTGAGACGTGAGGCGAGATATCGGCTTTTATTGACTGGAAGAAAGAACAAGCAGCAATTGAACACCATACTACATCCTGGAGACTGAGGGCAGGGCTCAGGCCCCAATCGCCTTTATACCGGGGTATGTGGGAGGAGCCACAGGAGCAGTCAGCAGAGGGGGCATGTCCGGACAGGTATATGTGGTTCACCACACCCCTACACAAACTTCTGTCACCTGCCCTGTCCGATTCCCTAATTACAGATTAAGTATCGCACACTGCCTCGTTGGGACTTTTATGTACTGATTAAGGAAACTTTCCTGAACGCTTTTGCCAAAATTGATCTCATTCAGTCCTTTAACACATGGGAGCCCCACAGAATGAGAAATACCGTAGATTCCGGACTACAGAGCGCACCTGATTAAAAGCCGCTGGCTCTAATTTTAGAAATAAAATCAATTTTTTAATTGTATAGGCCGCACCGGATTTTCGGCCGCAGGTGTCCCATGTTGTAATATGAGATATTTACACAGAAAGATATTACACGTGAGGATTTTTAAACTTTTAATTAAATCCATATGGTAACAAAAACAAATACATATTGCAAATGCTTTTTTTCGAACCGTGCCCGTAACGCGGCTACTTTTAAATATACGTTGCGTATACTTCTGTACTGAACAACATTCTAATATCTCCTAACGACTGGTAAAAAATATATATACTGCAGCCTACCAGGAAAAGTTATTGATCGCCTTTAACTTAAAAGCAGCGTTCGCTCAGATCCAAAGCCGCTCGCATAATGCGCTCCCCCCTCCTTTCCGTTTATCGCAAACTGGCATTTTTCCCACAAGACACCGCGAAACCGGGTGTGACGTCATAGCATCCTGCGATGTAGTACAGAAAACAAATATAGTTAAAACTCTTCTAACTTTAACTAGAAAATGAATTACTAAGCGAAAATATTATAAACTAAATAACTGCCATAAGGCAGCACAATGCTTCGAGTGGTTTCCATGTTGATGAGGGTGAGTACAAATGACTGATTTACAATAATTTAATTGTGAAAGTGCGCTTGATTTATCGTACAATTTCATTGGACCTCTGTGAACTACTCATCAATTTTATTGGTCTACTGTTATGAGGCAAAATGTTTACGAGGCGGCATGAAAAAAATCATGTATTAGCCGCTCCGGATTAAAGGCCGCAAAGTTCAAAGCTGTTCAAAATGTGGGAAAAAAGTAGCGGCTTAAAATCCGGAATCTACGGTAGTTAAAAAGCTATAAAAATGTCAAACTACCTTTTAGTTGAGTAACCAATTATAAATTTAAATAAAATACAGAACAAATCAGAACACCATCAATACTACTACAGTACTATAAAACTGTGTATTAGTTTGTAACAGTTATCAATGGAGGAATTCATACAATGTATGCCGCTGTGTTCTTTTGATTGACTGTAAAGGAACAAAATTAGCACAGACACCTAGTGCAGATAATGGACTCCCTTCATACAATGTTTTTGCCGATTGCATCTTCCAAATCTTCATTTTCGTTGTAACATTCAAGGTGATTGTTGATGCCTTCAACTTCGTTGTAGTTCCTAATTTGTTGAAGTGGTGAAATCATTTTATTTTTACTCCCGGCCTTTTTGGGTATCTCCAAGCCTGAATGCTTGAAACCGCAGAGAGCAAAACAGTTCTGAATTGACTTGCTGCTTATTTCTCATCAACTATCAGTGACAAAAATCACTGCCTTTTGAACATAAGCACACACAACTGACACTATTTAAAGATTGCTCCAATGAAGGGTCTCGGCCCAGAATATCGACTGTTTACTCTTTTCTGTAGATGCTGCTTGGCCAGCTGAGTTCCTTCAGCATTTTGTGTGTGTTGCTATTTAAAAACTGTCCATTCTAAGCACGGTGTAGTGTCTCATGGCCACACAAGAGCACATGTCTGATGCTAGTTTAAAACTGTCTCCTGCCCCAAATAAACGCATGGTGTTCCAAATGAACATTGCCAATCCTGGCTATCTCCTTGATGAGTTTTTGTTCTTTAAGAGCCTTTTGCAATTAAGCAGTTGCCCCAATTAACGGAATCCACTGTATTCTGAATGTGGCTTCAGCAACATCTTGTACAACTATGTGATAATGAATTGAAGGAGACTTGAAGGTTACATGAGAGAAGGGGGTGATGGCACTGGTGTGATTGTTCTGCTGAAAGCTGTCGTGGACCCAGTGAGCTAAATGACTTCCCTCTGTTCCTTCTCGGTCAGTTGAAAGATGAGGTGAGGAAACACCAGCTAGAAGGTGATGGGTGAAACCAGTTGGTGGGGGAAGGGTGATGAAGTAAGAAGCTGGGAGGTGATAGGTGGAAAGTTAAAGAGCTGTAGAAGGAGGAAACTGATAGGAGGGGAGACTGGCTCATGGGAGAAGGGGAAGGAGGAGACAAACAAGAGGGAGATGATAGGCAGGTGAGGGGAAGAGGTAAGAAGCTAGAGAGGGGAATTGGGAAGGAGGAGTAGGGTGGAAAATTACTGGATGTTGGAGAAATCGATGTTCATGCCATCATGTTGGAAGCTACCCAGACGGAATATGAAGCCTTGCTCCTCTTGCCCCAAGGGTCAATTCCCACCACTGCCTGTAAGGAGTTTGTACATTCTCCCTGTGAACACTTGGGGTTTCCTCCGGGTGCTCTGGTTACCTCCCATAGTCCAAAGGCATATTGGTCGGTAGGTTAATTGGTCACGTAAATTGCCCTGTGATTAGGCTCGGATTAAATCGGTGGATTGCTGTGTGGTGTGTCTCGAATGGCCGGAAGGACCTTTGCCACGTAGTATATCAATAATAAAAAAAATAAAATTAACCATCTGCTTGATGGAGACTTAGTTAGTACTGCGGAAGCCATGCAATCTTTTAAAGCCAGAGAAACTAAAAATCGCCTCGAGCTGTTTTTATAGCACCAGTCATAACCATCTGTTATTTGACCACACCTGTGTTCAGTTCTGTTTGGCTCATTATAAGAAGGATGTGGAAGCTTTAGAAGGATTCAGAGGAGATTTACCAGGAATGCTGACAGGGTTAGACAGCAGGAGAGGCTGAGTGAGCTAGGGCTTCTCTCTTAGGAGTGAAAGAAGATGTAAGATGACTTGATAAAGCTGTGCAAGATAGGTCGATCAATGACATGGGTCACTTGTAAATATGCTTGGAGCGTTCATCTTACGAGTACACTAATTCTCGAGCCATTCCAGAGATCAGTGTTTAATTCTGACAGAACTAGAGAGATTCAGGACGGGTAAAACTTGAAAAAATAAGTGTCTCAGGTATTCAAAAGTTCATAAAATGGTAAGGAAAGTCTTCAGGGGAGCAAGTAGGAAAATAGATGGTGGTGGGACACTATGAAGGCATATTGGGCTTCATAATCAAATATTGCTTACAGGAAGCAGGGTGTTATATTGAATTTGTATAAGGCATTGGTGAGGTCTAATTTGGAACATTGTATGTGGTTCTGGTCACCAACCTACAGAAAATGCATCAATAAGATTGAAAGAGCACAGAGAAAATTTACAAGGATATGGTGGAGTCTTGAGGACCTGAGATAAAGGGAAAGGTTGAACGGTTTAGGACTTTACTTGCTGGGGTGTAGGAGAATGAGGAGAGATTTGACAGAGGGTGTAGGCGCAAGCAGGCTTTTTTGACTACGGTTGGGTGAGACTAGAACTGGAGGTCATAGGTTAAAGGTAAAAGGTGAAATGTTTAAGAGGAACATGGGGGGGGATCTTCTTCGCTCAGATGGTGGTGGGAGGAGTGCAAGGAGCTGCTGGTGGAAATGGTGGATGCAGGTTTGATTCAACATTTAAGAGAAATTGGAAAGGTACATGGATGGGAGGAGTATGGAGGACTATCGTCCAGGTGCAGGTCGATGGGGTAATAGTTCGACATGGCCAAGATAGGCCAAAGTGCCTGCTCCTTCTATGCTGTAGTGTTCTATGACTCTATGGAGAGGGGCAAACTTTCTTTTACCTTCCTCTTAAATAGGGGAAGTTGCCGGCAGTGTTCAGAGTGGCCAATGGCATCTCTCTCACCTTATTAAAATTGTTATGCCTGAAAATAGGCAGCATCCAACATTAGGACCCCCTCCCCCCCCCCCCCAACCACCCAGGCCATGCCCTCTTCCCATTGCTACCATCAGGAAAGAGGTACAGGAGCCTGAAGACACACACTCAACATTTCAGGAACCGCTCCTTCCCCTCCACCATTTCTGAATGGCCCATGAATCCTCAAGCACCGCCTCACTATTTTGCTCTTTCTGCACCAGTTATTTATTTATGTACATTTTGTTTTGTAACTTATGGTGATTTTTTTTTTGTGTGTTGCAATGCAGCAGCTGTAGAAGACGTTGGTGAGGCCTAATTTAGAGTACTGTGTGTGGCTTTGGCCACCCCCGACAGCAAAGATGTAAATAAGGTTGAAAGAGTACAGAGAAAATTTACAAGGATGTTGCCGGGTCTGGAGGACCCGAGTGAGTTGTATGGAAAGATTGAATAGGTTCAGACTTTATTCCTTGGAATGTAGAAGATTGAGAGGTATACAGAATTATTGGGGGGGGGGTATAGATAGGGTAAATGCAAGCAGACTTTTTCCTCTGAGGTTGGGTGGGACTACAACCAGAGGTCGTGAGTTAAGGGTAAGAGGTGAAAAGTTTACGGGGAACGTGAGGAGAAATTTCTTCGCTCAGGGAATTGTGAGAGTGTGGAATGAGCTGGCAGCGCAAGTGGTGTATCCAAGCTTGGTTTTGACGTTTAAGAGAAGTTTGGATAGGTACATGGATGGTAGAGGCATGGAGGGCTATGGTCCCGGTGTAGGCAGTTTAAACGGTTTTGTCACAAACTGGATGGGCAGAAGGGCCAGATTCTATGCTATACTTCTCTGGCTCACTCCCTGTCTCTGGCTCTGTGTCTCGGTGTACAGTGATCAGGGCAAAATACTAAAAAAAACAATGAGCGGCCAGCAATGGGGAAGTTGCTGCTGTTACCATCAGGGCTTTAAGCTGTTTTGGCTGTAGACAATCTGAATTGCCTGCAGGGGTGTGAAGGGGATGCAAAATAATACCAGTGGGACACAATCTCAGGTAAAGACGATCAGGGTTGTCTACCTGAGTACGTGTAGCACAAAGAGCAAGATTAACAATGCCAGTTGAGGTATCAATTTAAGTTTGGAAAGTGAAAGAACGTTTACTGTTAACTTATATGTGCTATTTGAACCTTGTGCTGTGCGTGACTGTTGGTATTGTATTTGGCAGTTTATTAGCCCCACAGTAACACTATATCATTTGGCTGCAATCTATGGTTGAATGACAATTAAATTGAAATTTGAACTTCAAGACTGCAGGGTCTTTGATCCAGTGAGTGTTTAAGTATGTGTGTTGTTCCTGCAATCCTTTATTCTACAGATTTTAAAGTTGAAAAATCTCTTTAAAGAAACCCATCTGTTTGGTACTTCAGAGCAGGTCCTACTTTAATTTTTGAGCTAATTTGAAGTATGTCAATACTGAAGTTTGACAGTGTTGTTTAGCAACTTTGGAGTTGCAATGTATGAATCAGGACACGCTGCCAAGTGATTTTTGAAATTCAAATTAACAATCAGAAGAAAACGTAAACTGAAGTGCTGTGGTGGACTTAAGGCCAGAATCTTGTTAAACAATGTTTCTCCCACAAGGTAAATTTCTCAAAATAACGATGGTGCTTCCCCACACTCCTGCATTTGCTCTTATGTTTCGTTCTCAAGGGAAGTGGAAGTATTTTTCTAACTTGCTTCAGCTGGGTATTAGGAGAGAAGTGGTATCTTCACACCCGTGGGTAACACAGTGCAAGATCTAATTGCACTGGAAAGGAGAACCATGAAGACTGTACATGTATTCAGCGGTAGAATCAGGTTTATTATCATTGACAAGCAGTACGTCCTGAAGTTTGTTGATGTGCGGCAACAGTGCAGTGTAACAGATGAAATATCCTATAAATTACAATAAGTATATTAAAAAAAAATTAAGTAGTGCAAAAAGGGAACCAAAGTGCTGAGTCAGTGTTCATGGGTTCGTTGTCCATTCAGAAATCTGATGGTGGAGGGGAAGAAGCTGTTCCTAAAATGTTAAGTGCATGTCTCCAGGCTCCTGTACTTCCTCCTTGGTGATTATAATAAGAGGACATGTTCTGGTTGGCAAGGGACTTTAATGATAGGAGCAGAATTAGGCCATTTGGCCTGTCGAGTCTGCACCACCTTTTGATCATGGCTAGTCCTTTTCTGGGCCCCACTCCTCGGCCTTCTTCCCATAACCTTTGATGCCATGTCCAGTCAAGCACCAATCAAGCTCTGCCTTATATACACCCAATGACCTGGCCACCACAGATGCCTGTGGTAATATATTCCACCAATTCACCACCCTCTGGCTAAAGAAATTTCTCCACATCTCTGCATTAAATAGACTATCCTGAGGCTGTGCCCTCTTGTCCTAGACTCCCCCCATCTTGGGAAACATCTTTTCCACATCTACTCTGTCTAGGCCTTTCAACATTCAAAAGGTTTCAATGAGATCCCCCCTCATCCTTCTAACACTGCATTTGCCTTCCTCAACACCATCTCTGCCTGCAGGTTAGCCTTGAGGCTGTTTTGCACAAGGACTCCGAAGTCCCTTTGCATCTCAGATGTTTGGATTTTTTTCCCTGTTAATAAAAATAATCTGCACATTTATTTCTACTACCAAAGTGCATGACCATGCATTTTCCAAGTTTGTATTTAATTTGCCACACTCTTGCCCATTTTCCTCATCAGTCTCAATCCTTCTGCAGCCTATGTTTCCTCAGCACTACCTGCCCCTCTACCAATCTTTTTTTTAAAACTTTTTTTTATTGTGTTTTCAAATAGTTACAGAATAAAAGTGTGTGAAAAAGAAAATATATGTTACCCATCCCCCCTCCCCTTAACCCCTCCCCCCTAACATCCCTATTGAAAGAAAAAAAAAGGAATGCCTGGATATTAGAAGATCCCCACATGCTCCACGGAGTTCGTAATAACTTTAGTATATATATTTATTTCTTTCCCCAAGTAACCAATTATTTCATCTTTAGAGCGCCTATATATTTAATCCTGTCTTTTGTAAATAAGGGCGCCAAATTTTCAAAAATGTTTCATATTTATCTCTTAAATTATAAGTAATTTTTTCAAGTGGAATACAGCCATAAATTTCTTTCTTCCAACAATCTATACTTAAATATGAATCCGATTTCCAAGTACCGTAGATTCCGGACTACAGAGCGCACCTGATTAAAAGCCGCTGGCTCTAATTTTAGAAATAAAATCAATTTTTTAATTGTAAAGGCCGCACCGGATTTTAGGCCGCACCGGATTTTCGGCCGCAGGTGTCCCACGTTGTAATATGAGATATTTACACAGAAAGATATTACACGTGAGGATTTTTTAACTTTTAATTAAATCCATATGGTAACAAAAACAAATACATATTGCAAATGCTTTTTTTCGAACCGTGCCCGTAACGCGGCTACTTTTAAATATACGTTGCGTATACTTCTTTACTGAACAACATTCCAATATCTCCTAACGACTGGTAAAAAATATATATACTGCAGCCTACCAGGAAAAGTTATTGATCACCTTTAACTTAAAAGCAGCGTTCGCTCAGATCCAAAGCCGCTCGCGTAATGCGCTCCCTCCTTCCGTCCCGTTTCATCGCAAACCGGCATTTTCCCACAAGACACCGCGAAACCGGGTGTGACGTCATAGCATCCCGCGATGTAGTACAGAAAACAAATATAGTTAAAACTCTTCTAACTTTAACTAGAAAATGAATTACTAAGCGAAAATATTATAAACTAAGTAACTGCCATAAGGCAGCACAATGCTTCGAGTGTTTTCCATGTTGATGAGGGTGAGTACAAATGACTGATTTACAATAATTTAATTGTGAAAGTGCGCTTGATTTATCGTACAATTTCATTGGACCTCTGTGAACTACTCATCAATTTTATTGGTCTACTGTTATGAGGCAAAATGTTTACGAGGCGGCATGAAAAAAATCATGTATTAGCCGCTCCGGATTAAAGGCCGCAAAGTTCAAAGCTGTTCAAAATGTGGGAAAAAAGTAGCGGCTTAAAATCCGGAATCTACGGTAACTGCAATAGCTTTTTTGGCTACTGCCAATGCAATTTTTATAAATTCTTTCTGATATTTATTCAATTTGGATATCGGTTTTATCCCTTCAATATCACCTAGTAAAAGTAATATTGGGTTGTGTGGAAGTTGTATTCCAATAATTTGTTCCAGTAAAACTCTTAAATTTGTCCAAAAAGGTTGAATTTTAGAACAAGACCAAGTAGAATGTAAAAAAGTACCAATTTCTTGGTTACATCGGAAACACTGATCAGATAAATTTGGGTTTAATTTATTTATTTTTTGTGGTGTAATATATAGTTGATGTAAAAAATTGTATTGCACTAATCTTAATCGAACTTTTATTGTATTTGTCATACTCTCAAGACATAGTCTTGACCAGTTTTTTTCTTCAATTTTGATATTCAAATCACTTTCCCATTTTTGTCTTGACTTATGGACTCCTTGTTTAATTGCCTGTTTTTGAATCAAATTATACATATAAGAGGTAAATTTTTAAATCTTTCCTTTTTGAATTAAAGTTTCTATTTCATTGGGTTTCGGTAATAACATTGTTTGACCTAACTTTTCTCTTAAATAAGCCCTTAGTTGAAAGTAACAAAAAAGAGTGTTGTTTGATACTTTATATTTATTCTTTAATTGATCGAATGACATTAATATACCTCCTTCAAAACAATCTCCTATATATCTAATCCCTTTTTGAAACCAATTATATAAAAGTTGATTATCCATTGTAAAAGGAATAAGTCTATTTTGAATTAAAGATCTCTTTGCTAATAAGGATTTCTTTGTCTCATCGTCAACATTTATCTTATTCCATAAATCAATCAAATGTTTTAATATAGGAGATTCTTTCTTTTCCCGTATCCATTTAGATTCCCATTTATATATAAAGTCTATTGGTATGTTTTCTCCTATTTTATCTAGTTCTATTCTGATCCATGCCGGTTTATCTTTCTCAAAAAAAGATGCAATAAATCTAAGTTGATTTGCTTTATAGTAATTCTTAAAATTTGGAAGTTGTAACCCTCCTAGCTCAAATTTCCATGTCAATTTTTCCAACGATATTCTTGACATCTTACCTTTCCAAAGAAACTTCCTCACATATTTATTCAGCTCTTGAAAAAACTACCAATTGTATTGGTAGTGATTGAAATAAGTATTGTAATCTAGGGAATATATTCATTTTTATGGTATTTACTCTACCTACTAATGTTATTGGTAATACCATCCATTTATCAAGATCTTCTTGAATTTTTTTCAATAGTGGTAAATAATTTAATTTGTATAAGTTCTTTATGTCATTATCAACTCTTATACCTAAATATTTTATACCATTTGCCAGCCATCTAAATTGGGTTATTAATCGACATTGATTATAGTCTCCTTTAGTAAGAGGTAAAATTTCACTTTTATCCCAATTTATTTTATAACCTGATATTTTCCCATATTCTTCTAATCTATAGGATAATTTACGCAACGAGTGCAATGGGTTTGTTAGATAAAGCAGAACATCATCAGCAAATAAGTTAATCTTGTATTCTTCCTGATTAACTCTGAAACCCTTAATATCTGGGTCCATTCTAATCAATTCAGCTAATGGCTCTATCGCCAACACAAATAAAGCAGGTGATAATGGACAACCTTGCCTAGTTGACCTTGTTAACTGAAATGGTGTTGAAATTTGACCATTTGTCACTACTTTAGCTTTGGGATTAGTATTTAAGGTTTTAATCCATTTTATAAAAGATACTCCCCTCTACCAATCTTCATAGCATTTGCAAACTTGCTTTCCCTCCCTCTCCAAAATGTTGTGGATGCAATCAGCGATGTCCCTGACCCTGGCACTTGGGAGGCAACATACCATCCAGGTATCCTGTTCTCGTCCACAGAATCTTCTTTCTGTTCCCCTGACTATTGAGTACAGTAAGAGAGAGGGGAAAAAGGAATCATAACAGAATACTCAGAGCCAACGCCTGTTTTGAGCCAAAGCTTCCTCTGAGTGAAAGTCTGACCTTGTCTCACCACTGGCCTACTCCCAGCAATGGCCGTCCTGCTTGTCCCTTCTGTACTTTTAAACAAGAGCCACCGATCTGCAAGAAACTTCATTGCTGTGGCTTGTGTCTGCCACTGATTGGGCTGTTGGAATGAGCCTGAACACTCGCAAAGTTCTCCTTTTTAAACAAGCATCGCCAACTTGTGAGAAACCTCGTCGCTGTGGCCTGCTCCTGCTGTTGATTGAGACGTTGGATGCTGCCTCTTGAGGTATTACCATGTGAAGGTGCCATTGGTGATGGACAGGGTTGTGTCCGTCATGGAAGTGGCTTCCTCTTTCAGTCCTCCTGTTGGATGCATGTTGGATCTGCATTGCCAAGTTCCTGCTAATCTTCCATGCATTTCTCATCTTCCCCCTCTTTATTGTACATTATTTTGCTTTATTATATCCTCATCCCAAAATAATTGCTCCGTGGAACAAAGGAGGCTGAGGGGATGATTTAAAGAGGTTTCAAAGTTCAAAGTACATTTATTGTCAAAGAATATACTGTACTGTGCAAAAGGCTTAAGCATGTATGTATAGCGAGGGTGCCTCAGACTTTTGCACAGTACGGTATTTGTCAACGTGGAGCAGAGCGAGAGAGGTTGTAAATCTGGCAGGAACAAGAGATGTTGGGAATGTTGAGGGTGAAGCACCAAGGGAGAGCTGTGGGACAGGTGATGGAGGAGAAATGATGGGGGGGTTGGGTGCAGGTGCAGACACACCAGCCCCAGGACACCAGGCAAGGTAATTTAATTTCAAAAAATTGGTTTATTGATAATTACAGAATCTCTCTCTGGTGCTTCCCACTCCCTCCCCTCTCCCTGCCCCCTTCCCACTCACAGTCCACAAAAGAGACCCATATCAGAACCAGGTTTATCATCACCCACATACGTCATGAAATTTGTTTTAATTTTGCGGCAGTAGTACAGTGCAATATGTAAAATTACT
The DNA here is from genome assembly GCF_048418815.1 of Hemitrygon akajei. Lineage (NCBI taxonomy): Eukaryota > Metazoa > Chordata > Chondrichthyes > Myliobatiformes > Dasyatidae > Hemitrygon > Hemitrygon akajei. Next base: position 56,870,730 of record NC_133145.1, on the reverse strand, counting down.
ACAGTACTGTGCAAAAGTCTTAGGCACCCTAATTATATATATGTGCCTAAGACTTTTGCACAGGATTGTATTTTTTTTTAAAAGCTAGTCTCTTAAAAATAAGTTCTTAATTATCTGCCCTACCTCTTAAATTTGCAGTGTTACATCCTGTTAGCATTCAGTTTGGCTTTTGCACCTTGGTCTCATGAAGAGCCAGTTTCTCAGTCAAGTCAATGCTGCCCAGCTATATACTTGCAAAATGTTTTGTTTGTACTTCCAACCAATGTCATTTACTTTGTGGCTGTTGAATATGTCCATGATACCCTTGAATTAACGTTCAGAAATCTAATGTTCAAAAATATTGTTTGCCTGTTTATGGCAGGTTAGCATTTTTTTAAAGGAAGGAAAAACTTGATCTGATACACTAAATGCTGCCGCTGCCCCAATGCTACTGCCAGCTCTCCTCTGTGATGTTAGTAGGGAGTCATCTTTGCTACATTGATGAATTTGTGCTCTTGCCACGGAGCAGGGCAGTAGTAGTTTCCTCTCACTTTGGGTCTTTGAAGTCAAGTCGGAGGATATTACTTTCTATTCAGTGAATAAGCCATTTGAGGTATATGAAATAGTTTCAACTAGAAGATGGAGAATTTTTTGGAGGGTGTTAAGGGTGCAACTACGGTGTATAATCAAATCAGTAATTGATATTTTGGATATTAAGAAAATGGGATATGGAACCATTTTAGGAAATTGGGCTGAAGTCAAATTCCAATCATGATCCTTTTTATATTGAATCATTTATTTTGAATACAGCACAGTAAAAGCCCACACCACCCATTACACCCATGTTGGCCTGTCTTTGGAAAGTAGGTGGAAACCTGAGCATACGGAGGAAATCTATGCTGCTTTGGGGAGAACGGGCAAAGCTCTTGCAGACAGCAGTGGGAAATGAACCAAGGTCACTGGCGCGGAAAAGCGTTATGCTAACTGCTACGCTCTCACACACCCACCCTTCACCCACACAGACAGGCTTCCAACCCCAGCTCAGGCTGCCTTCGGGCTTTCAAACCTTAGCCCCGGTCTCTCGGACATGGGGGAACATTAGAACAGTACTTAAAGGGTTAACAGTGGACGAAGAGTAGCCAACAGTTAACAAGCTCAAGGAGAGATTATAGTAGGTATTCGTTCATGTCCAGCACAAAATGTCTCTTAGAACCTAGAAATCTACAGCGCATTACAGGCCCTTCAGCCCACAATGTTGTGCCGACCGTGTAACCTACTGTAGAAACTGCCTAGAATTTCCCTAGCACATATCCCTCTATTTTTCTAAGCTCCATGTGCCTATCTAAGAGTCTCTTAAAGACCCTATTGTATCCACCTCTACTACCTTCAGTGGGCACTCTCTGTGTGGAAAAACTTACCTCTGACATTCCCCTTCTATCTACTTCCAAGCACCTTAAAACTATGCCCCCTTGTGTAGCCGATTCAGCCCTGGGGAAAAAGCCACTGGCTATTAATGCGATCACTCTTCACTGACTTCAGAAGCTGGGTATTCTAGGTATTTGGTCCACATGTTTTGATGTACGTGTGATAAATAAATCTGTGTCTGCAATCTATTGGAGCCCACTTGCGCCTCATACTTTCACGGTTTTCCCTTATTTAGCTTCCTCAAGATACTAAACAAAAATACTACCATAAACCTCTTTTGATCTTCCTGTTGTTTGTTATCTGCCTCTGTAGCAGAAACCTAGTTTTTATTCTCAGCTGTTGCTTAATCTATTTTGTTTCTTTTTCTCTCTCCATGTGCTGTCTGACTTGCTATTTCTAACACTTGCTTCAAATTTCCAGCATCTGCAGTATTTTGCTTATGAATGATATGCTTCACATTTGTGTGTATTTGTTTCAGGCAACAGACCAGCAAAGCAAATATGGAGCTGTTGACATTTGGTATTAATGGTTCGGCAATCTATGTTTGCTGAAGTGCAATTTCTGGTCTAAACTTCCTCCTCAAGCCCTGCACCCAAGTATTTCAGTGAAATGCCGCCCTCATTCTTCTTGAGTTCAGGCTTGGGGCCATCAAATGCTCCTCAGACATTAACCTTTTAATTCCGGGGATAATTTCTCCAGGCCAGCACATCTGTGGACTTGTTTGTTGGGGGAACTTTGAGGTTCATAGTGCCTGCATTTCTGGATCCTGGTTTATTTGCTATTTTTGATTGGGGTGATCAACACAGACTGGGGCACCTCAGCGAAGAGCGGCTCTGCGCGCAGCCTGCGGTGGCTAGTGGCGGAGCGCCGTGCTGAACTGATCTAACGTGAACACAAACATGAGAAAATCTGCAGTTGCTTCCAATCCAAGCACCTCACACAAGATGCTGGAGGAACTCAGCAGGCCAGGCAGCATTTATGGAAAAAGAGTAAAACGGAATACTACTCGACTCCTGGTTTGAGGTGTCATATTCTATGTGTTGTTCACTCGCCTTTTGCTGTTTGTGCAACTTGTTCCTTTATCACGCATTTGTTTGATGTTTTCTTGAACGGGTTTCACAGTGTTTCTTTGTTTCGTGGCTGCCTGTGGGAGGACGAATCTCAGAGTTGTATTCGGTATGCATACTTCAATAACAAATGTACATCAATTCCTTTGACTCCTTCTTTAGATATGGGGCTCAAAGGTGCACACGATGCTCTTAGAGGTCATGGGCAAAACGCAGATAATGAGACTAACTCAGGAAGACATCCAGGTTGGAGAGATCCGCTTCTGAGCAGTGTGACACAAGGAAGGAAAATGTTGGACCTGCTCGGTAGCATCTGCGGTGAGAGAAATGGTCAACGTTTTGGGACAAGGACCCTTCATCAGAACTGGAGGGAAGGGAGGAAGGGTGGAGAGAGTGGGCAGGCTAAAGATCTACGTTATCAACGTAACAGTTACTCTAAAGCATGGCAGTTGGAAATGGAAAAGAAATGGACATTGAAACTGTGGGGAGCTAAATTTGTTTCACCAAACTAAGTTCAATGTGAAGTGAGGTTGCATCACAGTGTATGGAAACACTAATGCTCATGAATGAAAAAGCCTATAAAAGGTGGTGGACACAGCCCGGTCCATCACAAGCAAAGCTCTCCCCACCATTGAGCACACCTACAAGGACGCTGCCACAAGAAAGCAGCATTCATCATCAAGGACCCCCACCTTCCCAGGCTCTCTGCCTTTGGGAAGGAGGTACAGGAGCTTCAGCTCCCACCCCAACAGGTTCAGGAAGAGCTATTACTTTTCACCATCAGGCTCTTGAACCATTGAACAAGAGGGGGCTATCTTCACTCACCTCAGCTGTGCACCGATTCCACAGCCTCCCTCTCAAGGTCTCTACAGTTCGTGTTCTCAGTATTATTTATTAACACTGCATTCACATAGTTTGTCTGCTTTTGCACATTGGTTGTATTTTTCTGTTCTAATGTAAATGCTTGCAAGAAAATGACTCTCAGAGTAGTATATGGTGACATGTCCTGCGTACTTTGATAATACATTTACTTTGAACTTTGAGGTCCCGGGGTTGGAACTTGTTCCCTCAGAGGAGCTGTTCATTAGACTTCGTGAGATCACGTGTAGAATGCTCCGACTAACCCTAACCTAATCAGAGGACAACTTACAATGACCAACTTACTACCCCTATGTCTTTGGACTGTCGGAGGAAAGCAGATCACCCGGGGAAAACCCACGTGTTTCATGGGGAGGACGTACAAACTCCTCACAGAATGGCGCTGGAATTGAACACCCAACCCCAGGACATCGTGAGCTGTGTAATATCATAATGCAGCCATGGCGCTCAGTGGGACTGGGACAGAGAACATTTATCAATCCTGACCTTTGAAAATTTTCCAATGATATCCCAGACCTTTTGGCAGAAGCCCATTTGCCACCATTCCATAACTTTCTAAACTAGGGGTTCTTAACCTTTATAATGCTGTGGAGCTGAGGACATGACTTGCAGAGTCTGGAGGTTGTGGAATCAGTTCAGAGTTGAGATGAGTGGAGTTATCTCGGTACAAATCAACTTCCCCACTGCCTTCAGGTCTTGAAGATACCAGATAAAGCATAATTGTATTTTGGACTCTTCTCAAGCTCCACCAGTGTGATTTATGTTTTAATGGTTTGTTTTAGTCATGCAAAACATCTCTAATTTGATGTATTTGTCATGTTTTTAATACTCTGTGCTGCTGTTTCCCAAACTAAATTTTTGAGGCATTCATGCCTCAGGTGTGCATGCCAGTGACAATATGCTTGAACTTGGAAAACGCTCATCCTTCTACCCCGCAAAAAAGAACAGTGTCAGCAGCATCAGACCCAACTCCTCCCTCAGGCTGAAGCCAATAACGTCGCCCACCTGGAACCCCAACCTGCTGGTTAGCGACAGACAGCTAAACTACAGTCCAATGATCACATAAGTCTCAGAACTTTGAAAACATTCTTCCGCCAGAACTGAGGAGAGTGGCTGCTTGAGCGCAGTTCTTCCGTAAAGAGCGACCGCCGTGCCGCCGTCCTGCGGCCTTTCGAATGCCGCCAACCCTGTGGCCTCAGTGGAGAGCGACCGCTGGCATACCCCGTATTTGCCTCAGAACAGTTACTTACCCCAAGAACAAGGCTGAGCAACAGCTCCACCCACTAGTCCACCCCCCAACACCCTCCACCGGCACCACTACTTTATCATTTTCTGTCAGTCTCCTTATCTACCAACACCCCTGTGCCTAGCCTCATTTTATGAACATTTAATCTATGTATACAAGCTCTCTTATATGTTTATATTTACCGTGTAGAAGTAGAATTTTTGATCCCCGATTCGATTTTGAGAGAAGATGGGTCTCTTTTGCCAAATATTATCATTTAATTTGAATTATTTTCTATGGTTTCCTTCCAATCTTATTCTATATAAATATGAATTGGTGGATTGGTGGTTGATGGTTCTTTTTTTTATATATATGATGTGTGTGTAAATATATAGAGATAGATAGATAGATATGTAAGACGTATTGCTCCGGGGATTGATTACTAATGGTTTTTTTTTCCTTCTTTTCCTTACATATAAAATGTTTTTTCCTCATTTTTATATATTACAATCAGTTTTTATTTTCTTCAACTTTATTAATTGTATATATATTAATTTGTTGAGTTTTGGATAATTTTATAGCTGTAGAAGATTACGTACCAATAAAATGATTCTAAAAATGAAAAAATGTTTTTTTTCTATTATTGCATTCTTTTATCTTTTCTGGGTTTTTTTTTGCTCTGCATTGGATCTGGAGTAACAATTATTTCATTCTCCTTTACACTTGTGTACTGGAAATTATGTCAAGCAATCTCGAAAATTGAATATTGTATATTTTGCCTTTCGGCCTCTAGTTGTAGTCTCGCCAATCCTGGGGGGTGGGGTGGGGGAAGCCTGCAGGTAGGCCAGATTACTGCAATGAAAATATTGTCGGGATCCGTCACTGAGGAACTTAAATGGAATTGAAGTCCATAAGGTGATTTCCCTGATCGGAATGCCCAGAACAGATAGAACTGCTGTGTCTCAGAGGCATTTAGACAGACACATTAATAGACAAGGCTTTGAAGATTATGGCCCTAAAGGGGACAAATGGAGTTAGAGTACCGTAGATTCCGGATTTTAAGCCGCTACTTTTTTCCCACATTTTGAACAGCTTTGAACTCTGCGGCCTTTAATACAGAGCGGCTAATACATGGTTTTTTTTCATGCCGCCTCGTAAACATTTTGCCTCGTAACAGTAGACCAATAAAATTGATGAGTAGTTCACAGAGGTCCAATGAAATTGTACGATAAATCAAGCGCACTTTCACAATTAAATTATTGTAAATCAGTCATTTGTACTCACCCTCATCAACATGGAAAACACTCGAAGAAAAGCATTGTGCTGCCTTTATGGCAGTTATTTAGTTTATAATATTTTCGCTTAGTAATTCATTTTCTAGTTAAAGTTAGAAGAGTTTTAACTATATTTGTTTTCTGTACTACATCGCGGGATGCTATGACGTCACACCCGGTTTCGCCGCGTCTTGTGGGAAAAATGCCGTTTGCGATAAACGGGAAGGAGGGGGTCGAGCGGCGGAGCGAAAACGCTGCTTTTAAGTTAAAGGTGATCAATAACTTTTCCTGGTAGGCTGCAGTATATATATTTTTACCAGTCGTTAGGAGATATTGGAATGTTGTTCAGTAAAGAAGTATACGCAACGTATATTTAAAAGTAGCCGCGTTACGGGCACGGTTCGAAAAAAAGCATTTGCAATATGTATTTGTTTTTGTTACCATATGGATTTAATTAAAAGTTAAAAAATCCTCACATGTAAAATCTTTCTGTGTAAATATCTCATATTACAACGTGGGACACCTGCGGCCGAAAATCCGGTGCGGCCTAAAATCCGGTGCGGCCTTTACAAGTAAAAAATTGATTTTATTTCTAAAATTAGAGCCAGCGGCTTTTAATCAGGTGCGCTCTGTAGTCCGGAATCTACGGTAGTTGCCTTTGTGCATTAAATCAGGTGAAGAAATTAATTTATTTTGTGTACTTAGAGTTCAGCATGGTAACAGGTCCTTCAGTTACACCCATGTGACCAATGACCTGTGCATCTAACCCTTACTAACCTGTACATCTTTGGGATGGGGGAGGAAACCCACTTGGTCATGGGGAGAGTGTGCAAACTCATGACACACAGTGGCAGGAATTCAGCCTGGGTCACTGGCTCTGTAATAGTGTAACGCAACTCGCTCCTCTATTCCGTTGCCCCCAAATGCAAAAATGTGCAGTTTGCAAGACTTCCTTCTTTTCACTAACCATCTGCTTAGTTTAAAGATAAGTCTCCTTGATCGTAACACAGAGTTTTTTTTTGTTGTTCATCAGAAATGTCCTGTGACTGCAAGAGGTCGACTGGCAAATACATCAGAGTTCAAGGACATTTTCTTGGGAACGGTACCTATCCTTCAATGGAGTAAACACGTGACGGAGCAGGCGTATCATAGGCTGAAGCGGTACAATGGGGCTCATGGATGGAGTGTGATAAGTTACGAAGGTAAATATTCTCTTTGGTGTCATTTTAGATACTCTGCATGGTATTACATCATACTGATGACCATTATCACTGATCTCAAGGTGATAATTGCTGCCAAAAGTGTATCTACTAAATACTGACTTGAAGGGGGTGATTACTTATGTAATCAATTATTTTGTGTTTTATATTTGTCATTAATTTAGATCACTTACTAGAGATCTGTTTTCTCTCTGACACTAAAGAATCTTTTTTCTGTTGATCAGTGTCAAAACAAGTCAAGTTAAATCCACTGTGTTTCAATGTCATAAAACAATAAAACATGAAAACTACCGGGGGGGGGGGGGGGGAGTGAATACTTTTTATAGGCACTGTAAGTACTACACTCACTATATAGGCTTCCGTTAGTCTCGTGAGACCATGGATTTGTGGTTTCCAGGACGCAGGCCTGGGCAGGGTTGTATGGGAGACTGGCAGTTGCCCATGCTGCAAATCTCCCCTCTCCACGCCACCGATGTTGTCCAAGGGAAGGGCACTAGGACCCATGCAGCTTGGCACCGGTGATGTTGCAGAGCAATGTGTTGTTAAGTGCCTTGCTCAAGGTCACAACACGCTGCCTCAGCTGAGGCTCGAACCAGTGACCTTCACACACTTACTGGGCCACGTGCCAACACACACTTACTATAAGCAAAGCAGAAAATTTCACATCATACAGTACTGAGCAAAAGTCTTGCGCACACGTATACAGCTAAGGTGTCTAAGACTTTTGCACAGTATTGTAGTAGTTTTGTGTATTGCACTGTACTTCTGCTGCAAGAGAAAAAACACATTTCATGACATCTATGAGTGATGATAAACCTGATTCTGAGATGGGTCTCTATTGTGGACTGAGAGTGGGAAGGGGGCAGGGAGAGGGGAATCATGGTTGAGGAAAAGGGAAGGGAGAGGAGAAGGAGTGGGAAGCACCAGAGAGACATTTTGTAATGACCTATAAACCAATTGCTTGGAATCCAATAGCCTTGCCTGGTGTTTCAGGGCAGGGTGTGTTAAGTAATGTTAGCACAAGCGGCACGCCTGAAGATGACGTGTTGGATATTATTCTGGAGCTGCGTTTCTGCAAGAACAGGCACGCAAGCACTTTCACTCATGCTGGATTCAGCCTCAGGCGGAGGCAGGCCCGCTCATTTCTCAGGCAAATCAAGTAAATGCTGACGGACCAGCTGCCAACCCAACACACAGATTCTCATTCGCGCTCTCTGTGAAGCACCAGCGGCGATTCACATTGCCCTTGTAACTTACTGAGCCGCCCGTGGTTTGTGTAACGAGCACGCAGAGGATCATAGCAGCATGATGGTATCACATAGCTCGGGACAGTGAAACTCTGAGCTTAATTCTGGCACCAACTTTGAGAAGTCTTGTACATCCTCCCTGTGGGCAGTTTTGCCTCAGAATCCTACTAGTTATTAGGTTAATAAATTGCCCTGTGATTAGGCTAGGGTTAAATAGGTGGGCTGTGAGACTCATTGGGCCAGGAGGGTTTGTTCTGCACTCTCTCTGTAAGCAATAAAAAGTATGTATTTCTCTGGGCTGTGAAATGGCGTCTGTGCCACTGCTGGCTGTATTTTGCTTCATCTTGTGACGGTGGGTAAGCGTTCGTCTCGTTGTTACAGATCTGAAGGATACTCTGAGCTACCTCAACACCTCTGCCAATGCCGTCCTCTTTGATGACTGGGAGAAAAAGCTGAACAAGAAGTTGGACTGTATCCGCTGCGCGGTGATCGGAAACGGGGGAATTCTGAACGGCTCTCGAAAGGGCAAGGAAATCGACCAGCATGACTATGTATTCAGGTGAACTTTTCTCTCAATGGCGAGGGAATTCCGGGTGGAGGAGATGGTTTTGGCCTGCTTCACACACTCTCAGTCCATTCATTTGGAAAATCCAGTCCTTGTTTTGTCCCATCCAAGCTCAATTTATTAACTGGTTTTACAGAGGTGTATAAAATAACGAGGGGAATGCACCTAGTCTTTCTTGCAGGGTTGCACCTTCAAGATCTAGAAAGCATAGGTTTAAGTTGAGAGGGGAGAGATTCAATAGGAGCTTGTGAGGTGGGTGGGGGGAGGGGAACCAACTTCTTTTTACACAAAAGTTGACCACTTTATTAGGTACACTTGGACCCCTGCTCATTAATGCAAATATCGCATCAGCCAATCATGTGGCAGCAACTCAATGCATAAAAGCATGCAGACATGGTCAAGAGGTTCAGTTGTTGTTCAGACAAAACATCAGAATGGGGAGGAGGTTTGATCTAAGTGACTTTGACTATGGAATGTTTGTTGATCCCAGGCGGGATGGTTTAAATGATCTCAGAAACTGCTGATGTTCGGGAATTTTCATGCACAACAGTCTCTAGAGTTTACAGAGAATGGTGTGAAAAACAAAACAACATTCAGTGAGTGGCAGTTGTGAGGGTGAAAATGCCTTGTTAATGAGAAGGGTCAGAGGAGAATGGCCAGACTGGTTCAAGCCGTCACGAAGGTGACAGTGTCTCAAATAACCACACGTTACCACAGCGGTCTGCAGAAGAGCATCTCTGAACACACATGTTGAACCTTGGGCAGATGGGCTACAGCAACAGAAGACCACGAAGATACACTCAGTAACCACTCTATTCAGGATTGCTACCCGTGCCAAGTGCTAGTGAGGCAAGAGCTGGGAAGATTATACAGTTTAATATGTGGCTAAGGAGTTGGCGTAGGAGGGAGGGCATAAGATCTTTGGATCATTGCGCTCTCTTCCAGGGAAGGTGGGACCTGTACAGAAGGTACAGTTTGTACCTGAACTGGAGAGGGACTAATATCTTAGCTGGAAGGTGTTTCAGTGCTGTTCGGTGGAGTTTAAACTAGAGTTGCAAGGGGATGGGAACCAGAGTGCTAGAACAGTTAGTGAAGAGGTTATGGAGGTAGGTGTTGGTAAGACCTCAAAGTCAGGAACCAAAAGGTTGAGCATGGTGTGACGAGTGCCCTGAGCTGCCTGTGCTTCGATGCAAGAAATATCATAGGAAAGGCAGATAATAGTGCTGAAGATGGCAATGGGTAGTGAGGAGAGGCTGTGGATGGGGCAAAATTGCAGTCAACAGGATGAGTTGCAACGTAAAAGATGGACAAAATTGAGAAGGGTGAATACAGGACTAAAGGTGTTATATTTGCACGCAGTATATGGAATAAGGTCGATGAACTTGCAGCACTGTTGCAGATTGGCAGGTATGATGTTGTAGGCATCACTGAATCATGGCTGAAAGTTTATAGCTGGGAGCTTAATGTCCTAAGAAAGGCAGAGGGGGTGGCATTGACTGCTGATTTAAAAAAAAAATGAAATCAAATGATTAGAAAGAGGTGACATGGGGTTGGAAGGTGTTGAATCATTGTGGATAGAGCTAAAGAACTGCAAGGGTAAAAAAGACCCCAATAGGAGTTGTATATGGACCCCCATACAGTGGTAATGATGTGGCCTTAGAAAATGTATGCTAAAATGGCAATGTTACAATAGTCATGGGGGACTTCAATATGAAAGCAGATTTGGAAAATCAGATTGGTGCTGGATTCCAGAAGGTGGAATTTCTGGAGTACCTATGAGATGGCAGTTTTTAGAGGTTCTCTTGGTTGAGCCCGCTGGGAGTCAGCTATTCGGGATTGGGTGTTGTGCAATGAGCCAGAATTGATTAGAGAGCTTAAGGTAAAAGAACCCTTGGGGGTAAATGATTATGATATGATCAAATTCAGCATGAAATTTGAGAATGATAAGCTACAGCCAGATGTTTCAGTATTACAGCAGAGTAATGGCATGAGAGAGGTGCTGGCCAGAATCGATTGGAAAAGAACACTGGCAGGGATGACAGCAGAGCAGCAATGGCTGGAATTTCTGGAGCCACTTCAGAAGTCAAAGGATATATACATCCCTAAGAGGAAGAAGTATTCTAAAGAAAAGATGACATAACCATGACTAACAAGGGAAGTCAAAGCCAAAGAGAGAGCACAGCATTGGGAAGCTTTTAAAAACCAACAGAAGGCAACTAAAAAGTCATTAAGAAGGTAAAAATAGAATACGAAAGTTAGCAAGCCAATAATATTAAAGAGGATACCAGAATTTTCTTCAGATACCGAAAGTGTAAAAGAAAGGCGAGAGTGGATATCAGACCAGTGGAAAATGATGTTGCAGAGATAGTGATGGGGAACAAAGAAATGGCGGATGAACTGAATAAGTATTTTGAATCAGTCTTCACTGTGGAAGACACTAGCCATATGGTGGAAGTTCCGAGTGTCAGGGGTCACGAAGTATTTGAAATTACCATTACTAGAGAGAAGGTCTTGTGAAACTGAAAGGTCTGATGGTAGATAAGTCACCTGGACCAGATGGTGCACACCCCAGAGTTCTGAAAGAGGTGGTTGAAGAGATTGTGGCAGCATTAGTAATGATATTTCAAGGATCGCTAGCTTCTGGAATGGTTCTGGAAGACTGGAAAATTGCAAGTTGAAAATTGGAGTCACTCCACTCATCAAGAAGGGAGATATGCAGATAAAAGGAAACTATAGGCCAGTTAGTCTGACCTCAGTGTTGGAATTGATTACGAGGGGTGATTGATAAGTTCATGGCCTAAGGTAGAAGGAGATGAGTTATACAGCTCTCGTTACATGCACATGCAGTTCAACTCTTTGATTATGCAGAAAGTTTAAAGTTAATAACTCATCAGTTACAAGAGGCTCCCACCCTCTCTCAGTGAAGCAAATTTCTGTGTTCTGTTAAAGAAAGATAAAGACGAAATGGACCCTGGAAGCTACAGGCCCATTGCACTACTAAATTATGATCTGAAAATAATTACAAAGTGTTAGCGAATCGGCCTGGTAAGCATATAGCAAATATCATTCACCCGGACCAAAGGGGATTTATCCCGGGCAGGTACTCCTTTTGTAATGTCTGCAAAATTCACAATATTTTGTGTGCCGATTTTGGGAAAGATGATAGAGCTGCTATACTGTCTCTAGATGCCCACAAGGCATTCAATATGATAGAGGGGCCCTATCTGACTGCAACACTCAAGAAGTTTGGATTCGGCGACACTTTTATAGAATGGGTTAAAATATTATATACTAATCCAAAATCCTCCATTTTCACAAATGGGGATAAATCCAATCTGTTCTCTCTGCAATGTGGTGTTCGCCAAGGGGACCCATTGTCCCCCCTGCTGTTTAACATAGCGCTGGAGCCCCTGGCAATTGGCATTAGGGCCCACCCATACGTTAAAGGTATTAAGTTGGGCAATATTGAGACCCGTGTGACCCTGTATGTGGACGACATCCTTGTTTGTCTAGCCGACCCAGCGGTCTCTATTCCCATCCTACTAGAATATATAAATTCCTTCAGGAGTATTTCTGGTTATACCATAAATTGGGGAAAGAGTGAATTCATGCCCTTAGTGGATCAATTTACTGAAGACTTCCTGAAAAAGTTGCCTTTTAGAGTAGAGAAGGACTGTTTCACCTATTTGGGGATTAAACTGACTAAGAACCCAAAGCACCTTTTCAAATTTAACTTTACAGAATCCTTAGAAAAACTCAGAACAAATATCGAGTCCTGGAGGATGCCGCCCGTATCCATGATTGGACGGGTAAATGCGATCAAAATGGTGACCTTACCCGGTTTCTATACCTTTTTCAAAACCTGCCTATATACTTAAATGCATCCTTTTTTAAGAAACTTGACTCTATCGTATTGCCCTTTGTGCGGGGCTATAAATCACACAGGATATCTAAGGCTCACCTACACAAACCTCTCAAGAAGGGCAGTGTTGGTCTGCCAATTTTCAAACGTTACTATTGGGCAGCTAACTCCAGGGCTCTTACACACTGGAAATGTGGAGGTGCTGAGACCGAAGAAAAACCTTCATGGCTACAGCTGGAAGCCTCTGTTGTTAAATATTCTTCACTTCCTGCTCTTCTGCTTTCCACTTATGCCTCAACAGACAAGCCAATCCAACAAAACTTTACCTTAAAGAATTCTTTACGAATGTTAAAACAGATAAAAGTGGCTCACCAAATTCCCAGAGTTTCCATACACGCTCCCATTTGTCAAAGTCACTCATTTAAGCCTGGCCAATTAGATGGGGTGTTTGCAGTCTGGAGAGAGAGGGGTATCAAAACTTTCTTAGATCTGTACATCGATGGCCAATTTGCATCATTCACACAATTAAGCACTACGTTTAACCTTCCAAATTCACATTTTTTTTCGCTACCTCCAAGTTAGACATTACGTTAAGGAAAAGTGCCCGCACTTCGAGCCTATTTCCACCACCCATCCCTTTCTTGAAAACCTCTTGCTGCCTCCAGACTCCAAACAGTTAATATCAAAATTTGTGAATTGCTTTACTCCTTTGGTTTCTACAGATTTTATTAGGGAAGCCTGGGCTAGGGACTTGAACTCAGAGATATCAGTGGAACTTTGGGAGGAGGTAATGTCCCGGATTCACTGTTGTTCTGTTAATTCACGCTGCAGGTTAATCCAGTACAAGGTGATGCATAGATTGCATTATTCAAAAACAAAACTGGATCGCGTCTTCCCATCTGTGTCTCCTGATTGCGACAGGTGTCGCTCTGCTGAGGGCGCACTAGCGCATCCTTTCTGGTTTTGCCCTACATTATACAACTTTTGGACTGCAATTTCTGAGTGGCTCTCAAAAGCCTATTCTAGAGACATTCAGCCCAATCACAACCTCGCCATCTAAGAAACTTGTTCTTCTGACCTGGAAGTCTACTACTCCACCTACCTTTGCACACTGGCTCAAGGAGATGTTGTCTATTATACAAATGGAAAGACTGCGTCTGCACAAAACCAATACACAGAATATATTTGAGAGAATATGGGGACCTTTCTTGGCTCAGTGTCATATTACCTCGCATACATAGTGATCTTGATCTGTCTAGTCTCATGAGTGAGTGTGGTGCCTAACCGGATTCCTTCACTCATTTTACATTGCTTCCGTGATACCACTATTGTGTCAACTTTTTTTTGAAAGTCTATTTATGTAATCTTGTAAATTGTAAGACAGTTCAACTCTTTGAGTGGTTATGCAGAAAGTTTGAAGTTAATAACTCATCAGGGGTGATTGATAAGTTCGTGGCCTGGGGTAGAAGGAGATGAGTTATTAACTTCAAACTTTTTGCATAATCATTCAAAGAGTTGAACTGCATGTGCATTTAACGAGAGCTGTATAACTCATTTCCTTCTACCTTAGACCATGAACTCATCAATCACCCATGCTGTGGACACTTTCTGGAGGTCCAAGATCCGTATGCTCCACAACCGCTGGACTAAGTGTGTACATGTAGGAGGGGACTATGTTGAAAGATAAATGTGCTAGGTTTTCTAAAATTGACTCCTTCTACCTTAGGCCACAAACTTATCAATCATCCCTCGTATTAAGGATGAGGTCTCAGGGTACTTGGAGGCACATGATAAAATAGGCCGTGGTCAGCATAGTTTCCTCAAGGGAAAAATCTTTGCTGACAAATCTGTTGGAATTCTTTGAAGAAATAACAAACAGGCTAGACAAAGGAAAATTGGTTGATGTGGTGTACTTGAATTTTTAAAAGATCTGTGACAAGGTGCCACACATGAGGCTGCTTAACAAACTATGAGCCCATGGTATTACAGGAAAGATTCTAGCATGGATAAAGTAGTGGCTAATTGGCAGGAGGGAAAGAGTGGGAATAAAGGGAGCCTTTTCTGATTGGTTGCCGGTGACTAGTGGTTTTCCACAGGAGTCTGTGTTGGGACAGATTCTTTTTATGTTATATGTCAATGATTTGGATGATGGAATTGATGGCTTTATTGCAAAGTTTGCAGACGATATGAAGATAGGTGGAGGGGCAGGTAGTTTTGTGGAAGTGGAGACGATACAAAAGGACTTAACCTTTACATACTGTTCAGGTCAAATTTGACCTGTTTTGACATTTGACAACAGTAAAAACACCCTAAATGCCATTTTTTTTAGCCAAAATTTGATGACTTTTCCTAAAGTGACCCAAAATGAGCAAAAATGAAAATATTTAAAAATTTTATACTTTCGTACAGGTGCTACAAATTTTTGTACATTGAGGCTGTTCCGGATCAAATTTGACCCATATCAATTGAAATGGATTTTAGATCTCTGAAACATTAATTAAGAATTAATCACCCATTTAATAATGTCAGATAAGCCATTTATACATTATAAATAGATCTGTGGTTCAAAATTTGGTATAGACACTTGTTATGAGGGGATTCTTGGGCCGGGTCAAAATTGAAGGTATAGGTATTGAAGGTATATACTGTGAAGGTATAGAATATGAACAGTATGTAGGGGTTAAACAGGTTTGGAGAATGGGCAAAGACATGGCAGATGGAATACCGTGTCAGGAAGTGTATGGTCATGCACCTTAGTAAAAGAAATAAAAGGGTTGACTGCTTTATAAGTGGAGAGAAAATACAAGGCACAAAGGGACTCGGGAGCTTAAAGTTTAATTTGCCGGTTGAGTCTGGAGTGAAGAGGACAAATGTAATGTTAGCATTTTTTCAAGAGGGCTAGAATATAGAAGAAAGCCCTTAACTCCAAGTGGAGTCATCAGGACGCCACCATGACGGCGTTTTTTTAAGCAGGCTTTCTTGTTTTTACGAGGTTGAGTTGCTAGCTCGACACTCAACCCAGCACGGATGGAAAGCGTGCAAGGGAGCCAGCTGGATTCGAACTCAGGAGCCTTCGCTCCAAAGTCCGGTGCTGATGCCACTATGCCACCGGCCTGCTAGAATATAGAAGCAAGGATGTGATGTTGAGACTATAAAGCACTGGTGAGGCCTCGTTCGGAGTATTGTGAGCAGTTTAGGGCCCCTTATATTAGAAATGATGTACTATTGAAATGATGAACTAGAGAGAGTTCAAGGGAGGTTCATGAAAATCTCCCTCCCTCACACAAAAGAACTAACAAAAACAAATGCAACAAGATCATCAGCCCCCAAACCCCCTTCTTGATTTGTCAGGGCATGAAAGGTTGCAGGGAGTAGGCAGGAGAGCAAGGTTGACAAGGAAATAGGTCAGCCATAATGAAATGGCGGAGAACATTCAATGGGCCAAGTCGCCCAATTCTGCTCCTATGTCTCGTGCTCTTATGTTCTTGAAGAAATCGGAGAAAGGAAAGAGAGTTGGCGGGAAAACATCGTGAGTTAAAATTCTATTGCTTTGACTGATTTTGTTTATTCTGTAATGCACAGGGTGAACGGTGCCATTATTAAAGGATTTGAAGAAGATGTGGGAACTAGGACCTCCTTTTATACATTTTCCACAAATACAATGAAGAATTCTTTATATGCATATCACCGTATAGGATACACTAGTCTGCCAGTTACTGAGGTAAAATCTCCCAAATTTTGTTCTCCAAATTCTCTAAAACGTGCTTCTGTGTTTTTTTGTTACTTTTTGGAAATATCAAAATGGTGTGTTATCTTCCTCATCGTGAACGTAGCAAAAGTAGGCCTTCTCAGTAAGTCTGAAGAGAAAGGGTCCAAGCTCTTCCATAACTTCTATGGGCAGCACAGTACTGCAACGGTTAGCTGTTACAACCCGCAATCCGGGTTCAAATCCCACCACTGTCTGTGAGAAGTTTGCACATTCTTCCCTTGACCAGCTGGGTTTCCTCCAGGTGCTCCAGTTTCTTTGCACCTTCCAAAGTTGTACCGGTTAGTAGGATAATTGGACATGTGGGTGTAATTGGGTGGCACAGGCTTACTGAACCAGAAGGGCCTGCTACCGTGTAGTATCTCTAAATAAAATAAATACGGCGTCTGGGAGGTCTCCCAGGTGTGGGCCTCCCTCAGCTGGAGAGAGAAGGTGAGTTGAGGTGAAGCTAATAAATCTGTGGCTTTGCAGCTCCACAGTCCCAAGCTCAGTCCCAGTCTCTGATGCTGTCCGTAACCGAGGCTTTCTCTGGGGGGCTCTAGTTTCCTCTCACAGACCAGGTCTTCGCAGGAGCCGGGTTAATGGGCCACTGTGACTTGTCCCTAATTTGTAGAATCACGCACAAAATGCCGGAGGAGCTCAGTAGGTCAGGCAGCCGGATTGATCCCGTAGCCCGTGGTGCTCCCCAGCCATTCCGTGGAGTGAATCCAGTTGGCTGAAAGCTGGCTTCTGTGGCAGTGGGAGTTCTTCCAGCATTTTGTGTGTGTCTGTGTCTCAGGATATGCAGCATCTGTTGAACCTCTTGTGTCCCTAATCTGCAGAATCTGAGAGGCAGTTGAGTGGAATTTGGGGAGAAGGAAACACGAAGAGTGTAAATGGATGCCTGATGGTTGACGTGGACTCAACAGGCCCAACTGCTCTTTGAGTTTATGACTAATACCCTGTTGGATTGGGCAATGGAATTGTTATTTCTCTTGTTGTTTAGATTTTTAACGCTTTCTGGTTTTATATATAATAACCGCCTATTCAGAATCAGGTCTATTATCACTGGCATGCGACGTGAGATTTGTTAACTTAGCAGCAGCAGTTCAGTGAAATGCATAATATAGAAGGAAAAAATGTAAATAAAATTAAAAAAAATAATAATAAATAAATCAATAAATTACAATATACGTATATTAAATAGATTTTTATTAAAGTGCAAAAAAACAGAAATACTGTATTTTAAATAAAAATAGTGAGGTACTGTTCAAGGGTTGAATGTCCATTTAGGAATTGGATGGCAGAGGGGAAGAAGCTGTTCCTGAATCGCTGAGTGTGTGCATTCAGGCTTCTGTACCTCCTACCTGATGGCAACAGTGAGAAAAGGGCATGCCCTGGTTGCTGGAGGTTCTTAATAATGGACGCTGCCTTTGTGAGTCACCGCTCCCTGAAGATGTCCTGGATACTTTGTAGGCTAGTGCCCAAGATGGAGCTGACTGGATTTACAACCCTCTGCAACTTCTTTCGGTCCTTTGCAGTAGCCCCTCCATACCAGACAGTGATGCAGCCTGTCAGAATGCTCTCTGTAGCACACCTATAGAAGTTTTTGAGTGTATATGTTGACATGCTGGAGGGTGGGGTGGAGGGTGGTCAAAGGAAGCTGCAGAGAGTTGTGAACTTGGTCAGCTCCATCATGGGCACTGGCCTCCACGGTACCCAGGACATCTTCAAGGAGCGATTCCTTAAAAATGCGGCGTCTATCATTAAGGACCCCTATTACCCAGGTCATGCCTTGTTCTCATTGCTACCATCAAGAAGGAGGTATAAGAACCTGAAGGCGCACACTCAACAATTCAGGTCCAGCTTCTTTTCCTCTGCCTTCTGATTTCTGAATGGATGTTGAACCTATGAACACTATCTCACTACCTTTTTATTTCTATTTTTGCACTTCTTATTTAATCTAACTATTTAATATAGATATATACTACCTGTGATTCACAGTTTTTTAAAATGCGTTCTGGTGATAGTAACTCTGATTCTGAGAGAGCAAAAATGTAGTGGGGTAGTGTCCATGTGTTCTTTGTCCATTCAGAGATCTGATGGCGGAGGAGAAGAAGCTCTTCCTAAAATGCTGAGTGTGTGTCCTCAGGCTCCTGTACCACCTCCCTGATGGTAGCAAGGAGAAGAGGGCATGTCCTGGGTGATGGGTGTCCTGGATGATGTATGCCACATTTTTGATGCATCGCCTTTTGAAGATGTCCTCAATGCTGAGGGGATGGGGACGAGCGCCTATGAAGTTGCTGGCTGAGTTTACAACTTTGTGCAGCTTTTTCTGATGTTGTGCAGTGGCCCATCCATACCAGATGGCGATGCAACCAGTTAGAATGCTCTCCACGGTACATCTGTAGATATTTGCTAGATGCTTGGGTGACAGACCGAGTCTCCTCACCAAAGACTTAATGAACAAGTGATTTACCTCATTCTTGACTTCCGAAGAAACTTTGGATCCAGCAATGCTTATTGTAGTCATTGAGATCTGGCAGCCCTTTTTGTTTCTGATACATCTCTAATCATTTCTGGGGGACTTTCTTCAAGGGTGAATACAATATCAAGGCCAATAACTTGTATGAAGAATGTTCAGTATATCCAGATATAGGGCAACTAATTAAATGTCTCCGTAGAACATTGATTCGATGAAAATGGCGCCACAGTTGGGTTGTAAAGAAAACTTCTGGCACATTGGCCTTCATAAATTAAAGAGTTGTGTACAGGAGATGGGATGTTAGGTTGAAGTTGTATAAGATGACGGTGAGGCCTAATTTGGAGTGCAGCTTTGGTCACCTGCCTATTGGAAAGATGTAACTTAAGGTTGAAAGAGTACAGAGGAAATTTACAAGGATGTTGCTGGGTTTGTAGGACCTGAGTTATAAGGAAAGATAAAAAGGTTAGGACCTTATTCCTTCGAATGTAGAAGACTGAGAGGTGATTTGATAGAGGTATTGAAGATTATGAGGGGTAGAGATAGGGTGAATGCAAGCAGGCTTTTTTCACTTAGATGGGTGGGACGACAACTAAGGGCAGGGTTGAAGGATGAAAGGTGAAAAGTTTAAGGAGAACATGAGGAGAAATTTCTTCACTCAGAGAGCCGTGAGAGTGTGGAATCAGCCGCCAGCACAAGTGGTGCATGCAAGCTTGACTTCAACATTTGAGATAAGCTTGGGTAGGTATGAGGATGGTTGGGGTATGGAGGGATATGGTCCTGGAGCAGGTCAATAGGAATAGGCAGTTTAAAAGGTTTTAGCATGGAATAGATGGGCCGAAGAGACTTTTTTTTGCTGTTCTTTTTTATGACTCTTTGATTCGGGCAGTTCCCAAGATAAACCACACCAAGGCAGCTATGCCTTGTGCCTACTTGACATCCAAGATTATTTTATATTTAACCAACAATTAACCAGTTATACTGTACAATCTGCAAATTAATTACCTCTTGTAATTCTTTTCTTAAAGGAGACAAGATACATTTTTCTCCCAGATCATGATCGAGACTATTATCTGGCCAAAGCTGCGATTACAAACACATCCATATTAAAGGGAAAAGACAAATCTAAAAGGTAAACTCCTTTGTGCTTCCTCATTCCTTTCCAGAAATCTGATAACTGTGTTGGTGATAAGAGAAAGAGCAGTTCGAACAAATACCTGAAGAGGCTGATTGATTATTGTACACTGCACTGGTCTGGAAAGTGATTTATTTACACTTAAAAATATAAATAAAAACTGGCCTGAAGTGCCAAACAAGTGATCTCATAGTTCAAGGTACATTTATTATCAAAGTACATGTATATCACCATATACAACCCTGCAGGCATACTCAGCAAACCTATAGAATAGTAACTATAACAGGATCAATGAAAGATCAACCAGAGTGCAGAAGACAACAATCTATACAGTGCAACTATAAATAGGTAGCAATAAATAACGAGAACATGAGATGTATGAAGATTCATTTATTATCAAAGTATACAACTGCTGAAATTCTTCTTCTCCAGAGAACCACAAAACCAAGAGAGAGAACAGCAGCATGATCATCAACCCCTGAATCCCTCCTCCTTGATTAAAGATAAAGACTCCTTAAAGTGAGATAATTGGTTGTGGGAAAATCTCAATGATGGAGCAAGGGAGTGTAGTTACCCCCTTTTATTCAAGAGTCTGATGGTTGAGGGGTAGTAACTGTTCATGACAGCTCTTGTACCTTCGAGCTGATGGCAGCTGTGAGAAGCGAGCATGGCCTGGGTGGTGGGGATCTCTGGTGATGGACGCTGCTTTCCTACACCAGCGTTTCATGAAGATGTGCCCAATGGCTGGGAGGGCTTTAACCATGATGTACTGGGCCAAATCCACTACCTTAAGAAAAAGGATCAGATGCCTGCCATCTGGCCTGTCAAGCCTGCTCCACCATTCAATAAGATCGTGGCTGATCCGAGCGTGGACTCAAGCCTACTTTCCCCATAACCTGTAATTCCCGTGCTTTGCAAAAAACGTATTTATTTATTTATTGAGATGCAGAGTGGAATGATCCCTCCTGGCCCTTTGAGCCACACCTATCAGCAATCCCCTGATCTAATACTATTAGATCAGCAATACCTGGATTTAACACGAGCCTAATCACAGGATAATTTACAATGACCAATTAACCTGCCAACTGGTACTTCTTTAGTCTGTGGGTGGAAACCAGAGCACCCAGAGGAAACCCGTGTGGTCATGGGGCAAACTTTCAGGCAGTGGAGGGAATTGAACCCTGGTTGCTTGTACTGTAAAGCATTGTGCTAACCACTACGCTGCTCAACTAACTGTGTCTTCAATGTATTTAATGAGGTTGCCTGTACTGCTCTAAGGAAAGGTTGGACAACTTTGGATCTTAAAAGGAACTTGTTAAGATCTTGTACTACAAGGATAAACTCCCCATGTTTCTGAAACACTGGGTTTCTGTCGGCCGCGTAAGTCCAGGGAAGCCGGTCTCTAGCCCCGCCAAACGTGTGAGATTGAGGTGTAAGCTCACCCGAAACCCTCTGTTTGTGTGGATGCTGCGTGATCTGTTACCCTGTTACAAATCAGTATCATGAAATAACATTTATACTTTCTACAATTAAGTGATTTAGCTTTATAATTCTTAATTTGACTAAAGGGTTAGTAAAGAAAAAGCAAAAAAAGAAAAGGGCCTATTTTAATGAAGCAGTCTAACGTGCACTGGTTGGAGCTCATGGTTTTCCTCTTCGCCGATCCTCCATCGATCACCCTGGCCTTCGTTGGATCATGGCCCCACTCTGGGTCGTGTACTACGATCTTTCCACTCCAGCATCTTCCCCCCCTCCATCTCCTGCTGAACAAAGAGACCCAGATTACCCTAGTGTCAGGCTCACGGCACGAAACACACTCCAGTGGATGTCTCCCGTTCCAAGGTACCGTAACCCAAACACTGCTTCTACAGGAAGACCCTTACATTAGCAGTGAAACCTTTCCCAGGGTGTCACATTTCTTTTTAATTTCCCCCCTGCAGTGATAGTATTTTGTTGTCATTCTCAATGGCTGCATCTAAATACTAGCCTTTGGCTAGTAAAACACGAGGACCACCAGAAGCAGCACAGTCAATTACCTCTCCAGGTCAGTGAGGCATGCAGGCCTCCAAACCATGACAAGGTTGTGGTCCTCTTGGAGTTGTTTTGTGTTCAAAGTAAATTAATTATAAAAGTACAAGAGTTGCCATATACAGGATGACGACTGATTTCCTGGAGAGTGATGGTTCAGCGCCTCTTTTAATTGGGATGAAATTATGAGGCTCACTTTTCATGAAACGTCTGTGGGATGAGGTGAATTCTGGCAATTCTGTGCAGACATTTATTAAAGAATTTAATGTGAAGGACATTTTTTGGTTCATTGCTTGAGGGTGGGAGAAGGTAGAAGCGTCAGCACTAAAGAATGGCTAGCATAAGTTGTGGCCTGCCTTGATGTTTGGTAACGCGCCTGAAGAAAAACTTGACGATGATTTTACAGGATTTTGTGTACCAAAGGAGAAAGTAGTTGTTCCTGATTTGCATACAATAAGCATTACAGGACCTGCTTTCAAAGATATAACAAGTTGTCTTAATGAAGAAAATCTCTACGAGTGGATGATTGTCAATGATGAAACAGCTGTCGTGCATCACCTTACGGACTCGGGATAGTGTTCTGAATGCTGATTAAAAACACGGCAAGTGATGAAGCTGGCAGCAATGATGATGAAACTGAAAGATTTACTATTGACAAGTTAATTGAGTTGGGTGATTTAATCAAAGGGTTAGAGAAACGTACCTTTGTGACAGAGCAAGAGCTAATGAATTTGTGTTTGATGCAAAGAAAAGTTACACAGGGAGAGATCAAAACACATGAAACAACTTTGCCTAGATGAAATTTTTAAAATGTTAACTCAGAAGCAACATTCTTTGTAAGTACAGTAATTAATAAATTTACATTTCATTTTTGTGTAATTAATAATCCTTAAGCTTCTACAGTCCATTTTTGCCATTATTATTGCGTGATTTCTTGTAATCCAGCAAAAACATTCATCTGGCAGATCTGAGAGAAAGAGAACAGAAATTGCCTTTCAACTCATGAGGGAGCATAGGCCATCAACTTTTTTGCTGTTGATGTTTCTGTAGCAGGCAATTTCTTTTTTATGAGGTCGAGTTGCTAGCTCAACACTCAACCCAGCACCGATGGAAAGCGTGCACGGGAGCTGGCTGGGTTTGAACTCAGGACCTTCTGCCCCAAAGTCCAGCACTGATGCCACTACACCACCAGCTGGCAGCTCAGGATCCGAGGGGGCCAGAAAACAGGTGGCCAACCTGTACCACCTTGAGATTCATTTTCTTTCATGAATTTACAGGAGAAGCAAAAGAAATGCAGAAAATTTTTTATGAAGTATACATAGTGCAGATCAAAGGGACCAATAGATCGACCTGTTTCAGTGGTGTAAATCTCAATGACTATATATACAGATAAAATCTGACAAATTACCAATGTGCAAAAGGAAACAAACTGTGCAAACAAAATAATACTGAGAACGTGAGCTGTAAAAGAGTCCTTGAAAGTGAGTGTGTTGTGGTAGAATTAGTTCAGAGTTGAGGTGAATTATGTTATCCACACTGTTTCAGGAGTGGAGCAGCTTTGTGGGACCGCCACCACCCATAAGTTACAGGAGCAGTTATTACCCCTCAACTATCGGGCTCTTGAGCCAAAGTAGATAACTTTACTCATCCCATCACTGAAATGTTCCCACAATCTATGGACACACCTCCAAGGACTCTTGATCTCATGTTCTTAATATTTATTGCCTATTTGTTTATTATTTCTTTCTGTATCTGCATAGTTTGTTATTTTTTTGCATACTGGTGCAGCCTTTCTTTGATCCTATTGTGATTATTATTCTATTAGATAGATAGTTAGATAGATAGATAGATACTTTATTCATCCCCATGGGGAAATTCAACTTTTTTTCCAATGTCCCATACACTTGTTGTAGCAAAACTAATAACATACAATACTTAACTCAGTAAAAAAATATGATATGCATCTAAATCACTATCTCAAAAAGCATTAATAATAGCTTTTAAAAAGTTCTTAAGTCCTGGCGGTTGAATTGTAAAGCCTAATGGCATTGGGGAGTATTGACCTCTTCATCCTGTCTGAGGAGCATTGCATCGATAGTAACCTGTCGCTGAAACTGCTTCTCTGTCTCTGGATGGTGCTATGTAGAGGATGTTCAGAGTTTTCCATAATTGACCGTAGCCTACTCAGCGCCCTTCGCTCAGCTACTGATGTTAAACTCTCCAGTACTTTGCCCACTTTATTTTTGAGTATTCCAGGAAGAAAATTAATCTCAGAGGTGTGTATGTTGACATGCATATACTTGGATAATAAATTTACTTGGAACTTTGAGGTTTGTTTGGATGTGTGCCCATGGAAATAAGTCTCCAGCAGGGAAAGACATTTGACGTGGAGAAGATGTTTCCTATGGTGGGAGAGTCTAAGACCAGAAGACATAACCTCAGAGAGGCGTCCTTTTAGATTCAGATTCAGTTTATTGTCATTTAGAAACCACAAGTGCAATGCAGTTAAACAATGAGACAACATTCCTCCAGAATGATATCACAAAAGCTGAAGATAAAACAAAAGATATCCACATAACGTTTGGCAATCCCCAATCCAGAGTCCGGAGAGGCTGCTGCGTATTAATATCGTGCTACCATCTTAGCGTGTTCCCCGGAAGGAGCTCCAATCCAACCAGATAAAACAAGACCAAAAACTAAAGCTACAAGACCTGCACAAAACCACATAGTCACACCAGTGCAAACAATAGCATAATTGATAAAAAACAGACCATGGGCACAGTAAAAATAGTCCAAAGATGTTAAAAGACTATAAGTTCAAAAGAAGCCACCACACAGTTTCCACAAGTCCCCGGGGTCCTGACAGACTCGCCATCCCACGCAGGTGGCAGAAGGGAATACCCTTGCTATGGACTTCCACGGCGCTGCCCGACTCAGCCTCGCAGACGCAGCACACAATGAAAGCTCTGTCGAACCCAGCCTCGCAGACACAGCACACAATGAAAGCGACCTGACCGCAGCGGACTCCGAGTCCGTCGAACCACCGAGCCTCCGACCATCCCCTCCGGCACAGCTTCTCTGAGCACCATCCTCTGCCGAGCGTATTAAAACGCCCCCGCCAACGGCCATCGGCAACGCGACCCCAAGGACTGGGGGCCTGTTCTTCCCAGCAGAGACCTCGACCTCACAGCAGCAGCAGCGACGAAGAAGGTCTTCCTGGAGATTTCTAGATGTTCCTCCGTGCTCCCACGTCCGCTTTTCATCCAATTATGATTGCGCATGGCACCCTGCTTCACAAATAACAGATAATCAGCTCCGGAGTGGCCGCTGCAAGCTGCGTTGTGCCACCACCACCATTTTGGACTTTGTTTTAGAACGGAGATGTGGAATTTCGTTAGCTAGAGAGCGATGAATCTATGGAATTTGTTGCCAAAGGTAGCTGTGGAGGCCATCTATGTATATTTAAAGCAGAGGTTGATAGGTTCTTTGTTGGTCAGGGATGAAAGGGATACAAGAGAAGGCAGGAGAAAGGGGCTGAGAGGAAGATTGGATCAGCCATGATGAAATGGTGGAGCAGACTTGATGGGCCAAATGGCCTAGTTCTGCTCCTATATCTTATGGTCTTATTCAGGCAGCTCAAAGCTACCAGACAGCTCTAGTCTGAAGGAATTTGGGTAATCCATGCCCACTGCATGCCCTTGGAGACTGGTTCACTTAGAAGAAGAACCACTAACGACCTTAATACTTACAAGAGAAAATCTGCAGATGCTGGAAATCCAAGGAACACAGACAAATTGCTGGAGGAACTCAGCAGGCCAGGCAGCATCTATGGGGAAAAAAGCACAGTTGACGTCTCAGGCTGAGATCGAAAGGTCTGACTGTACTTTTTTCCATAAATGCTGCCTGGCCTGCTGAGTCCCTTCAACATTTTGTGTGTGATTCTTAACACATTTTTTTTAAGCTATTTGATTATAATCCTGATCTTAGCTAAAGTAGTCCCTTTTTTTAAAAAAAATCATACAACCTGCAGCCAAATCTGAAATTCCATCTGTGGGAGTGAAATGCATGTTTGAACCTGTAACAGAAGAATACCTGTCTGGTCATGGTCTGACTGCAATGTCTCAGCACTGCAGCAACCAGCTCCATGTCACCTGAATTGCCATCTGTGGGACGGCTTTCTTTGCGGGATTTTCAGAAAGTTTTAAGTGGAGCAAAACTCGCAGCTGCTCACTATGCAAGATATAAAAAATGCTGAAAACACTCAAAAGGTCTGCACGAACATTGTGGGCCTGTAAAGATGTACAGTGGTGCTGGAAAGTTTGTGAACCCTGTAGAATTTTCTCTATTTCTGCATAAATATGACCTAAAATGTGATCAGATCTTTACACAAGTCCTAAAACTAGATGAAGAGCACCCAATTAAATAAATACAGTAACACAAAAACACTACACTTGTTCATTTATATATTGAGAAAAATGATCCAATATTACATGTATTTGTTGGAAAAAGTATGTGAACCTCTGGGGTAATACCTGCTATAAAAGCTATTTGGGTCAGATGTTCCAATCAATGAGGTGAGATTGGAGGTGTGTGTTGTAGAGGTGCCCTACCCTATAAAAAAGACACACAAAGTCAGGTTACTGACAGAGCTTGCTCTTCTCAAGAAAGATCTGTTTATATGCACCATGTCTTGATCAAAACAACTTTCAGAGAACATTATATGAAGAATCGTAGAGATGTAAGAAGCTGTAAAGGTGACAAAAAGCATTTCTAAAGACCTGAGTGTTCATCAGTCCACAGTAAGAGAAATTGTCTACAAATGGAGGAAACTCAGTACTGTTGCTACTCTCTGTAGGAGTGAGCGTCCTGCAAAGATCACACCAAGAGCACAATGTGCAATGCTGAAGGGGGTGAAAAAGAGCCCAAGGGTAACAGCAAAAGACCTGCAGAAATCAAGAAAACCACTGAACAAGAATGGTGTTCATGGAAGGACACCACAGAGGAAACCATTCCTCTCCAAAAAAAAACATTGCTACCCATCTCAAGTTTGCAAAAGAGATCACCTAGATATTCTACAATGCTTCTGGGACAATGTTCTGTGGACAGATGAGATAAAAGGTGAACTTTTTGGCAGAAATACACATTGCTACGTTTGGAGGAAAAAAGGGCACTGCACGCCAACACCAAAACCTCATCTCAACTGTGAAGCATGGTGGAACGAGCATCGTGGTTTGGGGCTGCTCTGCTGCCTCAGCATCTGGACAGCTTGCAATCGTTGAGGAAACAATCAATTCAGAATTGTATCAAGACATTTTACTGGAGAATATCAGGGTAGCAGACCATCATAACAGTCCAACATAAGTTTAATAGAGGTTGGATAATGCAACAAGACAGTGATCCAAACGACAAGAGTAAATCAACAACAGAATGGTTTAAAAAGAAGGAAGTTTGTGCTTTGGAATGGTCGAATCAAAGTCTTGAACTTAATCCTATGGAAATTTTGTGGAAGGACCTGAAGCAAGCAGTTGATGCAAGGAAGCCCACCAACATCCCAGAGTTGAAGCAGTTTCGTAAGCAGGAATGGTCTCAAGTTCTTCCAAGCCGATGTGCAGGACTGATAAACAGTTACCAGAAATGTTTGGTTGAAGTTATTGCTGTACAAGGGGATCACACCAGTTCCTGAAAGCAAAGTTTCACATACTTTTTCCAACAGATACATGTACAATTGGATCATTTTTCTCAATAAATAAATGAACAAGTATAATTTTTTGTGTGCAAACACGAGGAAATCTGCAGATGCTGGAAATTCAAACAACAACACACACAAAATGCTGGTGGAACACAGCAGGCCAGGCAGCATCTATAAGGAGAAGCATTCCTTATAGATGCTGCCTGGCCTGCTGTGTTCCACCAGCATTTTGTGTGTGTAATTTTTGTGTGTTATTTATTTAATTGGGTTCTCTTTATCTAGTTTTCGGATGCATGAAGATCTGATCACATTTTGGGTCACATTTTTGCAGAAATAGAGAAAATTCTACCGGGTTCATAAACTTCATAGCCCCACTGTAGCAGTAGGCCCTCTATAGATTGGGGACCATGGATGTTGCTTCCTAGCTGTCTACCCAAGTATGATATGGAGAACAAGCTGTTGCCCCTACAGCAGGTTTCCCCTCTCTTCGCAGCTGAGGAATCCATAGGAGTGGCAGATACAGTGTGGCACTAGTAGTGTGACGGGAGTGGCCAGTCAGTATTGAACTCAACGCAGACTGCATTATCTATTCACCAGAGCACGCTTTAAGCTCTGTTTACCTCATCCTGCTATCACGGACACCCTATGCAAGACCATCGTCACTTCTTATCTGGACGGTGTGCATGTGCACCCATAACTGTATAATATTATGGTAATTCTTTCACTGCCGTCTTATCAGTATGAACTTGAAAGGCCTTATTTCCAACAATGATGAGACAGCCTACACAGGAGAAGTCAAAGCCCTGACACAGTGGT
This sequence comes from Hemitrygon akajei, assembly GCF_048418815.1. Lineage (NCBI taxonomy): Eukaryota > Metazoa > Chordata > Chondrichthyes > Myliobatiformes > Dasyatidae > Hemitrygon > Hemitrygon akajei. Next base: position 56,842,092 of record NC_133145.1, on the reverse strand, counting down.
GCCAAGAAAACAACCTCTCCCTTAAAGTCGAAAAAACAAAGGAGATGATCGTGGATTCCAGGAGTAACAGACGGGCTAGCCCCTATTGACGTCAATGGGACTGCGGTTGAAAGAGTGAGTAGTTTCAAGTTCCTCGGCATGCACGTCATCAAAGATCTCACCTGGACTGTACGTACCAGCTGTGTAGTCACCTCAAATGGCTGAAAAAGTTTGGCATGAGTCCCCAGATCCTCAGGGCTTTCTACAGGGACACTATCGAGAGCATCCTGACTGGCTGTGTCACCGCCTGGTATGGGAACTGGACTCGTTTCAATCGCAGGGCACGGCAGAGAGTGGTGCGGACGGCCTAGCAAATCTGTGGATGTGAACTTTCCTCTATTCAGGACATTTATAGCAGCAGGTGCATTTTAAAAAAGTGCCCAGAGGATCATCGGGGACTCCAGCCACCCCAACCACAAACTGTTTCAGCTGCTACCGCCTGGCAAACAGTACCACAGCATTAAGACCAGGACCAACAGGCTCCAGAACAGCTTCTTCCACCAGGCCATCAGATTTATCAATACGCATTGAACTGATTGCACATCTGATGTACATTGTATCTGTAGGTACATGTATGCAAACAATTATGTACACAATCTTAGCATTTGGGCAATACCCTCCCACATTTCCCCTCTTTACGCAACATCAAGATTTTCACTCCCTTGGATGTAAAAAAAATACAAATACTTGTAAATCTTGTAATCTTTGACTGCTTAATCTTGTACATCTTATTTTTAAGGTAACCTTTTTAATTCTTCTAATATTTGTATATCTGTGCATTTGTAATGCAACTGTGACGCTATAATATCCTTTGGAGTCAATAAAGTATCTATCTATCTTTTAGGGACTCCAGCTCCAGGTTGTTCGTTAGGGTTTACAATGGAAGCCTTTCTATTGAGTGGGTATAACTGCAAGATCAGAGTTTTCCTTCTCCGAGATGAGCTGCCAGCCATGGCTGACGAGCTCCATCTTCCCAATGTGACTGGTTTTAAGCCGTCTGTAACTCCCCCTTCTCCATTCAGTAGAAACAGTTCTGCTGGGCTTAGCTACTAAGCTACGCGTGAAGGCAGGAGATGGACTTGGATGTCAGAGGTTATTTGAGACGCACGCCATTGGAGCATTTAATAAGTAGCAGGAGCTTATCCCCACTACCCTCCCACCCCCCCCACCCACAACTTGGCTATGACAACATTAAAGAGCCAGTGAAGAGATAAGTTTTTCGTTATATCACAGAACATATACGGTAGAGTTACGTAGCTTTTAGTGTTATGCTGTTAGAGCTCAGTGTGTCCGGAGTTCAGTTCCGGTGCCATACTGTAAGGAGTCTCTGTACGTCCTCCCTGTGGAATGTGTGGGTTTTCCCTGTGTGCTCCGGTTTCCTCAGGTAGGGTAGGTTAATTCATCATTGTAAGTTGTCCCGTGATTAGGTTAGGGTTAATTGGAATTCTGGGGTTGCTGGGGTAGCATGGCTCGAAGGGCCAGAAGGGCTTACTCCTCATTTTATCGCTAAATTAAAAATAAATAAAGAAACGTAGAACATAGATCTGTACAGGCCCTTCAGCCCATGATGTTGTGCTGACTTTTTAACCTACTTCAGGATCATTCTAACTCTTTCCTCCATTTTTCTGTCATCCATGTACCTATCTAAGACTCTCTTAAATGTCTCTAATGTTTGTGCCTCTACCACCACCCTGGCATTGCGTTCCACATCCCCACATACCCACTGCTCTGTAACATCTATCTCTGACATCCCTCCTGTACTTTCATCCAATCGCCTTAATCAAAGTTCAAGGTAAATTTATTATCAAAGTACATATATGTCACATACCGTATACTGAGATTCATTTTCTTGTGGGCATTCTCGATAAATACAAAGCAACACAACAGAATCAATGAAAAACCTCGCACAATAAGACAAACAACCAAAGTGCAAAAGAAGACAAACAAATATAATAAATGAGTAAGCAATAGGTACAAAGAGCATGAGATGCAGAGTAATGTTATGCTTTCTTGTATTAGCCATTTCCACCTTGAGCAAAAGTCTCTGGCTTTCCACTGTATCTGTGCCTCTGTCTATATTGTACACCATCATCAATTCACCACCCTTTGCTGTAAAGAGAAAATCCCTAGCTCGCTCAAGCTAAACTCATAAGACCTGCTCTCCAATCCTGGTAAATCTCCCCTGCACGCTCTCTGAGGCTTCCTCTTCCTTCCTGTACTGAGCCGAGCAGATCTGCAACAAGTGTGGTCGAACCAGGGTGGACAACTGTATTGCAAGAGTTTTATGGAGCTGCAACGTTACTCCTGAACTCCAGCCCCTGACCAGTGAAGGCCAATACGCCATGCGCTGTCTCAACATGTGTGGCTTCTCTTTTTATGTCAGTAGTTTGAATGGTATTGCAGAGGCTCTGAGGGTCATTAGTGTGAGAATATACAAGTTGGTACCGAGATGAAGACTATAATAACTAGGTTTGCATTTCCAAAATGGGAAGGTGAATGCTGCTGTCCAAAATTGTGCATGAAAGTTGGCAGGGTAAACACCTGGGGCTCACCTCCTATCCGTATGCTTGTGGTGTAGATATCTGTTTGTCCCTCAACTTGTCCCATTCCTTGAAATTGGTCATTAGGTGTAGAATGGCCGCTGTGTGAAGTACTGGAGTCGCGTTGGTTCTTGTGGTTCGGTTCAGTTCCGTCAGAAGTTTGAGGAGGTGTGAGCGACAGGTGATGGAGGAGTGATGTGTATTGAGATTGTAAGATGGTGGTGATGTGGCCAACAGAAACCAGTATCATTCATAATATTGGCTAAAGGGTTGAAGAATATTGTTGCAAAATTTCTAATTTCACATTTTTTGTTTCAGTCCACCTACTTATTTTGGCAAAAATGGGAAGGCGGAAAAATTCAAGATGTATCATCCAGACTTCATCCGATACATCCGAAACAGGTAAAACAGACCTTTAATTCCAGCAACACACACACAAAATGCTGGAGGAACTCGGCAGGTCAGGCAGCTTCTATGGAGGGAAATAAATTGTCAACGTTTTGGGCCGAGACCCTTCATCAGGACTGAAAAGGAAGGGGACAGAAGCCAGGGTAAGGAGGAAGAGGAAGGAGAACAAGCTGGCAGGTGGTAGGTGAGACCAGGTGAGGCGGAGGGTTGGTGAGTGAAAGAGGGGGATAGAGCGAGATGCTGGGAAGTGGAAGAGATTAAAGGGTTCAAAAAGAAGGAATCTGATGGGAGAGAACAGTGGGCCATAGAGCAAAGGGAAGGAGGAGGGGGTTTGCCACTGAAGATGAATATGTGACAGTTGAATGGTCTGAGTCTTGTTATTTTCATCTTCCAGCTACTATTGTTGTGGATCTCCAAACGCAAAATGTACCAATCTGTTGGAACAATGACATAGCTGATAGAACTGCTGCCTCACAGAGAATATATTATGTACAGAGTCATAGAGTACTGAATGCAAACAGGCCCTTCAGTCCATCTAATCCATGACAAGCAATTATTCCACCTAGTCCATATATGTCAAACTCAAGGCCCGCGGGCCAAAACCGGCCCGCGGTGGAATTATCTTTGGCCCGCGAGATAATATCTAATTACTATTAAAGCTGGCCCCAGTAATCGAAGCGCCTATGGCGTATGATATGGCTAATGCTGAGTTTATTCAGGTACCAGGTTTTCAGGGTTTTTAGTGTTTATTCGGCAGTCTTGCTCGGCAGTCTTCTTCATAAGAAACGGAATTTGTAAAGTGAAACACTTTGTAGTTATAGCAGAGACTGAGACACATGAGAGCAGGCTGAAAAAACGGAGGCAACGAAAGCTGCGTTCGCACGCGTCCGACTGATCCGGCCCACATGAAGCTGCATTTTGCTCAATCCGGCCCGTGACCTAAAATGAGTTTGACACCCCTGACCTAGTCGCATTGACCTGTACCTGCACCCTCCATACCCATCTCATCCATGTACCTGTCCAAATTTCTCTTGTAGATGTAGAAGATTATAGCTGGTTTAGTTGGGGTAAATAGATGGATACTTTCCTCATTAGTCAATTACTCTGAGAAATGGTTTATTATGGTCTTGGGTACCAAAACACGATGGGGATATCCTTACTTTGTATGGTGTCCATACAGATTATTACAGGGATTTATAATTGCACATTGATAAATCAATGTTTAACTCCTGGAGTTGAGATGTTACGTTGAAGTTGTGCAAGATTTTGGAGAGGCCTAATCTGAAGCATCGTGTGCAGTTCTGGTCACCCAACTACAAGAAAGATGTCAACAAGATTGGAAGAGTGAAGAGAAAATTTACAAGAATGTTGCCAGGTCTTGAGGACCTGGGTTCTAGGGAAAGGTTGCATGGATTAGGACTTTATTCCCTGGAGCGTAGGAGAATGAGTGGAGATTGATAGAGGTATACAAAATTATGAGGGGTATAGATGGGGTAAATCCAAGCAGGCTTTTTCCTCTGAGGGTGGGTGAGACCAGAACTAGAAGTCATGGGTTAGGTTTGAAAAGTGAAATGTTTAAGGGGAACTTGAGGGGAGATTTCCTCACTCAGAGGGTGGTGAGAGTGTGGAATGAGCTGCCAGTGGAAGTGGTGGTGCAGGTTTGATTTCAACATTTAAGAGAAATTTGGATTGGAACATGGATGAGATGGGTATGGAGGGTGCAGGTGCAGGTCAATGTGACTAGGTGGAATAATTGCTTGTCATGGACTAGATGGTCTTAAAAGTTGAGTCCATCATGATGGTACAAGGAGAAGGCAGTCTTGTGTTACAGAGCAAGTACGATGCAGGCAGATGTAAGAGACATGGTGAGGTTGGTAGTTTAGGATGAGAATTCATCTTTATCATACAGGAGATCCATTCAATAGTCTTATAACAGGAGGTAGAAGCTGCCCTTGAGCTTCAAGGTGCCTGTTTTCAAGCCCTTGCGTCTCCTGCTGGATGGAAGGGGGAGGGGAGAAAATGCTGATGTTGGGCAAGGCCCTTCATGAGGGTAAATCGCAAACACAAGTAAGTCTGCAGGTCAGGGAACATCTGTGGAAGAGAGCAAACGACCGATGTTTTGGGCCAAGGACCTTCTTTGGGACTAAGAGGGAAGTGGGGGGGGGGGGGGGAGATGTATGAATTGGTAGGTGGGGAGGGGAAGGAGGCTAGCTGGAAGGTGTTGGGGAAGACCAAGGTCTGGAGAAGGAAGAATCTGCCAGGAGAGAAGAGTGGACAATAGGAGAAAGGGGAGGAGGAGGGTACCCAGGGGGAAGTAATAGGCCATTGAGAAAACTTGGTCTGTTCCCCATGTCCTTGCATAAGAGGAACAGAGAGATTCTAACTATCTCACTCCAGTATAAATTGTGTTAGTTTAGTACTTGAAGTACCCCAGGACCAATTGTAACGCGTGCATTATTTCTACAGGTTTTTAAGGGCAAACATTTTGAAATCACGACACCGAAACGTCTATCGCCCAACCACAGGAGCAACGATGCTGATGGCTGCCATCCATTCATGTGACGAGGTAGGATGGAGTGTGGTTTTAATTCTCCAGCAGTGCCTCTGGTTTCCAGAGCTGTTGCATCTCCCAGGCGTGTCCTCGAGTGAGACTCTGTGGTAGGACGCCAGCAACCTTTCTGATCAACCTCCGCAGATTTAGAGCAGCACAGTGGTGTGGTGTTTAGCATAGCGCCATTACAGTGCTGGCGCCCCGGGTTCAATTCCCGCTGCCGACTGTAAGGAGTTTCTACATTCTCCCTGTGTCACGAAGGTTTCCGCTGGGTGCTCCAGCCTCCTCCCATCTTTCAAAGACGGATGGGTTAGTAGGTTAGTTGGTCACATGGGTGTAATTTGGCCAGAGGGGCTATGACTACACTGTACCTCTAATATTTAAAAAATGATCGTGCTTGACCTATTAATGTTCCTCCAGCTTTTCACATGTGACTTCAGATTCCAGCATCTGCAGTGTCTTGTGTCTCAACTTTTCTGATAACCTGGCCTACTGACATTCCTTGATTGGAAGTTTTGAGGAGATGACCAAGGTAACCCATGAGGTTAGGGCAGTAGATGTCCACATGGACTTTATTAAGGCAGTTGGCATGGTTCTTCTGGAAGATTAAGATGCATGGGTCCATAGTGATCTGATAATTAAATTTAAGTCTTATGACTGTACATATTTACAACCAAATGAAACGACATTCCTCCAGACCACAGTCCACCCACAAAACATAAGTCACACATAGTGCATAAAACCAAAAAAAAAATTACCACAAATAAGTTAATAAAATATAATTCAAAGTGCACAATAAGGCACAGCACAGGTAAGCAGTGAACAGGAAACTGTTCGCTGTCCTAGCGACGAGACCTCGGTGGTGGCAGGGTATTCATTAGTCTCACAGCCTGGGTGAAGAAGCTGTTACCCAGTCTGGCAGTCCTAGTCCTAATGTTCCCGTACCTCCTTCCTGAAGTAGTGGGTCAAAGAGATCATGGTATGAGTGGCAGGGATCCTCAACAATGCTTTGGGCCCTTCGTATACAGTACAGGTGACCCGGGTTCAATTCCTGTCACTGCCTGTAAGGAATTTGTACTTTCTCTCCGTGACCACGTGGGTTTCCTCCAGGTGCTCTGGTTTCCTCCCACAGTCCAAAGACGTACTGGTTGTTGGGTTAATTGGTTATTGTAAATTGTCCCGTGATTAGGCTAGGATTAAATCGGGCAGTGGGGCTCGAAGAGCCATTAGGGACTATTCTGTGATGTATTCTCAGAAATTAAAAAAATAGTAATTCTGTTATTTCTTTATTTCCCTGTAAATGCCTGCAAGAAAATGAATCTCCAAGTGGTGTATGGTGACAGATACATACTTAGATAAATTTACATTGTCGACAAAACGTTGGATAGGCCGCACTTGGAGTATTGCGTGCAGTTCCTGTCTCCCCACTACTTGAAGGATGTGAAGTCTCTGGAGAGGTTCAGTATGGATTACCAGCATTAGAGTGCATTGTGGGTGGCAGGGTGGAGATGCGTGTCTACAAAAGGAGGTGTAAAGTGTTCATTCCCTCCGCCAAGCCTGCAGGTCACCCTTGGGCGAGGTGCAGCATTTGCTTAGCCCCCACAATCAGGGTCACGTGAAGCCATGGGGGCAGGTGGCGGATGGTCATAGGGGCAGCTGGTTCTGGTTATGTGACCACTGATGTCAGGCAGACAGTCTCTGAAGAGTATTGATAATAGCTGGGGGGTCACCCGTCTTGTAAAGACACTGCCCAGAAGAAAGCAATGGCAAACCCTTCTGTAGATTTTCCAAGAACATTCATGGTCAGGAGGCCATATCACCCGCATTGTATGACATGACACATAATGATGGTGTCATATGACATGGCACATAATGATGATGTCATATGACATGGCACATAATGATGATGTTGAGAGTGTATTAGCTATAGGGAGAGGTTGAACAAAGTTGGTTTGTTTTCCTGTGGTGTCAGAGGCTGAGTGGAGATCTAATAGAAGTTTATAAAATTCTGAGAGGCAGCCTGAATCTTTGCCCCCCCCCAGAGTACTAAAGTGCATAGCTACGAGGGAAAGTTTAAAAGGGATGCACAGGGCACTTTTCTTTATGCAGAGAGTGTGGTAGTTGTCTAGAATGTTCTACCAGGGTGACAGCGAAAGCAGGCTTGATGGTAATATCCAAGAGGCTGGTGGGTGGAGGAATACAGATCATGTGCAGGCAGAAAGGATTGGCTTCAGCACAGACATGGTGGGTTGAGGGGCCTATTCCTGTGCTTCCTCTGCCTTGCTCTGAGTGTTCTGCTGACTGTTTGATTCCTCCCCTGCCTTGGCATCCCGTTCTCAGTTGGCATGACTCTCGACTGTCTTGTCATTCAGCCAGCCTGTCTACTTAATATTGTTTTCAATATTTATTTCTTGAAAATTTTGAAGTTACAGAAGGACAGACTTGATATACTGTGGTGTTCTCATTACTACAGAGGCATTTTTCAAAGACGTTTACAACCCGGTACTCAGGAATACACAACAGATTTATAATCCCTGCCCATATTTTCCTTGCAGAACAAATTAACTGCCATGTAGAATTGCAGATTTATGGTGGAAGTTCATGACTTGAGTAAAACAGGGCACAAAAATAGTTGTTTCTAGTCTGGGATTTGAAGTTAATTTGTACTTGTGCTGAACTAGTAATCCAGGGAATTGCATTGTCCCTTCTGAACAAGATTCCCAAAACTCAAGATTGAGACTTAAAAAAAAGATTAGCACGTAGTTTGGGTAGATAATGGGAATTCTTGTTAGATTTAGAGATACAACACTGTAATAAGCCCTTTTGATTCATCGAGCCCCGTTGCAGCCGTGTGACCAATTAACCTACTAATGCATACATCTTTGGAATGCGTGAGGAAACTAGAGTCTTTGGAGGCCAAACTTCATACAGACGGTGGCAGGATTTGAATCTGGGTTGCAGACACTGTAAATCAATATACTAACTGCTATGCCACCATGCTGCTCATCGATCCTCCAGACCCATTGTTAATTCCTTGATGTTTGGAGCCATTAAAGAAACTCATAGTCAAAAGTTTTAAGTAAATTCTCCTCCATACAAGTCTCTACCACACAGGCACAAAGAACACTTTATCAGCTTAACTTCCTACAATCGACCAACAGAAATCAAGATTGATTCTAAACCTTTATCCCAGGTAAATGTATTTTTAGAACCCTTGACAATTTTTAAAAAACTGGCATTTAATAACTTTCAGGACCTTCTGAAATATTTTATCACCACCAGAATAGTTTTGAACTGTGGTTAATTTTTCTCTAATGGTAGAGAGGTGGAGGCTGGCTGTGTACATTTTGTTAATATCCATGTGACTTTGGTAATGTTGAAACCGACACTGGGGTGAACTCCCTTGTCCTACCAGAGAACACAAGGGGGTCTGTTTAATGACTGTGTACCATTCCCTGTACCACACAGCTCCCGCCCACACTACAAAGAAAATTTATTATCAAAGTACATACGTTTCTCCATGTACTTGAGATTCATTTTCTTGCAGGCATTACGAGGAAAATGAAGAAATACAACAGAATTTATGAAAAAACTATAAGTAACAAAGACTGACAAACAGCCAGTGTGCAGAAGAAAACAGATCTGGCAAATAATGAAAATCAAGAACTTAGTTTACATAACTGTACTGCTTGGTAGTTAATTGGCTGCTGTAAATTGTCCTGTGATTGGGCTCGGGTTAAATTGGCGGTTGCTGGCTGGAGCAGCTCAAAGGGCCGGAAGGGCCCCTGCCCCACACTGTGTAAATAAATAAATTATATTGCATTTCTTTATTTTCCAGTGCCTGCAAGAAAATGAATATCAGGGTCGCCCATGGTGACATATACATAGTTTGATAATCGGTTTTTCTCAGACTGACTTTGATTTTGATGGATTTCCACTTTTTTAACAGATTTCTCTGCTTCATGTTTGTCCTTCACCCTCAGGTCTCTGCCTACGGCTTTATGACGGAAGATTACGCAAACTATTCGGATCATTACTTTGACCGGACCTACCACAGGGTGGTATTCTATTCAAACCATGATATGAGACTGGAAATGCGATTGTGGAAGAAGCTGAATGAACTGGGAGTAATTAAACTTTACACCAAAGACAACAGTGAGAACAAGACAAGGAGATAATACCACCTGAAATAGGGTTGTACTGAAGAATATAATTCACTCTGGGACTTCCATTTGGAAGAATATCATTAACTTCTGTGGTCCTTTCAACATTGAGAAACTGAAACTGATTTGATATTGATGATGCAAATCTGTTTATTGATCAAGTTTTTCCTCTGACGTATGATTATGGTGATTCTTATTCTAAATACTTTTCATTGCTGCTGTAAGAAAGGGGAAAACTGATGGGATGAGGGACTGTGCACTGCTGAAGGTTACTAAATCCAGGGAATTGATCTTTTACTGTGGAGTACATACTGTGTAAATGGAACTGAAAGAATTATGTTTACATTGTCCCATTTATGTTTGTTTAGCTGTTTGATTTTATTTTTTTTCAAAGGTTTGACTTTGTCACTCTTACTACTTTCAAATAATTTTCTAAACTGAGCAATCAGTCACCGTATGCGTTGGGTGGTTTACCCAAGTTAGCATCCAATCTCTCGTTGTATGGGCATGGAAATTCAGGCGCAATTGCTAAGTCTGAGTTGCCCATATCCTTGTTTGTAGCCGTCCTCTACAAGAGAGGCTGGTCCACTGATTGACAGTTGCATGTCTGGGGAAAGTAGTAATTCTGGTTTAAGGCACAATACTATCGGCTGGAGGTGTGATGTTGACTCAAAGTCTTCCTGTAGAAACCAAAGAATAAAACTTTAAAGTTCAAAGTTCAATATGTATTTTTTTTGTCAATGTTTGTATGTCACCATATACTCCCCTGAGATTCATTTTTTCTTGCAGGTGTAATCAAATGGGGAGAGAGTGTAACGGGGTTTTTTCTTTTTCTTTGTTACTGTGTATGTAATCAAAATGGCGTCTTTGTTTTGTTACAAGTAGGAATGCTGGCGCCTGTATTAATAGTAGGAATGCTAGGTTCTTTGTTATGATAAGTGCTGGAAGCTTGTTTGGGACTGTAAACTGATTGTTGGCGGGGCTTTTGGGGAGTCGGCGCGATGGAGTGAGAGAGATTAAATGATGGAGCGATTAAATGAGTACAATTTATAAAGATTACTATAACTAAGCGATTACTAACGATACAGTATATATGAATAAGAGAAAAAAAAGAAAAGGCGCCAAACTTATCAAAGTCCAAACCACTTCGTGCACAACCGTTGGAGCTCAATTACTGAAGTCTTCTGGTATTCGATCCCATCCGAATTTCTCGACCCGCCTCCTGGGACCCCCACGGTGGTCGACCAGTCGCTCCACACTCCTCTGTCTCCGTCTCCTCTCATCACCGAAAACCTTGGGCTGGGGACCCCCGCTCGGGGTCCGTACCGTCGCCCAGCTTCCAGCCCCCCGTCCTCTCTCTCTCACTCCATCGCGCCGACTCCCCAAAAGCCCCGCCAACAATCAGTTTACAGTCCCAAACAAGCTTCCAGCACTTATCATAACAAAGAACCTAGCATTCCTACTATTAATACAGGCGCCAGCATTCCTACTTGTAACAAAACAAAGACGCCATTTTGATTACATACACAGTAACAAAGAAAAAGAAAAAACCCCGTTACACTGGCATTCACAATAGAACAAAGAAATACAATAGAATCAATGAAAGACCACACACAAAGTCTGACAACCGATGTGCAAAAGAAGATAATCTGTGCAAATGTATAAAAAAATTAAATAAATAATACTGAGAACTTAAGTTGTAAAGCCAATGAAGGTGAGTCCATAGATTATGTTCAGTGATCAGTTCAGTGCTGAGGTGAATGAAGTTATCCACACTGGTTCAGAAATTTGATGGTTATAGGGTAAGAATTGTTCCTAAACCTGGTGGTGTGGTACCTAAGGATCCTGTACCTACTTCCCAATGGTAGCAACGAGAAAGGAGCATGACCTGGATTGTGGGTGTCCTTATGATGTGCTGTTCTCAAAGGAAGAATGCTTGGTTCTGTCTTTAGCTTGTGTCTAAGCTTTGGCTGCTGACAGCCAGGATGTACACTAAATTAAGGAATTTCTTTGATAGTGTAATAAAAGAATTTATACAGGCAGCTCTTCAACTCGTCATCTTCCATTCTAGGGACAGTGCTGGCTTTGAGCAGAATGCTGGCCCAATGTTGCTCATGGGAGACTTGTAGTAACTGTGAAGTGCTCCCTCTGCCTTTAGAGTGGCACACCACAATATTGGACAGGTTAAGATTCGAACAGTGAATGGTGAAAGGCAGGACGTCCTGTGATTTGTCTTTTAAGGTTGCGGAGATGGGATAAATTCTTGTGCAATTGGTGCAAGTTGCAGTGTAATGGTACGTACAGGTACATAAAATTGTAAGAAGCCTAGGTAGGGTTGATAATCAGAATATTGGATCCCATGTTCTGGATCAGAATACCACATTGTCAAATATCTTCCTGAAGTCCATCACCAATGCAGATGACTGGGTATCATCATCAGCATTACCCCACACTACTTCACTACTTTTTAAACCTCTGTTTCTGCTCTAATTGAGTTTATTATTTAAATATTTATAAATATTAAATAGTTAAATTAAATGAGTTAATTTAACTGTGAATTACAGTAAAAATAAATATACTTTATTTCAGTTATTTTCTATATTATCATGTATTGCATTGTACTGCTGCTATAAAGTCAACAAGTTCCATGATATATGACAGTGATTGTAAAACCTGGTTCTGATCACTATGTGTCACGTTGTATTACGTAGGCAATCATGGTCCCATCAACATGAATGTTCTTGGCAAATTTTTCTACAGAAGTGGTTTGCCATTGCCACCTTCTGGGCAGTGTCCTTACAAGATGGGTGACCCCGGCCATTATCAATACTCTTCAGAGATTGTCAGTCTGGCGTCAGTGGTTGCATAACCAGGACTTGTGATATGCACCAGCTGCTCATACGACCTTCAACTACTGTCTCCCATGGGTTCGCATGATCGTGATCAGGGTGGAGTTGCTAAGCAGGTTCTACACCTTGCCCAAGGGTGACCTGCAGGCTAGCGGAAGGAAGAAGTGCCTCTGATAGAAATGTATCTCCACCCCACCACCCACGCTGGAGACTCTGAATTAAAGACGGAAATACTTAGCAGGCAAGTCAAAGTAGAGTTTGTCATCTGCACAAGTACAGTGCATGTGGACACAGATCCAATGAGAAATTTCCTTGCGGCAGTAGAGCATGATATAACTGGCATTCATAAAAGAATATAAAATGGAGATCAATCATACGCTATTTTTACAAGAAACCACAAGTAGAACAAAATAAGTCCACGTTATGTGTAAAGTGGTCATAGTGTTGTGAAAAAGGTTTCGCCTGTTGGCTCAGGAACTGAATAGCCGAAGGAAAGTGGCTGTTCCTTAACCTGGTTTTGTGGAGCTTCGTGCTTATGTGGAGGAGATGGGAGGGCCGGTGTGGTGGGGATTTTTGAAGTTAGATGTTGCCGCCTTGACGATACTACCTGTGGTGGGGAGGGAGATGCCTGCGGTGTACTGGGCTGAGGCGACTACTCTCTGAGATCTACACTCCTGCGCCTTTGAATTGCCGCACCAGACCATAATTCAGTTGTGGTGCAGTCAGAAACCTTTCAATGATACATCTGTAGAGGTTTGATAGGAGTGTTTGGTGGCACGTCAAAGTTCTTTAACCTCCAAAGATGCCACCCTTGGGAAGATTAACAAATTTATCGATTTGGGTTACAGTACTCTGTTTCCAGTATTTTGACAGACAGAAAGACAGACAGACATACTTTATTAATCTTGAGGGAAATTGGGTTTCATTACAGTTGCACCAACCAAGAACAGAGTAGAAATATAGCAAAATAAAACCACAAATAATTAAATAATAATGTAAATTATGCCAAGTGGAAATAAGTCCAGGACCAGCCTATTGGTTCAGGGTGTCTGACACTCTGAGGGAGGAGTTGTAAAGTTTGATGGCCACAGGCAGGAATGACTTCCTATGACGCTCAGTGTTGCATCTCGGTGGAATGAGTCTCTGGCCGAACGTACTCCTGTGCCTAACCAGTACATTATAGAGTGGATGGGAGACATTGTCCAAGATGGCATGCAACTTGGACAGCATCCTCTTTTCAGACACCACCGTCTGAGAGCTTTTCTGCTTTTATTTCACTTTCTTAGCATTTGCAGTTATTTTGACACCAAATATATTGCTCCTGCTGTAGTGTTAGAACACTATAACAAGCAAACAAGCTCCTTGGCCCATCTAGTCCATGCCAAAATAATATTCTGCCCAGTCCCATTGACCTGCGTTTGAGCCACAGCCCTCCAGGCCCCTCCCTGCCTCGTACTTATCCAAATTTCTCTTAAGTGCCGAAGTTGAACGTGCATCCATGTTCTATGCAGGTAACTCATTCCACACTTTTGCTGCCCTCTGAATAAAGTAGGTCCTGTGACCTGGAGGTATGCTTCAAGGCTTTGCAGAGTCAGGCGAGAAATGTTGTCCTCATTCGGGAGGCAGAGGCAGTAATAGATCGGAGTTTCAGGGAGACAGTCACCCCTAAAAGTCAGGAGACAGGTAGCTGGGTGACTGTCAGGAGAGGGAAGGGGAATAGACAGAAAGAGCACAACACTCCTGTGGCTGTTCCCATCAACAATAAGTATACTGTTTTGGATACTGTCGGTGGGGACAACCTACCAGGGACAAGTTGTTGTGGTCATGTCTCTGGCACCGAGACTGGACCCTCAGCTCAGAAGGGAAGGAGGGAAAAGAGGTAAGTAGTAATGATAGGAGATTCGATAGGGGGACAGATAAGAGGTTCTGTGAGAGAGATCGAGAATCCTGGATGGTCTGTTGCCTCCCTGGTGCCAGGGTCTGTGATAACTCGGATCGAGTTCTTGGTATTCTCAGGAGAGAGGGTGAGAGGCCAGGTGTCGTGGTCCACATGGGGACCAATGACATAGATATGAGAAGGGATGAGGCCCTGAAGAAGGAATATAGGGAGTTAGAAAAGAAGTTAGAAAAGCAGGACCTCAAGGGTGGTAATCTTGGGTTTGTTGCCTGTGCCACGAGACAGAGGGTAGGAACAGGAAGTTATGGCAGATGAATGCGTGGCTGAAGAGTTGGTGCAGGGGGCAGGGGTTCAGATTTCTGGATCATTGGGATCTCTTCTGGGGAAGGTCTGACCTGTACAAAAAGGACGGGCTGCACCTGAACTGGAAAGGGACCATTTGAACTAGTTTGGCAGAGGGATGGGAATCAGAATGTGAGTGCAGAGATTAGGGTAGAAGGACAAGGGCATGATGCTATGTGTTCTGAGTTGGTGAGGAAGGACAGGCAGGGGACAAAACATAGATGTAGCCAGGTAGAGGGGTTGAAATGTGTCTATTTCAACGCTAGGAGTATTAGGAATAAAGGGGATGAACTTAGAGCATGGATCAGTACGTGGAACTACGATGTTGTGGCCATTACTGAAACTTGTCTGGAGGAAGGGCAGGATTGGCTGATGCAGGTACCGGGGTTTAGGTGTTTTAAAAGGAATAGGATGAGAGGTAGAAAGGGGGGGAGTAGCATTACTGGTCAGGGATAGTATCACGGCTATAGAAAGGGAGGACGCTGCAGAAGGAGTGTCCACTGAGTCGGTGTGGGTGGAAGTCAGAAATAGGAAGGGATCAATCACTGTGCTGGGAGTAGTCTATAGGCCCCCAAATAGCCTTCAGGACACTGAGGAGTAGATAAGCAGGCAGATTTTAAAATGGTGCAGGAAACACAGGGTTATATTTATGGGTGATTTCAACTTCTCTCATATTGACTGGCATCTCCTGTCTGCAAGGGGGATAGATGGGGCTGAATTTGTCAGGTGTGTTCAAAAAGAGTTCCTGACACAGTATGTGGACTGGCGGACAAGAGGAGAGGCCATACTGGATCTAGTTCTGGGTAATGAAACTGGTCAGGTGGCAGACCTCTTGGTGGGGGAACATTTTGGTGAGAGTGACCACAACTCCCTTAGCATCAGCATAGCTATGGAAAAGGATAAAAACAGACAAAATGGGAAAGTGCTTAACTGGAGAAGGGCTAACTATGAAGGGGTGATGCAGGAACTAGCGAGAGTAAATTGGAAACAGATGTTCAAAGGTGAAAGCACAGAAGTAATGTGGAGGAAATTTAGGGACCACTTATGCTGGGTTCAGGATAGGTTTGTCCCACTGAGACAAGGAAAAAATGGTAGGAAAAGGGAACCGTGGCTGATGAAACACGTGAGGCAACTCGTCAAGAGGAAGAAGGAAGCATATGTTAGATATAAGAAGCAGGAGGGGCTCATGAGAAATATAGCGTAGCCAGGAAGGAATTTAAGAAAGGACTTAGGAGAGCTCGAAGGGGGCATGAGAAGGCTTTGGCATGTAGGATTAAGGAGAACCCCAAGGCATTCTATGCATGTGTGAAAAACAGAAGGATGACAAGTGTGGTGAACTACATTATACCTGTGACACGCCCCCCCCCCCTGCTGACTGCTCCTGTGGCTCCTCCCACAGACCCCTGCTGACTGCTCCTGTGGCTCCTCCCACAGACCCCCTGCTGACTGCTCCTGTGGCTCCTCCCACAGACCCCTGCTGACTGCTCCTGTGGCTCCTCCCACAGACCCCTGCTGACTGCTCCTGTGGCTCCTCCCACAGACCCCCTGCTGACAGCTCCTGTGGCTCCTCCCACAGACCCCCTGCTGACTGCTCCTGTGGCTCCTCCCACAGACCCCCCACTGACAGCTCCTGTGGCCCCTCCCACAGACCCCCTGCTGACTGCTCCTGTGGCTCCTCCCACAGACCCCCTGCTGACAGCTCCTGTGGCTCCTCCCACAGACCCCCTGCTGACAGCTCCTGTGGCTCCTCCCACTGACCCCCTGCTGACTGCTCCTGTGGCTCCTCCCACAGACCCCCCCCCCCCGCTGACTGCTCCTGTGGCTCCTCCCACTGACCCCCTGCTGACTGCTCCTGTGGCTCCTCCCACAGACCCCCTGCTGACAGCTCCTGTGGCTCCTCCCACTGACCCCCTGCTGACAGCTCCTGTGGCTCCTCCCACAGACCCCCTGCTGACTGCTCCTGTGGCTCCTCCCACTGACCCCCTGCTGACTGCTCCTGTGGCTCCTCCCACAGACCCCCCCCCCCCCGCTGACTGCTCCTGTGGCTCCTCCCACAGACCCTGCTGACAGCTCCTGTGGCTCCTCCCACAGACCCCCTGCTGACTGCTCCTGTGGCTCCTCCCACAGACCCCCTGCTGACTGCTCCTGTGGCTCCTCCCACAGACCCCTGCTGACTGCTCCTATGGCTCCTCCCACAGACCCACTGCTGACAGCTCCTGTGGCTCCTCCCACAGACCCCCTGCTGACTGCTCCTGTGGCTCCTCCCACAGACCCTGCTGACTGCTCCTGTGGCTCCTCCCACAGACCCCCTGCTGACTGCTCCTGTGGCTCCTCCCACAGACCCCCTGCTGACTGCTCCTGTGGCTCCTCCCACAGACCCCCTGCTGACTGCTCCTGTGGCTCCTCCCACAGACCCCCTGCTGACTGCTCCTGTGGCTCCTCCCACAGACCCCCTGCTGACAGCTCCTGTGGCTCCTCCCACAGACCCTGCTGACTGCTCCTGTGGCTCCTCCCACAGACCCCCTGCTGACAGCTCCTGTGACTCCTCCCACAGACCCCTGCTGACTGCTCCTGTGGCTCCTCCCACAGACCCCCTGCTGACAGCTCCTGTGGCTCCTCCCACAGACCCCTGCTGACTGCTCCTGTGGCTCCTCCCACTGACCCCTGCTGACTGCTCCTGTGGCTCCTCCCACTGACCCCTGCTGACTGCTCCTGTGGCCCCTCCCACAGACCCCCCGCTGACTGCTCCTGTGGCTCCTCCCACTGACCCCTGCTGACTGCTCCTGTGGCTCCTCCCACAGACCCCCTGCTGACAGCTCCTGTGGCTCCTCCCACAGACCCCCTGCTGACAGCTCCTGTGGCTCCTCCCACAGACCCCCTGCTGACTGCTCCTGTGGCTCCTCCCACAGACCCTGCTGACTGCTTCTGTGGCTCCTCCCACAGACCCTGCTGACTGCTTCTGTGGCTCCTCCCACAGACCCTGCTGACTGCTTCTGTGGCTCCTCCCACAGACCCCTGCTGACTGCTCCTGTGGCTCCTCCCACAGACCCCCTGCTGACTGCTCCTGTGGCTCCTCCCACAGACCCCCTGCTGACTGCTCCTGTGGCTCCTCCCACAGACCCCCTGCTGACTGCTCCTGTGGCTCCTCCCACAGACCCCCTGCTGACTGCTCCTGTGGCTCCTCCCACAGACCCCTGTATAAAGGCGATTGGAGGCACTGCTCCTCCCTCAGTCTCCAGGATGTTGTGTGGTGGTCTCTTGCTGCTAATCGTGGTCTCTTGCAGCTAATTAAAGCCTATCGTTCGCCTCCCGTCTCCGAGAGTTATTGATGGTGCATCAACAAGAATGAAGGTGGGGCCGCTGAAGGATAAAGAAGGCAACATGTGCCTGGAAGCAGAGGAGGCTGGGCTGGTCCTAAATGAATACTTTGCTTCAGTATTCACAAGTGAAAAGGACCTTGATCAGGGTGAGGTTGAAATTGAACAGGCCTGTGTGCTGGACAATGTGGAGATTAAGGAAGAAGTGTTGGATCTTCTTAAAAACATCAAGATTGATAAGTCCCCAGGGCTGGACATGATATACCTTAGGTTACTGTAGGAAGTGAGAGAAGAGATCGCTGGAGCAGGAGCTATGATCTTTGAATCCTCTTTGGCTGCAGGGGAGGTGCTGGAGGACTGGAGAATGGCAAATGTAGTTCCCTTGTTTAAAAAAGGTAATAGCAAGAATCCTGGGAACTATAGACCAGTGAGTCTTATGTCAGTGGTCTGCAAACTATTGGAAAGGATTCTTAAGGATAGGATCTACAAGCATTTGGAGAAGTACAGTCTACTCAAGGATAGTCAACATGGCTTTGTGAAGGGAAGGACGTGCCTCTTGAGCCTAATTGAGATTTTTGAAGAGGTAACAAAAGAAATTGATGAGGGTAGGTCGGTAGATGTGGTCTATATGGATTTTAGCAAGGCATTTGACAAGGTCCCCTACAGGAGACTCATCCAGAGGGTCATGAGGCATGGGATCAGTGGAACCTTGGCTGTTTGGATAAAAAGTTGGCTTACAGGAAGAAAGCAGAGGGTAGTAGTGGAAGGAAAGTATTCTGCCTGGAGGTCGGTGATTAGTGGAGTGCCGCAAGGATCTGTCCTGGGTCATTTATAAAAATTTGTGATTTTTATAAATGACCTAGATGAAGAGGCGGAAGGATGGGTGAGTAAGTTTGCGGATGACACGAAGATTGGAGGAGTTGTGGATGGAGCTGTAGGTTGTCGAAGGTTACAAGAGGATATAGACAGGCTGCAGAGTTGGGCAGAAAAATTGCAGATGGAGTTCAATCTGGATAAGTGTGAGGTGATGCATTTTGGAAGGACAAACCAGAAGGCTGAGTACAGGGTTAATGGTCAGTTACTTAAGAGTGTGGATGAACAAAGGGACCTTGGGGTTCAAATCATACATCTCTCAAGGTTGCTGCACAGGTTGATAGGATAGTTAAGAAGGCCTATGGGATGCCTTCATTAACGGGGGATTGAGTTCAAGAGTAGAGAGGTCATGTTGCAACTCTACAAATCTCTGGTGAGACCACACTTAGAGTATTGTGTTCAATTCTGGTCACCTCATTATAGGAAGGATGTGGAAGCTATGGAGAGGGTGCGGAGGAGATTTACCAGGATGTTGCCTGGATTGGAAAAAAAGTCTTATGAGGCAAGGTTAGCAGAGTGGGACTTTTCTCTGTGGAGCATAGAAGGATAAGAGGGGACTTCATAGAGGTTTACAAAATTATGAGAGGCATAGATAGGGTGGATAGTCAGTACATGCTTCCCAGGGCATGAATAGCAAACACCAGAGGGCATATGTACAAAGTTAAGGGAGGGAAGTTTAGGGGAAACATCAGGGGTAAGTTTTTTACACAGAGGGTTATGGGTGCCTGGAATAACTTGCCAGGGATGATGGTGGAGGCTAAAACATTAGGGGCATTTAAGAGCCTCTTGGACAGGCACATGGATGAAAGAAAAATAGAGGGTTATGGGGTAATGTGGGCTCAGTACTTTTTTTAAGGAATATATGGGTCGGCACAACATTGAGGGCTGAAGGGCCTGTACTGTGCTGTAGTGTTCTAGTGTTTACCAAATTGTACAAACTGGTAGGAAAGCCTACCTGAGCCAACAGACCATATATTCAGAATATCTTAGAGGGTTATTTCATTAATTTGTGCCAGGTGTTGATTATTAAGTTCTCACAAGGTGAAGCTGCTCAAAGTCTTTGCATTTAATTTTGCCTTGGTCTGAATGGTTGTGGGATGTCCTCTATTCCTGGAGACTGATCTCTCCCTAGATTAATCTTCCAGGAAAAGAAAATTTCCTGCTTCAAATAATTTTCATGTGGCTGCTCTAGAGGAAAAGGGAACCATAGAAACCAGCAGGAAATTGATCTCTAGGCATTGGACCTTTTATTTATTTAGACATACCTCATGGAACAGGCCCTTCTGGCCAAAGGATTTACACCACTCGTCAACCCACCTACTTCATCCTAGCCTAATCACAGAACCAATTGTTCTGCTAACTGGTACGTCCTTGGAATGGAGGAGGAAACCCACACATTCATGGGAAAGATGTACCAAAATTCTTACACAGGGCACTGGAATTGAGCTCTGAATTCTGCCCAAAGCTGTAAAAGCATTCCATTAACCACTGCACTACCATGGCAGTACAACCAATGGCCTACTCCATACTTTCTCTAAGACTATGCTGAAGCAAATGGAGGCTGATAATGTCAATTGTCCTCAAAGTAAAGTTAGAACTGGCAGCACGGTAGTATGATGGTTAGAATCTAATTCTTAACTGTAATGCTTTATAGCGTCACTGTAAGGAGTTTGTACATTCTCCCCATGACCTTGTGGGTTTCCTCCCACATTCCAACGATGAATGGGTTGGGGTAAATAAACTGTGAGTAAGCTGTGTTGCCATCAGAAGCCTGAAGTTACTTGCGGGCCGTTCGCGGCACGTCCTCAGACTGTGTTGGTCGTTGACGCAAACAATATATTTCAAAGCTAATCTTATCTTTAAGTAAGCAGAAGTTGCGTTATCTATAGTTCCTGAGCAAAAAAAAACAAACTACTGAGAGCTCAGCAGGTTTAGCCTCCGCAAATGCTGTTTAATGATGTTGATTTTGTTTGAGTCAGGACAGAAGTGAAGGGAGATTAAAATGGGGGGGGGGGGGGGTGTATTAGATGAAGGCGGCAGCTGATGGGCAGAACCAGATGATGGAGCGACGATCGGCAGATTCAACCAGGTGAGGGGAGAAATAGGAAGGGTGATCCGAGGAAGAAGAAATCCCTGTGGGCGATGGGCAGGTTGGGTGTACCTGGTCTTGGGAAAGGGTGGAAGGGATGGAGAAGGTGAGGAAAGGGATAGAGAGCCTAGGTTTCGGAAAGAAACAGTGAGGAGTGGGATCCACTGACTGCACCTCTGAGGGCAAGGTGGAGGTGCATCTCTACCAAAGGAGGTGTAGGGCATTCCT
This sequence comes from Hemitrygon akajei, assembly GCF_048418815.1. Taxonomy (NCBI): domain Eukaryota; kingdom Metazoa; phylum Chordata; class Chondrichthyes; order Myliobatiformes; family Dasyatidae; genus Hemitrygon; species Hemitrygon akajei. The sequence goes on along the minus strand of NC_133145.1, from coordinate 56,820,796 downwards.
TCCCTCTGCTAGTTTGCAGGTCACCCTTGGGCAAAGTGTGACACCTACTTAGACCTCCCCCCCCCCCCCCACCCTGTATCAGGGTCACGTGAAGCCATGGGAGCAGGAGGTGGACGGTCGTACGAGCAGCCGGTGCATCTCACAAGTCCTGGTTATACAACCACTGACGCCAAGCAGACGATCTCTGTAGGGTATTGATGGTGGCTGGAGTCACCCATCTCATAAAGACACGCCCCAAACAAAAAAAGGCGATGGCAAACCACTTCCGGAGAAACATTTGCCAAAATCAATCATGGTCAAAGAGCATGATCACCCTTGTCATATGACATGGTTCGTGACGATGATGATGCCACTGGGCTGGAGATTATCCAGGTGGGAATACAAGATGGCGTTCCTCTAGTTTGGATTCGGCCTCACCCTGGCAGTAGAGAAGGCTGAGGAGATTATTGAAGGAGTGGGCGGGGAAATTGAAATAATACGCAGCAAGATGCTGAAGATAGCTGTACCTGAGAGGCCACAGGTGCTCTGGAAAGTAGTTGCCTCATCTAGGAGAAGGAGTGGCTGGGCTGATGCCAAGAATATGTGGCAACACCTGTTCTGATTACTGGGTGTGAATGGGTAAGTACTGCAAAACAGCTTATAGCAGCTATAGGTAGTCTGGCATGCCAACAAGTACATCCAGTTAAAGGATTGTACTTCTTTGGTTAGACACCCCGAAGGTCTTTTAGCTATGACCTATGTTTATATATGGCAGATGGGTGTTAAGGAGTTGAAAGTTTGTTGGAAAATTCCCCTAAGTCATTTCCTGCAAGGCAGCTGTTAACACAAACTTCAGCTCCACTTGAATTTGCCAATAAGCAAGGATCCTTGGTAGAAAATATGCAATTGAAATTTTTAATGTATTATAAGAAGGAACAGGCCCTTCTGGCTCACCGAGCCGCACTGCCCAGCAACCCACCGATTTACCCCCAGCCTAATCAGAGGACAACTTACAACGACCAATTAACCTACTAACCCCTACGCCTTTGGACTGTGGGACGAGGTCCATGCACCTATGGGGAGAACGTACAGAGGATGTCGGAATTGAACTCTGATAGTCTGAGATGTAATGGCGTCACGCTGACTGCTGCTGAAGGGTTTCGGCCCGAAATGTCGACTGTACTCTTTTCCATAGATGTTGCCTGGCCTGCTGAGTTCCTCCAGCATTTTGATACTATTGTACCTGCCTCTTACACTTCCCCTGGCAGTTCATTCTGTATACACATCACCCTCTGGGTCTGCGTGGAAAAAGTTGCCCCTCAGGTCACTTGTAATCCTTCCCCCTTTCAGTTCAATGAGTCGCTGTGTTACATTTTGTTTTCATTTCCTCTCCATGCCTCGTTGGGCACATTGGGCGGCAACCTTGCCACTTCCTGAACATTTTTTTTTACGAGGCCGAGTTGATAGCTCGACGTTCAACCCAGCACGGATAGAAAGCGTGCAGGGAGCCTGCTAGATTCAAACCCATGACCACTTGCCCCAAAGTCTGGGGCGTTAGCCTCTACACCAGCAGCTGGCTTGTGTCATGGTCGCTGGGTGTAATTGGACAGTGGAAGGGAATGCAGAAGTATAGACAACCCTTCCTCTTTCTAAATTCTTTGCCTTGCCTCTGTGTGTCTCTCTGCTCTCGCACTCGTAGCTGTTTGCTATGTTATGTTGTGCCACAGGAGCTATTTTGGATTTTAATTGGGCACCAAAACCCCAGACTTGGCGTGAGTTAAAATGTCAGACTAGGGTTGGTCCCCGGCTCAGAGAGAGTATCAGTGAATAAAGGTCACATATTTCCATTGCCTCGTAATGGTTTCAGATAATGAAAACACCCACAGCCACAATATCTGGACAACATCCAGGCTTGGATTTAATGTGTAACAAGTAACATTGGTAGGCATTTGTGTGGCCTGTGTGCCTACCCTCAGCGAACTGGAACCTAATAATTTTGTCAAGCATCCAACAGCAACCTGTCATCGACATATTGACCTCCTACATCTCTAGCCCCCCTTTAACCATTTACTGGAACTTTAGCTGCATCAGGCTGTTGCAAGTCAAACGAAAGTAAATCTATTATCAACTGTTCTCGCCTCTGTCGTGAATTGAAGCCTAGAGGGAGCTGGCACATCGAAGACTACATGGGCGGCTGTCGGACGGCTCTGAGCTCGGTGATCGATTACTCTCGAAGGTGAGGGAAAGTTTGCTGCCAATGCTCGAGTTGGGAACTCGAAATACAAAACAGCGCTTCAGACTGACTGTAACATCGAAATAGCGACTTGTTGTCTCTCCTCTCACTGGGGAAGGGGCGACATCTGTCTCCCCCTTGTTAGTGAGAGAGGGAGAGCCTGTGGGATGTCGATATGTTGGCGTGAACAGTTGGTTTTTGATGGAGTGTGGACCATCGTCTCTCTGTGGGTGATTTGCTGTTGCTTGTAAGGAGGGTGGTGGGAATGTTGATGCTTCCTGCCAGAATAAGGGGAGGGTTTGTGCTACTTGTGTGTGGGAGGGGCAGGGGGCTTTGGGGGTCTTATGTTTTTTCTATCATTTGTCTTTTGGAATTTTTGTTCTGCTTTGTGAATGACTGTGGAGAGTTACAGTTTTAGGTTGTATATTGTATACCTTCTATGATATTAAATGGAATTATTCAACCATTGAAACCTTTTAACCTACTCTAAGATCGATCTAATCTTTCCCTCCTACATAGCCCTCCATTTCTCTATCATCCACAAGTCTATCTAAGAGTTTCGTAAATGCCCTACGTTATCAATGTATGCATTCCATACGCTAGCTTGAGATTCATTTCCTTGCAGCCGTTCACAGGAAGAAAAAGGAATGCAATGAAAGTTTTGAAAAACTACGGATAAGCAAAGACGGACAAACATCCAATGTGCAGAAGATGACAAGCCGTACAAATAAAAAAAACCAAAATGGAGAGCATGAGTTGTAGAGTGCTTGAAAATGAGTCTGCGGGTTGTGGAATCATAGCCATAGAGTACCTCAGCACAGGAACCCCTCTCATCCATGTACCTAACCAAATCAAACCACCATCCACCACTTGCGTGGCAGTTCGTTCCACACCCTCACCACCCTCCTACTGAAGAGTTGCCCCTCATGTTCCCCTTAAATATTTCACCTTTCACCCTTAACCCATGACCTTTTAGTTCTAGTCTCACCTACCCTCAATGGAAAAAAGCAGTCGAGGAGGGGCAGAGTGGTGGGAAGGAGAAGGTAACTCTTTGGGACATAGGGTAAATGTGAGCAAGTAATTGAGTGAGCCTATCTATACCTCTTGCAATTTTGTATACCTCTATCAAATCTCCCCTCATCCTCCTACACTCCAGGGAATGAAGTCCTAACCTATTCAACCTTTCCCTGTAACTCAGTTCCTCAAGACCTGGCAACATCCTCGAAGATTTTCCCTTCACTCTTATAGATATGCTACCTTCAGCTAGGTGACCAGAATAGCACACACCACTCCCTTGAGGCCTCATCTACATCTTGTACTACTTCAACATAACATCCCAGCTCCAGTACTGATGTGCCAAAAGCTCTCTTTATGATTTGGCTGGTTTGGCACAATGTTGAGGGCGAAAGGCCTGTTCCAGCACAGTACTGTTTTATGTTCACTATACCCCCCCGATCCCTTGGCTCAGAAAAAGCTCACTGAGGGAGCCTTTACACATACTGTCACCAATAAGTGAACTTAAAGAGTTGACTGGAGTACCTCCTCCTTCCCCCACACTCTGCCCCCCTCTACTGCCCACACACCTCCAAGCCAATGCCTACGCTTAATGCCCACCCCACAGTCTGCTACCCATAAACAGTCATCTGAGAGGTGGCCCCACGAAATTAAGGAGCCCCTTTGTGTGATCTTCCAGCAGGGGTTTGACAAGTGCTAGCACCTTCTTTCACTGCCCATCATGAACATGAAAAGACAAAAAGATGTTAGTTAAAAACAAGGTTAAATAAATATGTTTTGAGTTGGCGTTTAGAAATGTCAACTGCATCTTATAGTTCTGGTATTGAGTTCCACAGTTTAGGAGCGTTGTTCAGAAAAGCTGACCTGCCTTTTGGGGGAGATTGCTTAAATTTACGAGACCAGTGGTACAAACCCAAGCTACATTCAGGTTGGAGGAAGAACACTTCCATTTTCTGTCGTGGCTACCTCCAACCTGATGGAGCGATTTCTGTAACTTCTCTTAATTCCTCCCCCTCCCCTTTTCCATAAACAGTTTGTACGTTCTCCCCATGACCACGTGGGTTTCCTCCAGGTGCTCCGGTTTCCTCCCACATTCCAAAGATGTACGGGTTAGGGTTAGTGAGTTGTGGGCATGGCTACGTTGGCGTTGGAAGCATGGCGATACTTGCGGGCTGCCTCCAGCACATATTTGGACTGTGTTGGTTGTTGACACGAATGGCACATTTCACTGTGTGTTTCAATGTGCGTGTGACCACCATTGCCAAAAGGGCTACATACTTCAGGAAGGTAGATCAGCACCACCAGCTCGAGCAACTAGTGACGGGCGTCCGACACCAGCCTCGCCAGCGATGAAAATGATGATTGGAACAATAAGTAAAGTGGCGGAGGATTGAGAGGACAAGTGGGATCTGAATAGCCGACATTAATTAACAGTTCTTGGAAGGCGTCCCTTCAGTAAAAGAAAACAGTAACTCCACAGTTGTGAATACATTACATATAACACGATTTCCTTGGGGTCCTAAATTGTTTTATAACTACAGGTGGCTGCATTCCTAAAAAATCTCATGTTGTAGAAAGTCATGTTATATCAGAACAGGCTGTTAATGTTTTAAACAGTGGTCATCTACGGTATTCAGTGCTCCCGGTGCAGCCTCCTCTGGGTAGGTGGCCACCCTTTTCAATTCGGCTACCCATTCGGTCCAGGTCGCAATGAGGCCACTCTCAGGCTGGAGGAACAAAACTTCATCTCCTTCAATCTGACAGCAAGAACAGTGATTTTGCTAACTTCTGGCAAATTCTCCCCCTCCCCATTCCATTTTTTACATTCCCCATTTTGGCTCCCCTCTTACCTCATCTCCCCTCCTCCCTCTGGTGCCCCTCTTCCTTCCGTTTCTCCCACGGTCCACTCTCCTTTCCTATCAGATTCCTTCTTCTTCAGCCCTTTACCACTTACAGCTATCACCTTCAGGCTTCTCTTCTCATCCCCCCCCCCCCACCGCTGCTCACCCATCTTCCCCCTCACCAGGTCTCACCTGTTACCTGCCAGCCTCCCTTCCCCGCCTTCTTACTCTAGCTTCTTTCTCCCTTCCTTTCATGTCCCGATGAAACGTCTTGGCCAGAAACATTGACTGTTTATTACTGTTAAGTGCTGCCTGACCTGCTGAGTTCCTCCTGCATCTCTGATCTGTTACTCTGGATTTCCAGCATCTGCAGAATCTCTTCAATTTAGACAGGTTTCCTGACCGTGACTGTGTGGCGCGTGGCCAAGTGGTTAAGGCGTTGGACTAGTGATCTGAAGGTTGTGAGTTCGAGCCCCAGCCAAGGCAACGCGTTGCACTTAACCACACATTGCTCCAGTCCACCCAGCTGAAAATGGGTACCAGCAAAATGCTGGGGGTTAACCTCGCGATAGACTGGCGTCCTATCCGGGGGGAGTCTCGTACTCTCAGTCGCTTCACGCCATGGAAACCGGCATAAGCCTGATGAGCCTTGGGACAGACTTTAACTTTAACTGATCATGACTGCACTCTAACCAATATAGCCAGTAGAATGCAGTGACCCCAATCCATTAATTATATTATAATCCATCTGTGCTATTAAATAAAGACGTTGCCAGTTATTATTGAGGACCTGAGCAGCTTCTTCTAGTTCATCCATGAAAGTTTAATTTCTTCTTTTCTCATGTCTCTGTAATGCCCTGAGCATTACATCTTTTTTTTTCCCTTTTCAAGGCTGGGGTCCTGTCGGAATCCATGATCTACAGCTGCACTCAAACTATTGTTCTTCATGGACGGTGTGTTCTTACGCTCAGAACTCTCTGATCGGCCAGACGCTTTGATATCTCCAGGAGCAGCCTGGACGACGAGCCTCTTCGGGGTGTGGCCCCGAGGACAACCCGATTCCTCGCTGAAGCCTTGCGGGGAGATTGAAACCTCCAGACAGCAGGCAGTGTGCCCGGCTGCCGGAAGGCCCCTGCGCTCGAGCCCTCTCTCTCTCTCTCGATGGTGAGTGAGTGTCTGCTAGTCCTCGAGTCAGAGGAACTCGAATAAGCGACACTGCAGGTTGTAACAACGGAACAGCGAGCTGTTGGTCTCCCTCTCGTCTGTTGCAGGAGTGGTATGCCTCTCTCCCTCACTAGTGAGGCAGAGAGAGCTTATTTGCGATGTCGAGGTGTTGGGATGAACATCTAGAGTTTTTGATGGACTCTAGATTATGGTCTCTGGGGGGCTGCTTACTTGGTGGGTGGTGGGGGTTGATGCTTTTGCTGGAGCAAGTGGGGGGAAGGGGAAGAGGGGGCTGATGCTTTTGTTGCTGTTTGTGCATGGGAGGGGGAGGGGGGCTTTGGGGTTTTAATGTTTTCTACCATTTATTCTTTGGGTGTTTCTTCTGTTTCGTGAAAGTCTGTGAAGTCAGATTGTATACTGATATTAAGTTGAACCATTGCTACAGAGACGTGCTACAGCTAAGGTGCTTCTAGGTCAGGAGTTCCCAACCTCTTTTATGCCATGGACCCCTACCATTAACCGAGATCAGGCCGGGAAGCCCTGCTCCAAGTGTTTACGTCTCTCTCACCAAGACTTCACTTGACCCCTGTACCAAACAACACTGCTTTATTCAATCACAAAATAGTCTTCTAAAGTTGTTGCCACAAGTTGTAGACGCAAGAACTTGATGCACGATGGGCTCTTTCAAAGGTGGCAGGGCTGCTGGGGGTTGTATTGAGGAGGTTGTCCTCCTCCTTCCTGGAACACACAAGCCCACCGGTGTATCTTGGAGGAGACAGCAGAGCAGAAAACTAGTGGTAGCGCAGTACTATGGTCTATGAATTCCAGCGGCTGCATTGCCACTCAATCATATTCCAACTGCCTGCTTTGCCGTACAGTTTTAAACCCCCAGTTAACCAACTTTTGAATGAATAATCATTTCCCTGGGCATTCCAACTTAAAGATTAACTGCAGACCACGGTATAGAGTCGCTGTGTTGATGAGGTTGACACCAGCGGACCCAAATGTCACCTTTGTCCTCTTTCAAACTGTGGAAGTTGTAGTTACTTATTTATCAAAGCCAATGCAGTTCGAACTCCACCATGGACGGTCCCAATCCCTGTGGCGAAAGGAGGAGGGTTGGCCCTGGGGCTAACAACCCCATCCCGTAAAAATCCAGAGCTACAGAAATGCCAACAGAAGCTCCAAAGTCCTCATTCCTGGGAGAGGAAGGGTCTTCGCCTAGAAAACGTTTGAAGTTGTGTAGTGAGAGTGGAAGTCACAGGGTCAATCAACCTGTGGCCCAGGACAGAGGACTCCAGCAGGCTGCTGTCAGTGGCCTATGGCCCGGTAGAGGTGACAGGCGTAAGAAGCAGAATGCAGTTTGTGATCATCTTTGGCTATTTCCAGGGTCAAAGGGATTGGGAATAGAATGCAGAAGCCCCTGGATTTGCAGCTTGGTTCAGCTTCACACGATCCTTGTGGGAATTTTGACTGCCTCGAGTCTTACTTTTTCCTTTGCATCTTTTCTTCTTTAATCATAGCTTGAAACTCTGCAAGGGATAAAAAGAGCAGAAATCTTTCCTTGTTCGGAGAGTTCTTTGGCATTCAATTACAGCTGATGGCACTTAATAAGCTAACTAACTAAAAATTGAAATACGATGGGGTGGTTGATAAGTTCGTGGCCTAAGGTAGAAGGAGATGAGTTATTAACTTCAAACTTTCTGCATAATCACTCAAAGAGTTGACCTGCACGTACATGTAACGAGAGCTGTATAACTCATCTCCTTCTACCTTAGGCCACAAACTTATCAATCACCCATCTGTGGACACTTTCTGGAGGTCCAAGATCCGTATGCTCCACGACCGCTGGACTAAGTGTGTAGATGCAGGAGGGGACTATGTTGAAAAATGTATGTGCTAGGTTTTCTAAAATTGACTCCATCTACCTTAGGCCACAAACTTATCAATCACCCCTCGTAGAGGTGGTAACCAATGGCCTCAGTTTCAAGGACTCTACAATTCTTGTTCTCAATATTATTTATTAATTATCTACCAGGTTCTTGAACCAACGGGGATAACCTCACTCAACTTTACTCGTCCCATCACTCAAATGTTCCCACAACTATTGGACTCACTTTCAAAGACTCTTCATCTCATGTTCTCAATATTTATTGCCTATTTATTTATTATTATTATTTTTCTTTCTGTATTTGCACAGTTTGTTGTCTTCTGCGAGTTGATGTGGTCTTTCATTGATTCTGTTATGGTTATTATTCTATAGATTTATTGAGTATGCCTGCAAGAAAATAAATCTCAGGGTTGTAAATGGTGACATTTATGTATTTGGGATAATAAATTTACTTTGAACTTTGTACTTACTGTTATTTTGTTTTTATTTTTGTATTGGCACAACTTGTCTTTTGCATGCTGGTTGTTTGTTCATCTTTGTTGTGTGGAGTTTTTCATTGATTCTATTGTATTTATTGCAAACAAATGCCCACAAGGAAATGAATCTCAGGGTTGTATATGGTGACTTTGATAAAGTAAATTTAGTTGGAACTTTGAACAAGTGTGGTGTGTGGGTGGCCAAGTGGTTAAGACTAGCAAGCTGAAGGTTGTGAGTTCGAGCCCCAGCTGAGGCAGCTCAAGTGCCTTGAGTAAGGTATTTAACCACTCTTTGCTACAGTCCACCCAGCTGAAAATGGGTACCGGCAAAATACTGGGGGTGGTGGGCGGGTGGAGTCTCGTACTCTCAGTTGCTTCATGCCATGGAAACCACAGGACAGACTTTAACTTTTAACTTTAACTTTGAACAAACAATGCCGGAAATGCTCAGCATCACCTGTGAAGAATGGAACAGAGTTAATGTTTTGTGTTGATAATTGAAAATGAGAAATGAAGCAGATTTTAATTTGCAGGGAAGGAGAGAATAAAGGGGATGTTTATGATAGGCTGAGGAGAGAATCTGAATGACATTAACAATGCTGGCACTGGCTGAGGGGAGGTGAATGCTTCTCGATCACAACTGAGCAGTCTGAAGCCCGTAGTTTGTAGGTGAGGGGTCAAACCTGAGGGAAGTTAATGAGGAGAATTAGATACAAGAAGTACCTGGAGAAATGGAATTGCTCTGTGATCCATCACAAAGCGAAAGTGGCTTCCTTCTGTAAGGGTTTCTGTGCATTTCTTTGGATTCGCCTGTCATGATGTGTGCTGGCAACGTCAAAACTCAAGTGCGGAGCAAAGACAGACTCCAATGTAGAGACAGCAATCAGAATTTATTCACTAGAATCCCCACAGAGCATCGGTGGCTCAGCTGAGCAACGCCGTGAGATGTAATATTCTCAAAATTAGGACCCCGTGATTAGCGCTAATCGGGCATCTGCTTAAGTAATACAAGGAACAGAGTAACTCTGTGAGCCTATCAAAATAAACTTAACAAGTTTAAGCAGAAAGCACCAGAAGACTGCATTATAAAGAGCAAGTCGCTGGAGAAAAAGACAGGGAACTCTAAATGATTATCGACTCTCGTTAATCAGCAGCTAACCAGTTCAGGTGCTGTAAAAACCTTGGCACCCATTGCTCTCCAGCTCCCCTCACAGGCCCAAAGAGCTCATTACATCATCTTTGGACATGACGAGAGATATTCCAAGATCTCCATAAACTCTGCTAAGACCTATACGCCGAAGAAACACCTCACTTCCTGCACTTCTCCAAAGATCTCCACCCAAGCCAGTTCCCATTGTAGGTGCAGCACGTGTAAGCTATAAGGCCTACCTTTGAAGTCAATTCTTCCATCTCCATCCACGTCTGCTGCCTGGAGCATAGCATCTGCCTCCTCGTCGGACAGAGGGACAACGGGAACATTGGAGGGAGTGATGGAGAGGATGTGCCTGCAGAACAAGGTAGAGTGAACTGTGACCCTCACCATTCCTCACAACTGGGAGACAAGAGGCAGCTGTTGATGCAAGCGCTCTTTTGACAAGAGTATACTTGATGGGCCAAATAGCCTATGTCTTTTGCTCACATATCATTTACAACTCTCAAATTCATGCAAATCAAAATTAGATTTATATTTCTATTATTTTCCAGCACTAACATCTTATTATTTGTCATTTCCAATGTATAATTTTAAATAATTGACTTTGTTTTAGTCTAATTATCAGTAAGAAACTAAAGAAATGGAAGTCTTGCTTTGATATGGAGACAGCACTATCTCAAGACATATCAAACTCCTTTTCAGCCAATGAACACAGAAATATTAATGTGACTTTTTCCTGCAGCTAAGGTGTAAAATACCACTTATGTTGTAATGAATGAAATACACAAACAGATTAATGGAAAATAACTTGCAATTAATCAGGGCTGGTCACAAAGTACTTTGTGATCTAAGGAGACCTTTGTTATTCGGTGTTGTTGGAGGAAAAGATATTATCTTGGAGACACCTGATTTGCACATTTTGGCTTATATTTCTGTTATAGCTAGGAGGGCATTGTTGTTTAGGTGGAAGGGTGTTGCTCTGCCTACTCACGCTCAATGACTGAGCGATGTTATGTCATGCTTAAATTTAGAGAAGATTCGTTGTTCAATTTCTGAATCAAGACAAGACTTTCTAACATTGTGGGGACCTCTTCTGAATTATTTTCAAAATCTTTGATTTGTTGTCAAGTACAGATGTTGGCTAAAATATGTTTTACTATATGATAAGGATTTTTTTCCTTTTGTCTTTCTTTACCAAACAGCTTTTCTTGGTAATAGGTTTAGATTATTAGTAAAATTATTACTTTTCAATATTACAATTCAATTTAATTTACATGAATATGGGGCAATGAGACTGTAAGTGTGATTCAACTATATTGTAATTGATATATGATACACATCCTCCTGTACTTTGTATTCTTTTTTGTAAGAAGTCAATACAAATACTGAAAAAGAAAAAGGGACATTTGGAATTCACAAACAACATATTTCACTATAGGTGCCAGGGCTGACCTGATATTCCTCAAGTCCACTTTCCTGCCCTTTCGCACAATCTTTGATGGTCTCACTAATCAGAAACCTGTCTCAGTCATGAATATACCTATGGCCTCCATGACAATAGTTCCACAGACTTAGAACCTCCCAGAGAGAAGAAATACTTGCTCTTCTCAGTTTTAAATGAGTTTTCCTTTATTCTGACGGCATGATCTTTGGTCTGGACCCTCCTGTAAGGATAAACATCCTCTCACCACTTAGCTTGTCTAATCCCAGAAGAATCTTATTTATTTCAGTAGGATCACTTCTTCTTCTAAACTCCAACTCACCCGTTTACCCTTTCCTCATAGAGCAACCTCTTCATATTTGGGATCATCCTAGTGAACCTTCTCTGAAATGCCTTTACTAAAATAATATCATCCCTAAGACTTTTTTTCTGAAAATATAACCGTCATACACCCGCCATTTCCTCAAGATGACACTTTGATCTGTCCGCTACAACAGGCAGGATCTCTCGGTGGCCAACTGTTTTAATTCCACTTCCCATTCCTGTCCACAGCCTTCTCCGCTGCCTACTTGAGGCTAGGCAGAGATTAAAGAAACAGCAACTCATATTCCACCTTGGTAATCTCCATCCTGATGGAATGAACATCGATTTCTCTAACTTCTGGTGGCCACTCCCCTTCTGTATTTTCCCCTTATCCCACCAGTTCCCAAAAGCCATCTCATTCTTCTCCCCTGCCCTGACCTACCCTCTCAATCTGCCCATTGTCCACACATTCCTCCCTCTGGTTCCCCTCTTCACCTCCTTCCTTTTTATTCCATGGTCCACCATCCTCTCCTATCAGATTCCTTCTTCTTCAGCTTTTGTCACTTCCACTTATCATTTCCCAGCTTTTTACATCACTTTCACTCTCCTCCCACCTGAATCCACCTATAACCTTTCACCTCTTGCTCCACCCCTTCCCTCTCACCTTCTTAGGCCAGCTATCTCCCTTGTATCTTTCCGGCCCTGCTGAAGGGTCTTGATTCCCTCCATAGATGCTGCCTGACCCACTAAGTATCCTGTACTTGGCTGCAGCTTTCCAGTGCCTCCATTGTGTCTCCATTTTGAGTTGGTGAGCTTGTTTCTGTCTCTCTCCACAGATGCTGCCCTACCTGCTGAGTATTTGCACCATAGATAGTGTCACGGTTAGCGTGACACTATTACAGTCTGGAGCATCGGAGTTCAGAGTTCAATTCCAGCATCATCAGCAAGGGGTCTGTACGTCCTCCCCATTGTACGTGTGGGTCTTACCTGGGTCCTCACAGGATGCAAAGATGTACCAGTTAGTAGGTTAATTGGTCATTGAAATTGTCCCGTGGTTAGGTTAGGGTTAAATTTGGGTTGTTGTGTGGATGCTGGGGCAGTGAGTCACGAAGGGCTGGAATGGGCTTTTCCATGCTGTATCACCATAAAAAGTAAATAAAATTTATTTTTATTATTGCTTACAACATCTACAATATTTTCCGTTTGGGTTCTGCTCTGCAGGTTTGAAGTTTTGTAGCATTAGGAAAAAAAATTGCAAAGATCTTACTTTATTTCATTCCACTCAATGTAACCACTCTTATCCCTGTCCAGCAGTTCAAATGCTTTCCGGATTATTTCCTCCTGTTGCTCAGATTTCTTGAATGTTGCCATATACTCAAAGAATTTGTGGTAATTAAATGGACCTGGTGGAATAAAGAAGGTTGTGAATTGAAGAACCAAACGATCTGTGGTCAGAAACCTGGGGGCAGCATGGTAGTGTAATGTTAATTAGCGCCAGGTGCCCGGATCCAATTCCTGCCACTGTCTTAAAGAGTTTGTATGTTCCCCCCCATAACCACCTGGGTTTCCTCCCATGTTCCAAAAAGACTTAGATTCAAAGATTCCAAAGTACACTTATTGTCAAAGTATTTATGCACCATACAACCCTGAGATTTGTCCTCCCACAGTCACAAAACGAAGAAAACCATGGAATCTGTTCAAAGAAAATATCAAACACCCAACACACACACACACACACACACACACACACACACACACACACACACACACACACACACACACACACACACACACACACACACACACACACACACAGAACAAATCATGCAAATGGCAAAAAGAACGAGCGAAAAATCACACACAATATAAAACATGAAACCACAGAATCCTTGAAACAGTCTAGGAGTGTTCAGTTCAGTTCAGTTCAGTTCAGCGTTGTGTTGTTTGTTGTCTGCAGGCGCTGACAGTTAGGGTTAGTAAGTTGTAGGCATTCTATGTTGGCTCCAGAAGCATGTCGACACTTGCAGCTGCCCAGTACAATCCTCGCTTTGATTTGACGCAAACGATGCATTTCACTGTACGTTTTGGTCTACCTGTGACAAATAAAGCTAATCTTTCTTTTCTTTCTGTGAGGAACGTTAGAACAGGAACAGACTTGGGAGTAGGTCATTTAATCCCACAGGCCAGATCCGACATTCTCTAAAACTGTGGGCGATCTTTTACCTCAACACCACATCAACCCAGTTCCTTCAATGTCTTAGAAACCTAGCACTTGTCATGAATATACCCAGTGTCAGAGCTTCCACAGACCAAAGATTCACCGCCGTCTAGGTGAACACGTTTCTCTCAACCCCGACTTGATTACTGCCTGCTTATTTTGAGATGATGACCCATCATCCTAAAAGCTCAAACCTCATCCCTCCATTTTCAAATAGATCATTACTAATTTTGTGTATGTTTATGTGTGTGTGTGAGAGAGAGTGAGTGTGTGTATGTGCTTGTGTTGTGTGTGTGTGTGTGTGTGTGTGTGTGTGTGTGTGTGTGTGTGTGTGTGTGTGTGTGTGTGTGTGTGTGTGTGTGTGTGTGTGTGCGCCCACACATGTGGTTATACTTGTATATGTGTGTATGTACCTTGACAGAGCTTGTGAGATCCCAATATTTCTTTCCAATCTCTCTCCCCAGGCGGACAGAACTCCAGCTGTTTTTATGCCAGATTTTCTAACTATGGCTCAGGCAGGACTTTCTCCCCCACCTCCAACATCCTCCGCCTCCTTCCTGTTCCCCCTGGCAACCAGCTCTTCCTGATACCACTTACTTCTCTTATCAGGACTTGTGTGTTTCCTCTAGTAAATCTGGAAGCTGCTTCCCCGCTCCTCTGCTGCCTCTCTCTACACAGTGTGTGTTAGGTGCTTGGGTTGGCCTTGAGATGGAGGAGGCACAGCTGCAGAAGACCATGAACATAGACTCAATGGCAACTTTATAAGGTGCAGGAGCCACCTAATGAAGTGCCACAGGGTGCACAGTATGTATTTTGATAACAAATTTACTTTGATTTTGAACCAGTTCTTATGAATTTAGTTCCAAATTTGAGTAGGGCTTGGTTAACTGCCAGAACTAAACTCATAATGCATTGAGGATGGGTAAAATCCAACGTCTTGGCGCATGACTGATGTTATGACAGTGATCTACTCTGAATATGTTTGATTTTATTTCAACGGCTTGGACTAATTACACAGGACAACAAAGATTTTTGCTTCCTGAATACCTTTGAGTGTATCATATGTATTTTAGGCTGCTGATCATGAAAATCACCATGAAATTTCCCTGCCATGCATCATTTTGTAAAAATCACCTAGATTTGTAATTTCAATTCATAATTCAAGTCAATTAAAACGTTGCCCAAAACGTGAGCTGAAACCATGAAGTGAAACATGTCATTTTCTGCATTCCCATTGTCTAGGCAGAGAGGCTCAGTCACTTTAAATTCCTTAGCGTTACGATAACAGAGGATCGTTCTTGGGACAAGAACTATCGCAAAGAAGGCGCAACATTGCCTCAACTTTGTTAGAAGTTCGTGCAGATTCAGCATGCCATCTAAAACTTTGACAAACTCTATAGATGCACCATATCCCGACTGGTTGCATCACGGCCTGGTGCGGAGACCAGGATACCAAATACCAAAAAACCAAGGAGCCTGCAGAAAGTGGTGCACACAGCCCGCTCCATCACAGGCAAACCACTGAGCACATCTACAAGAAGAGCTGCCACAGGAAAGCAGCATCCATCGTCAAGGACCCCCACCATCCAGGCCATGCTCTCTTCTCGATGCTGCCATTGGGAGGAAGGTACAGGAGCTTAAGGTCCAACACCACCAGATTCAGGAATGGTTATTACCCCTCAGCATCAGGCTCCTGAACTGGCATGGATAGCTTCATTATCCTCAATTCTGGTCTGATTTCACAATCTGCAGACTCACTTTCAAGGACTCTACAACTCATAAGACCTTAAGATGCAGGTGCAGGATTAGGCAATTTGGTCCATTGATGGTGCTCCACCATTTCATCATTTTCCCTCTCAGCCCCAATCTCCTGTCTTCTCCCGTATCCCTTCACGTCCTGACCAATCAAGAATCTAGTGCCTTAGATATACATAAAGACTTGGTCTCCACATTTGCCTATGGGAATGAATTCCACAGATTTACCACTCTCTGGCTAAAGAAATTCCTCCTCATCTCTGTTTTACAATGAGGCCCTTCTATTCTGAGACCATGTCCTCTGGTCTCAGACATGGCCACCATAGGAAACATCCTAACAATCCTCTCCACATTCACTCTTTCACCATTCAATAGGTTTCAATGAAGGTTACCCCCCATTCTTCTGAATTCCAGTAAATACAGGCCTAGAGCCATCAAACACTCTTCACATGCCAAGCCATTCAATCCTGGAATAATTTGTGTACACCTCCTTAGACCTCTGTCCAGTTTCAGTTCATCCTTTCTAAGGGGCCCAAAACTGCTCACAATACTCCAAGAGAGGCCTCACCAGTGCTTTATAAAGTCTTAACATTACATCCTTGCTTTTATATTCTAGTCCTCTTGAAATGAATACTAACATCGCATTTGCCTTCCTCACCACAGACTCAACCAGCAGATGAACCTTCAGGGAATCCTGCACAAGGTCTCCCAAGTCCCTTTGTGCCTCAGTTTTTTGTATTTTCTCTCCATTTAGAAAAGAGTCAACCCTTTCATTTCTTCTATCAAAGTGCATGACCATACACACCCCAACACTGTATTCCAGCCGCCATTTCTTTACCCATTCTCCTAATCTGTCCAAGTCCTTCTGTAGCCCCTCTACTTCCTCAAAACTACCTGCCACTCCACCTATCTTCGCATTGTGTTCTCAGTATTCTTTTTGTTTGTCAGCCTTTGTGTATTAATTTAGTTTTTCATAAATCCCATTGCATTTCTTTATGTTGCTGTAAATGCCTGCAAGAAAACAAATCTCAGGGTGGTATATGTACTTTGATAATAAGTTTACTTTGACTTTGATGAACTTATAATGTAAAATTCCAGATCTATACTCAGTGGCCACTTTATGTTACACCTGTCCATCTGCTCATTAACGCAAATATCTAATCAGCCAATCATGTGGCAGCAACTCAACGCATAAAAGCACGCAGACATGGTCAAGAGGTTCAGTTGTTGTTCAGATTAAATGTGATCTAAGTGACTTTGACCGTGGAATGATTGTTGGTACCAGACGGGTGGTTAGAGTACTTCAGAAACGGATTGATCTCCTGGGATTTTCACGCACAGCAGTCCTTAGAGTTTACAGAGAACGGTGTGTAAAACAAAAGTTTG
Organism: Hemitrygon akajei; assembly: GCF_048418815.1. NCBI lineage: Eukaryota > Metazoa > Chordata > Chondrichthyes > Myliobatiformes > Dasyatidae > Hemitrygon > Hemitrygon akajei. The sequence continues at coordinate 56,803,942 of NC_133145.1, read as the reverse complement.
TGGGTGAAAGTGCCTTGTAAGTGAGAGAATTCAGAGGAGAATGACCAGCTGGGTCAAGGTGACAGGAAAGTGATAAATAACCAGGTGTTGCAACAGTGGTGTGTAGAAGAGCTTCTCTGAACGCACAACATGTTGAACCTGGTTGTGGGTGGAGCTGGTTGTGGGCCACAGGAGGAATGGAGACGGGCTAACCCCTATTGACATCAATGGATCTGGGATTGAGAGGGTGAACAGCTTCAAGTTCCTCGGCATCCACATCACCGAGGACCTCACGTGGTCTGTACACACCAGCTGTGTGGTGAAAAAGGCACAACAGCGCCTCTTTCACCTCAGATGGTTGTAAGAAGTTTGGTGTGGTCCCCCAAATCCTTTCTATAGGGGCACAATTGAGAGCATCCTGACTGGCTGCATCACTGCCTGGTATGGGAACTGTACTTCCCTCCGTCGCAGGACTCTGCAGAGAGTGGTGCGGGCAGCCCAGCGCATCTGTAGATGTGAACTTTCCACTATTCAGGACAGTTACAAAGACAGGTGTGTAAAAAGGGCCCAAATGGTCATTGGGGACCCGAGTCACCCCAACCACAAACTGTTCCAGCTGCTACCGTCTGGGAAACGGTACCGCAACATAAAAGCCAGGACCAACAGGCTCCAGGACAGCTTCTTCCACCAGGCCATCAGACTGATTAATTCATGCTGACACAACTGTATTTCTAAGCTATGTTGACTGTCCTGCCGTACATACGATTTATTATAAATTACTATAAATTGCACATTGCACATTTAGACGGAGACATAATGTAAAGATTTTTACTCTTCATCTATATGAAGGATGTAAGTAAAAAAGTCAGTTCAATTCAAAGCTTGAAGTGGATGGTCTGCAGCAGCAGAAGACCACGTTTACTCGTTGGCCACTTTATTAAGTACAGTATGATATTTGAATTTCATCATTCCAGGTGATAAGAGGGATGGTAGCCTTTCATTTCCAACTATCAGCCGTTTACATATATTGCAAAGACTGTGGTTGTCAGTCCTACCTCTGAGTCTCAGTTCGCTCGGCATGTGAGCAATGTCACGGTCTGTCAAACTCGAGCCCATGGCCTGGGCAACTTGCTTCATCTGGGCACTGAACGCTGTGGGATCCATCTGTTCTGATTTCACCTGTTGGAGGGAAAATGAGAGACAACAGTTCACACAAAATGCTGGAGGGACTCAACAGATGAGTCAGCACCCATGGAGGGTGTTCATTACCATTGGGACTGTTACCGTGCTGTTTCTAAAATCTCTAAATAAAATACAAATTCGGAATCAGGATGACACGTAACTCCAAGAGGAACCTGCGGGTGGCGCTGTCCCCATATTATTGCTGCCCTTTTGTCCTAGTCTGAAGAGGTCAGAGATTTGGGCGCTGCAGTCAAGCTAGCCCCAAGGAGTGGTCCAGTAGATGGTACAATGTGTGCCAGTGGTGGAGGGAATAGGGCAGGGGGTGGAGCAGGGGAGTCTGGGAGGTCAATCCAAATGGATAGGAGGCTTCATAAGGCATTGGTCATACTATACGTGGAATATTGTGAGCAGTTTTGGACCACTTACCTAAGAAAGAATGGACTGGCTTTGGAAAGGGTCTGGAGAAGGTTAATGAAAACGATCCTGGGAATGAAAGGGTTAACATACGAGGAGTGTCAAAGGTAGGGTCTGTACTGTACTTGCTGAAGTTCAGAAGATTGGAGGGTGGTGGGTGTGATCTCATTGAAATCTATCAAATATTGAAAGGCCTAGATAGAGTGGATGCTAGAAGGATGTTTTCTATGGAGGCGGAGTCTAGAACCAGATGGCACAGCCTCAGAATAGAAGGATATCCTGCTAGAACACAGATGAAGATGGAGTTCTTTCACCAGCAGGTGGTGCATCTGTGGAATTTGTTGCAACAGACTGCTGTGGAAGACAAGTCATTGGGTATATTTGAAGCGGAGGTTGATAGGTTCTTGATTGGTAAGGGTGTCAAGGTTATAGGGAGAAGGCAGGAGAATGGGGTTGAGAGGGATAATAAATCAGCCATGATGGAATAGCAGAACAGACTCAATGGGCCAAATGGCCTAATTCTGCTTCTACACCTTATGGTCAATCAAGTGGGCTGCTTGGCGCTGAGCTTTGTGAGACTTGTTAGCTCTGCGGTCATTTGGAGCTGGAATTGCTTTTTAATCAGAATTTCGTAAAGGCTCATATGATCCCATTTGGACTATCAGAATCCTGATGGAACTGTCTTTGAGACAGATTCCCTCCCTAAAAGTGGTCACAGGTCTCATTACTTCAGTTTTACAGAAGAAATCTTCCTTGCCTTTTTTAAATTTAGTTTTACTCCACTGCAATCACCATTCCTCGAAAACAGGAGTTCCCGACAATTTTTATGCCATGGAATAAGACCATTACGTGACCCCAGGCTGGGAACCCTTGCTCGAAATGCTCTCCTGTTTGCTCCAAGCTTTGAGCAACCTCTCCTGTACATACAATCCATCTCCTGTATAATGATTTGACCACACTGTGATGTGCCTTTCTAACTGAGAAAATCAGAGCTGGGCACTCTATCCTGTTCAATCCAAAGCTTGGTGCATCTTTATTGGTGGACCTTTTCCCCTTGGAGCAGAGAGGACATTGGATTGACTTGTACAAAGTGATGAAGGGTTTAGATGGAAGGAAAAGTCTACAGAAAGTGGTGGATACAGTCCAGTCCATCACAGGCAAATCCCTCCCTACCACAGAGCACATCTACCAGGAGTACTGCCACAAAGCAGCATCCATCAAGGACCCCCACCATTGAGGCCATGCTCTCTTCTGGCTACTACCATTGGACAGGATGTACAGGAACCTTCGTTCCCACACCACCAGGATCAGGTGCAGTTATTACCCTTCAACCATCAGGCCCCTGAACCTGTCACGGTCCCGCCGGGCAATTCCCCATTACCTCTTTAATCTAGCCTTAAATCCCATTGCCTGATTTCCAATCATTCCTAATTCAGCAAATTACACATACCTGCTTCCCATCAGTAACTGCAAGATAAAAACCCTGGAATCACAACAAGGAACTGCCAGCTCGTTGGCCAACTCTTGTATGAGTAACCTCGTCTCATGGTTATTTAGGACTGTCAGTTCTAAGTTCTGCATCGTCTCCTGGATTCTCCACGTGAACCTTGTCTCTGTATAAAGACTCTCTGAGATGCTGGTTCTCCATTCGCAGTGGTGCTAACACCTAACGACTCAGCCTCAGCGCCTGTGTCCTGCACCTGGGTTTGTCCCCAGCCACATCCTTGTGACAGAACCGGCGTTAATATGTAAACTCACCTCAAGATTTTTTAATTTAATTTCCAGTACACAAGTGTAAAGGAGAATGAAAAATTGTTACTCCAGATCTGATGCAGCATGAAAACCAGTAAGATAAAGAAAACAATAAGTATAAATATATATATAGTTTATATACATTGATTGTATCTTCATAAAGTGACGCTAGGCACAGGAGTGTCTGTAAATAAAGAGACCCTGACAAGAAATGATGAGGTAGTGGTTGTGGGAGTGTTGACCAGCCTTACTGCTTGGGGAAAGTAACTATTTTTGAGTCTGGTGGTCCAGGCCTTAATAGTACAAAGCCTCCTCCCTGTGGTACCTGAAATTTGAACTGATTCCATATAGCCTATAGTCTCACTTTGAAATTCATGTTCTCAGCTTTAATTATTTGTTCGTTTATTTCATTAATTAATTTTATTTATTTGCATAACTTGTCTTCTTTTATATGCTGTTTTTATTAGATTATGTTTAGCTTTTCATAAACTCTATTTCTCTATTTCCAGATGAGTGTCCACAAGAAAATGAATCTCGGAGTTGTACATGGTGAAATGTACGTACTTTAATAAGAAATTCACTTTGACTTTGAAGCCATTCTTATTAGTGGGTCTGGGGTTTGTATGTGAGGATAGATATTCTTGGTGGGCTCAGGGTTCGTATGTGAGAAAAGATATTCTTGGTGGGCTCAGGGTTCGTATGTGAGAAAAGATATTCTTGGTGGGCTCAGGGTTCGTATGTGAGAAAAGATATTTTTATGTGGTCATTTATTATTAAGAAATCATACCTATGAAGGAGGTGTAAAAATAATCGAACGTGTAGTTTTTAAAGAGAATTTGAAAAGTAGTTATTTGCAGGGAATGTTGGGAGTGTAGAAAGACACTCATAGGACTACTCCATAATGATCAAACATAGCCCCTACGGTAAACATAAAGCATTCTGCAGATGCTGGAAACCCACAGCAGCACACACAAAATGCTGGAGGAATTCAGGAGGGGTCAGGCAGCATCCACAGAGAGGAATAAACAGTTGATGTTTCAGGCCGAGACCTTACAACAGGACTGGAAAGGAAGGGGGAAGAAGCCAGAAAGCAAGGTGGGAAGACAGGAAGGAGTACAAGCTGGAATGTGATAGATGAAGGCATGTGAAGGGGAAGGTAGGTCAGTGGGGAGAGGGGAATGAGGTGCGAAGCTGGGAGGTGATAGGTGGAAAAGGTAAAAGGCTAAAGAAGATGGAATCTGATAGGAGGGGAGAGTGGACCTTGGGAGAAAGGGCAGGAGGAGAGGAACCAGAGAGAGGTGATAGGCAGGTGAAGAGAAGAGGTAAGGGGGGGGGGGGGGGGAAGCCAGAGAGGTTAATGGAAGAAGAGGGAATGGGAAGGGGGCAAATATATAGAAATATTTTTCATGGGCTGAATGAATACAAGACTGTGATACAGCAATTTCTTTTCACCTTGCACTGCGGGACACGGGACGTGAACCTCTCGGTCAGAAGAAAGGCAAGGAACAAAGCTGGAATGCATGCCAGTGTCTTTGGTACAGTCCAGAATACCGTGACAGTGGAGCAGAACACCGAGGGTCCAGACTCAACAAAAGAAACAAGCGAAAGGAACAGGATTCCTGCAAATACGGACAAGTTGAGGGTTACCAGTGACACCAGGGACTGGAAGCCTGGATCCGAGGGGACCCATAACAAAGTACCAAACAGCTGCAGTAACAAAAACCGGTACTTGTGTAGCGCCTCTAACATAGTAACCTGTCCCGAAGTGCTTCACAACTGTGCTAACAAACAGAATGTGCGTAAACGGGGTGAGCGTAGATAAATACAAAGCTCGTCTTGGACGCGGTATATCGTTGAAGCTGTCCTGACTGGTTGTATCATGGTCTGGTGCGGCAGCTGAAGTGCACAGAAACATAAGAAACTGCAGAGAGCAGCTGGACTCTGCCCAACGCATCGGTAGTATCTACAGGAGGCAATATCTGTATCAAAGATCCCCACCCTCCCGGGCGTGTCAGCTTACTGCTGCTACCGTCAGGCAGGAGCCACAGAAGCCTGAGGTCCCACACCAGCAGGTTCGAGAACAGCTGCTTCACTTCATCCATTTGGTTTTTGAACCAACGGCAAAACACCAATCACTATAGTTTAGCAATATTATGACCACTTTGAACTTAAACAGATGCTTATTCGCTTCTAATTGTGTACTTTCCAATAAAAATCGTCTGTCATTTATATTTTATTCTTGTTTTTTTTCCTGCGAATGCTGCTTACCTTGTGCCTGTGATGCTTTTGCAAGTAAGTTTTTCATTGCACCTGTGCAAACATGGACTTGCACAGATGACAATAAACTTGTCTTGCTGTAGACCTTTATAGCTCCATCTAAAGTTTGACATGAAGTTCATAAGGCAATGTAAGAATCACAAAGTTGAAGTTCAAGTTTATTGTCATCTGACTATGCATATATACAACCAAATAAAACAAAGTTTCTCCAGACAACAGTGCACCCACAATACATATATCACCCACAGCACATAAAAGAAAATACTACCATAAATAAGTTAATAAAATGCAGCACAGGCAAACTGAAATGGCTCACTGTTCTAGGGACGAGACCGCGGTGATGGCAGGGTATTCATCAGTCTCACAGCCCGAGGGAAGAAGCTGTTACTCAGTCTGGAAGTCCCAGTCCTGGTGCTCCCGTACCTCCTTCCTGATGGTAATGAGTCAAAGATATGGTGGGATGGGTGGCAGGGATCGTCAACTATGCTTCAGGCCCTTTGCCTGCAATGCTTCCGGTAAATGCACAAATAGTGGGGAGGGAGATCCTACTGATCCTCTTGGTAGGGGAAAGGATCAGCACTGGGGAGTAGGAGAATAGGGGCAAGCTTATAGTCCAAAACTAGGACACGTAGGTTTAGGGGAAAGATTCAAAAGGGACCAAAGGGGAAACTTTTATACCCAGATGAATGAGGTGCCAGACAATGTGATCGAGGCCGGTAAATGTGTGTATGACGGGTCCGACAAGTGTACTCTGTGTGTACGCCGACAAGGGTTGATACCCAGATTCTTCTGCAGTGGGCAGTCACTGTTCTGTGGCAACTGAACATAATGCAGTTGAGTGGTGGTCACATTGTCTACTCAGGGATTTTGCTGTTGTGCTCATCACCGTGGTCTACATCCCCACCCCAACCCCTCCGAGCACAAACCCTACAGATGCACTGGGAGGGCTTTTCATCAGCTCTCTACGAAACGATCATCTGGACGCTCTCTTCGTAATTGCTGGAAACTTCAATCATGTTATTTATTGTGTTGTTGCTTTTGAGGCTTCGGAGATGGAGTAACAGTCACTTTCTTCTCCTTTACACTCGTGTACTGAAGAATAAACAATCCCGAATCTTGAAGTGGTATCACTTAAGAGGCACTTGGGTAGGTACGTGGAAGGGTGAGGCTTGGAGGGATTGAGGGTTAATGCAGGATTCCTGGACTGGCTGGGTCAGCAGGGACTGGTTGGGCCGAAGGGCCTGCAGCTGTGCTGTATTGCTCTACCACTCTACGATCTGTGCCTTGCACTAAAACCCAGGCCAAGAATAAAAATGTTGATATCATATTTATGTCAGCACTGCCCCTTGTAACCAGTGTGGAGCTGATTGGGTAGTTCCTCTGTCAATCAAAGTGGTGTGCTCCTCCCAACAATCATGAAACTCTGGTCAGAAAGTTGGCTGAACTCTGAACTAAAGCCAGAGAGGGTGAATTATAGGTAGCCCGATTGGGTAATCTGTACTGTTGTGATGATTTTGGTCTGTACATCTGTAAGCTGAGCTATTGACAAAGTGACTGTTTAGTTAATAACGTATTAGATTTCTATTGAGCTGAAGGGAGTATTACTGTTCACTGTACAGTGGCTCATTCTTGGCTTATTATATAAAAATCATTAATCCACGGCTTCGTTCAAATTGCTTTGTCAGCCAGGAGCCAGTTAATCACTTGGGAGTACTCAGTATTAAAGATATACTCTTTTGTTAAAAAGATGTATGCTGGGGTTAGGTGAAACACCGGGAATAAATGGAAAGAAACAGTAAGCTGTTGCCCAAAACAGGCCTTACCCATAGGAGCAGCATGGTAGCATAGCGGTTAGCATAATGCTTTACCGCGTCAACAACCGGAAGATCGGGGTTCGATTCCCACCGCTGTCTGTAAGGTGGTTGTACATTCCCTGCGTGACTGCGTGGGTTTCCTTTGAGTGTTATGGTTTCCTCCCACGTTCCAAAGGTACACCGGTTAGGTTTAGTAAGTTGTGCGCATGCTATTTGATACCCACCGTACATCCTCGATGTGTTGTCATGTTTCGCTGTGTGTTTCGACGTTCATGACAAATAGAGCTAATCTGTATCTTTAAGCGTCTGTCCTGGGTCAGTTTGTGCTGGACCCAGAACACTTACTGGGCCCACACCCTGGGGTGCCCACTGGCACTACCCTTCTCCAGAAATGGAGGGACAAATGATGTGAAGGTCCACACCTACAGGGGATCTGGTGAGGTTAGGCAGGCAACCAGGAGAGGATGAGCTCTCAGGCAGAGTATGGTGTAGGTTTAGCCCAGATTTCCCTCATGGCTAAAGTTTTCAAATTGATTGAGATATTCACAAACTATGGAATTGATTGAAGTACACTTTTTGAAAATTAAAATTGTGAATAAAATGTTCATGAACTCAAAATAATTGAATGCAATTACTTGTTAATGCCAATAAATAAATAAAAACATTAAAATTAAGAAGTTTGAATTAAACTTTTACCTGCAATTATATAAACCACAAGGCTAGCTATGCTTTCAAATGAATAACGATCATTGTGAATTGAGGGGCCAGATGTGAAGTGCATCCGGAACCTCTCCACAGTGCAAGCTCAGTGGTGAGTCAAGCGGTGGAGTGGGAAGTTAAGCGTGTCAGCCACCTGACATCATGTGGTGTCAGATGGATGTTCATCAAACTGATTTGACCCAGTATTTTCTTTGGGTCTTGCCCAACAGTTTACTGTTTGGTTCAACTCTAAAACAAAGATTCCAAACATTGGACACTCTAAAAATGAGAAAAAAAAACAAGCACAAGACTTTCTTCAGATGCACAGTCGAGACCTTCTCCGTGTGGTAAGGAAGCTGCAGAGCGGCGAGAGTTGAACCACGGCCGTCGGTGCTGTAAAGTGTTACGCTGACCCCTACCTCACCGTTCCATGCTCATTTAAAACTGAAGTATGCAGAAGTTCCTTCTTGCAGAGGGTGACACATCTCTGGAATTCTCTGCCCCAGACAGTCGGGAAACACTAAATCATTAGATATATTTAGAGTGGAGATAAATACAACCTTGAATGATTGACAGCTCTGGAGACCTGGCACAGAGAAGGCCTGGAGACCTGGGGTAGATCCAGGAGCCTTTTAAGTATCGGAGCAAGAACGAGGGTCCATGTGGTTCCATTGCTGATTCTTGTGACAACCCCGTCACTCAGGTACAATGCTGGTTATACTGAAACCAGTTAATTTTATCTTCTGAATTGGAGTCAACAAAAAAACAGTATCACTGGGCTTCTTACCCACCTCCCCCTCGAAGGTAGGGTAAGAAGTCTCTTGCCCCTTCCTGCAGTCCAGAGGAGAAATATGAATACAGTTGTAAGAAATGTGAGAGCTCTAGAACATAATATTGCTGCTAGTGTAGTGCTATTAATTAATTATTATTATTATTTGGCTGGCCAGTGCTGTAGTGGCTTCCTCACCAGACTTCAAGGCAAGTGTGCTGGGTTCAAATCCGGCTGGTTCCTTGCACGCTTTCTATCTGTACTGGGTTGGGCGTCGAGCAGCAACTCAGTCTCATAAAAAAACAGACAAATGCTAAAGGCAAGACCAGGTTGCTGCCCGAAGCACAATGAGGTGTGGAAAGGAGCAACAACAACAATTATTACTGCTTGCTTCTTTGTGTACTTGCACGTGTCACCTAAAACGTTGACAAGCTTCCATAGGTGCACATCATGACCAGATATGGGAAAACTAACGCCCAGGGACGGAAAAGCCCTCTCCATTGTTGAGCACATCGAAAAGGAGCACTGCCAGAAGAAAGCAGGATCCATCATCATGGACCCTCAGCAACTAGTCCATGCTCTCTTCTCACTGCAGCCATTGGGAAGAAGGTACAGGAGCCTTACGTCCCACGCAACCAGGTTCAGGAACAGTTATTACCCTTCAACCATCAAGGTCCTGAACCAGCGTGGATAGCTTCACTCACCTCAACTCTAAACTGATTCCACAACCTATGGACTCACTTTCAAGGACTTTTGATAGCCCACTTTCTCAATATTATTTATTTATATTCGCACAGCTTGTCTTCTTTTGCAGATTGGTTGTTTGTCCGTCTTTGTGTGTAGTTTTTCATTGATTCCATTGTATGTCTTTGGTCTACTGTGAATGCCCACAAGGAAATGAATCTTAGGATTGTATATGGTGACATACATGTACTTTGGTAATAAATTTACTTTGAACTTTGAATTTAGAGTTGTGCTTGCAAAGTAAATGCAATGCTGTGCAAGTTCCAGTTGATCTTGTAATATTATCTGCATCTGGTTCACCTATTTTAGGACCAATTTGCCTTAATCCTGGATGCTCTAAAGTGCAGCTGCCTGTGTTTCCCAACATTGCACTCCTGGGAGAGTTCGGTTTACCAAGGTCCACTCTGCTGATTCAGAATACATGACAGAGAGCCAAGCCAAAAAAAACTTAAATGTTCCCAATAGAATAAGTACTTAAACATAACGAACGAAGCTAACAGCCACGTTTGTTTATGAGCAGGTCATTCACTCTGGATTCAGTTTATGGTATTTTAAAATCAGAAAAGGAGTTTAATTGCCTTTGTAAATGTAAGCAAAAAGGAGTATTTAGTTCCTCAGTCATTTCTAAGTACCTTCCTTTCATCAACAGTATTCTGCTTTGTGACTCTATAGAACCCATAAGGTATCAGAGCAGAATCAGGCCATTCAGCCCATTGAGTCTGCTCTACCATTCCAACATGGCTGATTATTATCCCTCTCAACCCCATTCTCCTGCCTTCTCCCCGTGATCTTTGATCTTACTAATTAAGAACCTTCAGTTCAGCTTTGAATATACCCAATGATCTAGCTTCCGCAGCTGTCTGTGGCAATACAGACACCAAACTGTGGCTGAAGAAATTCCTCCTCATCTCCATTTTAAAAGGAAGCATTTCTATTCTGGGGCTGTGCCCTCTGTTCTAGATACCGCCCCCCCCCCCACCATTGCCTACTATTGGGAACATACTCTTCGCATCTCCATCCTTCTATTCCAGGGTTTCCTAACCTTTTTTATACCTTGGACCAATACCATTTAGCAAGGACCTCAGGTTGGGAGGCAGTGCCCTCGAATCCTAGTTTCCTTAATACGGAGACATCCTCTCCACCTCCACCCCACCTAGGCCTTTCAGTATTTGATATGTTTCAATGAAATCGCTCTTCATTCTTCTGAACACCAGCGAGTACATGGCAGGGGCCTTCAAATGCTCCTCATGCATTAACCCTTTCATTTCCGGTATCATTCTTGTGAACCCTCTCCAAAGTGCAGCCCATTTTTTCTAAGACAAGGGGCCCAAAACTGCTCTCAATACTCTGAGTGTGGTCTGACCAATGCTTTATAAATGGTCAGGATTACATCTTTCCCTTTATATTCAGTTGCTATTGTTATTATAACAACTTTTGTTATTATTAATATAAATGCATAATTAGAAATGTACTGAATTCCACAAACATTAAATAGAATAAAACTAAGTTAATGAATACCAAAGCAAATTATTGTTAGCACAGTGGCAAATATTTCTTTGCCTTACTTTAATATAGTTGTGAGCTATTTAATAATCCTGGTTTATGACGGGATCAAATAATGCAAATAGAAATGAGTAGAAATACCTAAATGGTACACTAAAACAAAATTAAACTTAGAAGCCAATTATAACTGTGGATGTTTCAGAATATTTAAATCCTTATATTTAACACATGACTTTGTATTTAATTCAATATCTGAAGCTTTGCCATTAAAATTGATCAATTACAAATCTTAAGAGAGAACTCACCAGAAGCAAAGGTTCCTAAACCCTTGTAGCCAGACTATCTAATGGTCTGTCCCTGTGTTTGTTGTTCTTTGGGTTTATATATCATTTTCACAGGCTATTTAAAACAAACTATATGTCAGTCACAGAATTACTTTATTCTTCTGAGATTTGCCATGTGCGGCTAACTTACCTCGTCCCCACACTGAACGCAACTACCTTCTGGTTAACTGACACTTTTATTTCCAGCTGTCTGCGTGCCAGAATTTGAGAGAGGAACCAGTCTTAGAAGTCCAGCTGTATGCGCTGACGGGAAGGATTAAGGAAAGCAAGTATTTGTCAGAGCTTGCTCTGCATCCCTTCATCTCCAAGGATATCTGCTGGTTGTGATGTGTGGCTAGCAATAACTTTCTATTTACCTTATGTACACAGCATGGAGTAGACCCTCCTGGCCCTTCGAAGCACGCTGCCACCAACCCACATATTGAACACTAGCCTAATCACAGGACAATTTACGATGACTAATTAGCCTAACTAAGCGGTACGTCTTTAGATTGTGGGAGGAAACCCACACCTTCCGCACAGAAGATGTACAAACCTCTTACAGAGGATGCCGGAACTGAACTCTGAACTCCGACACCCCGAGCTGTAACATAGCTAACCGCTGCACTACTGTCGCACCCAACTTGATTAACAAAGCACACTCTGCCTGCCTCCGGGCGCAGAGGAGCGAGTCTGTCCCACTGTTACCACAATGATCAAACTGGACCAGCCTCCGTGGAGGTAGCCTTAAACACAAGAGATTCTGCTGGAGAAGTGCACACAAAATGCAGGAGAAACGGGGTCAGGTCAGGTAGCATCTACGGAGAGGCACAAAAAGACAACACATCAGATCCAGATCATCAGGACCAAAGAAGGTTACGGTAGCTTCCTTCGTGTGAGACAGCGGTCTTTAAGCTCAATTGCCTCTCTTGGGATGTATGTAATAGATCTTCTAGTGCTAATATAAATAAAATCAGGGAGTTCTCTCCAATGTCCTAGTTAATATTTACCCTTAATCAGCATGACTGTAATGCAATCCCTGAAAAGCATGCCATGTATAAATTGGTGTCGCATTTCCTTCATTGCAAATGTGAGTCTTCATAGTATAAAGTAAACTTACAGAATGTTCTGCTTTAAGTGGTGAATGGGTCAGGAAGGCACATTATTGTCAAGAATGCTGATTAAACTGCCAGATCCTTATGCCAGTTTATCCACTAAAGAAAATCAAATCAGATTGATTTCTATGTGACTTGCTATTGAAATACTTCACATACACAGTGCCTATAAAAAGTACTCATCCCCTCTCCCCCAGAAGTTTTCACGTTTTATTGTTTTACAACGTTGAATCACAGTGGATTTAATTTGGCTTTTTTGATACTGATCAACAGAAAAGGCTCTTTCATGTCAAAGTGAAAGCAAATTTCTACAAAATGATCTAAATTTATTGCAATTATTAAACACAAAATAATTGATTGCACAAGTATTCACCCTCTTCATGTCAGTATTTAGTAGATGCACCTTTTGCAGCAATTACAGCCTTGAGTCTGTGTGGATTGGTCTCTATAATCTGGACACTGCAATTTTCCCCCATTCTTCTTTACAAAACTGCTCAAGCTCTGTCAGATTGCATGGGGATCGTGAGTGAACAGCCCTTTTCAAGTCCAACCACAAACTCTCAATTGGATTGAAGTCTGGACTCTGAACTTGGCCACTTCAGGACATTGACTTCGTTGTTTTTAAGCCATTCCTGTGTAGCTTTGGTTATGCTTGGGGTCATTATCTTGTTGGAAAACAAGTCTTCCTCAGAGGTGCAGTTCTCTTGCAGACTGCATTAGGTTTTCCTCCAGGATTTCCCTGTATTTTGCTGATTCATTTTACCCTGTACCTTCACAATCCTTCTAGGACCTGCTGCAGTGAAGCATCCCCACAGCGTGATGCAGCCACCACCATGCTTCACAGTAGGGAGGGTGAGTTTTTTTGGTGATGTGCAGCATTTGGCTTACACCAGACATAACATAAAAGCTCAATTTTGGTTTCATCAGACCGTAGAACCTTCTTCCAGCTGACTTCAGAGGCTTCAACATGCCTTCCGGCAAACTCTAGCTGAGATTTCCTGTGAGATTTTTCCAACAGTGGCTTTCTCTTTGCCACTCTCCCATAAAGTTGTGACTGGTGAAGCACCCGGGCAACAGTTGTTGTATGCACAGTCTCTCCCATCTCAGCCACTGAGTCTGAAGTTCATTAGTGTATCCCCGTGTTTACAAACTTCTCCCTTCTTAAGATGAGAACATGGGGGGTGGGGGAAAGAGCCCAGACATATAATGCAGGCCAATAGAAAACCTCAAAATCGAATGCCCCAAACCTACAATAATTGTTCACTTCTGGACTTGAAGAAAGCTCTCCACAAAGATTTAGCAATCTCTTTAGTGAAAGGTCTCCCTGATGCAAGCTGCTAGTTCCCTGGATCTCTGACACCCGGCAGCTGTGACTCTGGGTGGACTGCCAAGTACATGAAAGTATTCCCTGAGACAGCGATGCTGGAAGCAAAAGGCACCCTGTTTAATTAATATATTAAATATCACACAAGACTCTAGATAAAAATTGGAATGTGCATATATGATTAAAGCAGATATATTAGAAATTATTAGTTAAGAAATGAAAATGTCATTTTGAAACGCTTTTACGAATAATTTGTAGAATCATTGAGCAGAAACAAATCCATCTGACCCATGCCAAACTGTTATTTTGCCTAGTCCCGTTGAAACGCATCTTTAAAGTGAATATAAATAAAACCAGTTCTTTAAGGACAGGATAGCTGGTTAAATAAAACTTAGAAGCACATTTAGGATTCATATTGCTAAGGTACAATTTTCAGATATACACAAAGTGGCCACTTTATTAGGTACACCTGTACACTTGCTCGTTAATGCAACTGTCTAAACTGCCCATCACGTGGCAGCAGGTCAAAAGCATGTAGACACGGTCAAGAGGTTCAGTTGTTGTTCAGACCAATAGGGAAGAAATATGATCTAAGTGACTTTGACCGGGGAATGATAGTTGGTGCCAGACGGGGTGGTTTGAGTATTTCAGAAACTGCTGATCTCCTGGGATTTTCACACTCAACAGTCTCTAGAGTTTACAGAGAATGGTGTGGGAAAACAAAAAAACATCGAGTGAGCAGAGGTTTTGTGGGTGAAAATGCCTTGTTAATGAGAGAGGGCAGAGGAGAATGGCCGGACCGGTTCAAGCTGACAGGAAGCCGATCGCTAACTCAAATAACCGCACGTTACAACACCGGTGTGCAGAAGAGCATCTCTGAACACGTAACATGTCGAACTTTGGAGTGGATGGGCTACAGAAGCAGGAGACCACACCGAGTTCCACTCCTGTAGCTAATAAAGTCATCACAGAGTGGATTTCAGTGACGTGATTGTAAAAGTAACTGTAATTCATGTCAAATCCATTGATTTCATCTGTACATCCCATGAAGGAATGCTGAATTAATGTACTTGCAGCAACTTCAATATTTCTGCAATGATTTACATACTTGCAACATCCTAAGGTTGCTTCCAGTTTCGCAGACCTATCAAAGCCGGAAGGATTTCACCGAGACTGGGTCGTTATCTTCTGCCTAACATTCAGCATCCCAGGCAGCAGAGGGAGTCTGGTGCCAGGTTTGTAAGCTCATTCTTGAAGCAGCACTGCATTCAAGATAAAAGATTAGCTTTGTCTGTTACCCGCACGTCGAAGCACACAGCAGAATGCGCGGTTTGCATCAACGTGTGACTCGGCCCGAGGACGTGCTGGTGGCAGCCTGCAAGTGTCGCCGTGTTTCCGGCGCCAACGTAGCATGCCCGCAATTTACTAACCCTACCCCGTACGGATGTGGGATGTGGGAGGCAGCCGGAAGAAACCCTCACTGCATGGGGAGAATATGTAAACTCCAGACAGACGGTGGCGGGGAAGGAACCCAGATCGCTGATTGCTGGTGCTGTAAAGCGTTACGTTAACCGTTATACTACTGTCCCCCCCCTCGCTTTGGGCTCCAGACTCAGTGCACTTCACTCAGGCAGCCGTCTCCCTGGATACTGCATGAAAGGTGATGATTATTTCACCTCAATGGAAAGAGTGGGGTAGCAGGAAATATCAATGTCACAGCCATTACCTGGGGTTTCAGGAGCCAGCAGGTCTAAATTTGTAAACACAGAGGCTTCTGCAGTTGCTGGAAATCCAGTGCAACACACACAAAATGCCGGAGGAGCTCAGCAGGTCAGGCAGTGAATATGGAAAAGAATAAAGAGCTGACATTTTGGCTCGAGATCCTTCCTCAGTACTGAAAAAGAAGGAGGAAGAAGCCAGAGTAAGATGAAGTACAAGCTGGCAGGTGAAAGGTGAATCCAGGTGGGGGGGAAGGTGGGTGGGTGGGGGAGGAGGGATGAAATGAGAGACTGGCAGGTGATAGGAGAATCCAGGTGGGGGGAGGGAGAGATGAATAAGAGACTGGCAGGTGATAGGTGAATCCAGGTGGGGGGAAGGAGAGATGAATGAGAGACTGGCAGGTGATAGGAGAATCCAGGTGGGGGGGAGGAGAGATGAATGAGAGACTGGCAGGTGATAGGTGAATCCAGGTGGGGGGGAGGAGAGATGAATGAGAGACTGGCAGGTGATAGGAGAATCCAGGTGGGGGGAGGAGGGATGAAATGAGAAACTGGCAGGTGATAGGTGAATCCAGGTGGGGGGAGGAGAGATGAATGAGAGACTGGCAGGTGATAGGTGAATCCAGGTGGGGGGGAGGAGAGATGAATGAGAGACTGGCAGGTGATAGGAGAATCCAGGTGGGGGGGAGGAGAGATGAAATGAGAAACTGGCAGGTGATAGGTGAATCCAGGTGGGGGGAGGAGAGATGAATGAGAGACTGGCAGGTGATAGGAGAATCCAGGTGGGGGGAGGAGGGATGAAATGAGAAACTGGCAGGTGATAGGTGAATCCAGGTGGGGGGGAAGGTGGGGGAGAAGGGATGGAACTGGCAGGTGATAGGTGGAAAAGGTAAAGGGCCAAAGAGGAAGGAATGCACTGCGAACTGTACCAGTGACGCCTCCCTCCCTGACACTCCAAGCAATTTTTTATGCACGCACCGGCCACGATAGCTACCCCTCTCCCAGGTGGACAGCCTCTGTAACAGCAGCAAATGTGAGGGGGACTCTGCAGAAAGTTAACCCCTGTAAGCCAGGGGTTGTAGTGACTTTTTAACCTACTCCAAGATCAATCAAGCTCTTCCCTCCATCATAGCTCTCTAGTTTTCTATCATCCATGTGCCTTTCTAAGTGTATTGTAAATATCTCGAATGAATCTGTCTTTTTCACCATGCCGACAGTATGCACTCCCCACTCTCCGTGTAAAAAATACGTTCCTCTAACACTCCGTCCATACTTCCCTCTGATGACTTTAAAATTATTCCCTTTCAGTTTAGTAATTTCCACCCTGGGGAAAAGGCACTGGCTGTCCACTCAGTCTGTGCCTCTTATCATCTTATACACCTCTATCAAGTCATCTCTCATTCTCCTTTGCTCCAAAGAGAAAACCTTCAGCTCGCTCAACCTGCCCTCTTAAGGTATGTTCCCTAAACGAGGTAAATCTCCTCTGCACCCTCTCTAAATCTGCCACACCCCTCCTACAATGAGGCAACCAGAACTGAACAGAAAACTCCTAATGTGGTCTAACCAGAATACTCTAAAACTGTATAGTACCTCACAGCTCTTGAACTCAATCCTCCACTAATGAAGGGCCACTCACCATATGCATTCTTAACCACCCTATCAACTTGTGTGGAAACTTTGAGGGATCTATATACGTGAACCCCAAGATCCCTCTGTTCCTCCACATTGTTAAGAATCCTGCTGTTAACCCTGTATTCAGTGTAACCGAGTGACCATCGAATGCTATTCATTATTGTTAAAAAGTGTACTCAGGCATCCATCTGAGTAATGCTAGAATAGTTGTCTGTGCCTTTAAGTGGAGATGGTGATGTCATTACGCACGCGTGGGCTAGTGGGGAGACCATTTTGTTTTCTGCTGCAGGAGCTGGTGGGAATCGAGTTCCTCTCAGAGATGCTAGGCATGGTGAGGAAAGGTGAGCATTAATTGATTATATCCATGTGAATTTGTTTATGCTTGTTGGCGAATCGAGAATATCGGTAATTTGACATGTTTACATGCAAATGCTTTAGATTTTCACGAGTAAAGAACTCGATGCTGGATAGCGTGGCTTGCAAAGTTCCTCACCGGCCAAGTAGGTCAGCCTTCCTGTAATTTAACTACCAGGCAATCTCTTGTAAAAGTTGTGTCGAAGTGTACCTTTTGTCTAACTTTATTGTATCATGACTGATTGTGCACGTAACCGCGTAACGTGAATGTTTAGTCTCCGTTCGGGGGTTCAGCACGTGTGTACTAAAGAGTGGTAGACGTCTTAGGTGAGATGTATTTGCTTACATTTTTCGCTGCGATGTATAAGATCCAGGGGCGTGAGGATTCTAACATTGTTTGTATTGTGTTCCTTCAGAATTGCCCACTACCATATTAGTACTGTATTGGTTTTGTGCAGTTTTCTTTATGTATTTTTATACTGCATACGCAATTGGTCGAGACACAAGTGTGTGGATCGAAGGTTGAATGGAGATTGTAATGGCAGGAACTGATTGTAAAGTCGTTCGTTTTGTTTTAAGACCCTCTTCTGGCACTTAAACATCTAAAACCGATAAAGGAATTAAAAGTATTTGTTGTCCTGAGTGGGTACTTTTCCCCAGGTCACAACACCAGCCTTCAAGTTCAACCCCTAAAGTGAATCACTTCGCACTTCTCTGGATTGAACTCTATCTGCCCAGCTCTCCATCCTATCGGTGTTCCGATATAAATCATAACAACGTTGTACGTTATCCACAATACATCCAGCTTTCATGTCACCTGCCAGCACTTTCAACCTTCTGAGCACTTTCAATCCTGAATACTAAATTGCATTTAATATTCTTATGGGAAGCACTAATCAAATAAAAGTTAAATAGTTTATATTTTCATAATGATGTGCTCTTGTGCTTTATTGCCATATTAAATGATCATCCAACATCGGAACTAACAGAACACTGGTGAGTGAAACCAGACCCACTGTCAACTGAGTGAAATTCACTCTTAAAAGGTTATGTCAGCCATCAGGAAAATCCAGGCACTAACTCGCAATTTGCAGCATGAATTAATAATATGTTGGAAGTTTGCCACAATTAAGGCATTCTACATTTCCGCATAAACAGAAGAATTTTACCATGACCTGGTGTTGTGAAATATGCACAGACTTTTGACATTTCTCTATAAAATACAGTGAAATACTGTACACTCACTGGCCAATTTATTACTTGATTACCATACCTGATAAAGTGGCCACTGAGTGTATATTCATGATCTTCTGCTGCTGTAGCCCATCCAGTTCAAAGTTAGATGTGTTGTGCATTCAGAGATGATCTTCTGGACCTGGAGCGGAGGTGGGTGAAGACGTAGAAGGTCTGTCGGCAAGAAGGGCAAGCACAGCCCGGTGACTGCAGTCATTAAGAAGCGATGTTGGTGTCCCATCATCAATCGGTGTAATGCTTGGTTATTTGAATTCCTGTCAGCTTGAACCAGTCTGGCCATTCTCCTCTGACCTCTCTCATTAACAAGGTGTTTTCACCAACAGAGCTATCGCTTACTCAATCTTTCTTTGTTTTTTTTTTGCTCCATTCTCTGTAAACTCTAGAGACTGTTGTGCATGAAAATCCCAGGAGACGAAGCAGTTTCTGAAATACTCAAACCATCCCATCTGGCACCAACAATCATTCCTCAGTCAAAGTCATTTAGATCACATTTCCTTCTCTATTTGATTGGTCTGAACGACAACCGAACCTCTTGATCATGTCTACATGCGTTTATGCATTTAGTTGCTGCCACATGATTGGCTGTTTAGATAGTACATTAACGATCAGGTGTACAGGTGTAACTAATAAAGTGGACACTGAGAATAAGTCCTTCAGTCAATTCTTATTAAATCCTTTATGTTCCTGCCAGATTTCTTTACATCTGTGAATTAACAATCCTTATAGTGTTACAGTACATTAATTATGGTGCGCAATTCTGAAAATTTACATATGCTATAAAATGAATCAGCAGTTGGAGTTGTAAAGTGCATCAACACATCAAAAGAATGCTGGACTAGATGGCTCTCTTTCAACATAAGCTTGGTTGTTTATTTCAATTTTATACTTCATTTTTATCTTCCAGATGTCTCAGTGGTTGAGTTACAATCAATACATGTGGTAAAGTATTTGAAAGATAGTTCATTAGATCTAAAACGTGATTGAGTGAACTGAGCTGATTTGGTTTAGTCCTGTAATGCCAGTAGACCAGATGTCAGGCGTAGTAATTGCTCTTCACCAAGTGAAATACTGTAGATAATGAATGGAAACTGTATTTAAGTGGTTTGAGATTTGTGACTTTTTAGGATGATGATTTTCATTGCATGGTGTAATCAGTTACAACAGTAAGCGTTGCCACTCTCCTTACTCATTCTAACCTCAGAAGAGGAATTTCTCCAGCCAGAGAATGATGAATCTGTGGAATTCATTGCCCTAAAGAAACGTAAAGGCTAAGACAATGGGTATATTTAAAGCAGAGGTTCTTGATTAGTAAGGGCGTCAAAGGTTATGGGGTGAAGGCATTAAGACCATAAGATATAAGAGTAGAATTAGGCCATTTGGCCCACCAAGTCAGCTCCATCATTTCCTCTCAGCCCTCATCTCCTGCCTTCTCCCCGTATCCCTTCATGCTCTGGCTAATCAAGAATATATCAACCCCTGCCTTAAATATACCCAATGACTTGGCTTCTACAGCTGCCTGTGGCAATGAATTCCATAGATTCACCACTCCTATGCTAAAGAAATTCCTCCTCGTTTCCATTCTAAATGGGCATCCCTCTATTCTGAGGCTGTGTCTTCTGGAGGGAGAATGGGGTTGAAAGGGACAATAAATCAGCCCTGATCAAATGGTGGAGCAGACTCAATGGGATGAATGGCCTAATTCTGCTCCTGTGTCTTATGGTCTTTCTCCGACCCTTTGAACCAGCACTCCACCAAGCCCATAAACAAGGGTAATGTAGGTGTGCTTTGGGACGTTGACCCTTACTTTGGAGAGGATGAACATCAACTCAGAATTCCTTTGCAAGCTGGAGGAACCTTACCATTGGGTTTGGTCTTCATGGTCAATTTGCTTTGTACAATTACCCAGAGGCATAAAGAACATGGAACACAACACCACACTACAGGCCCTTTTGGCTACAATGTTGTACCAACTTTTTAGCCTACTCTAAGATCAAGCTAACCCTTCCCTCCTACATAAGCCTGCATTTAAAGTAGATGATCCAAGAGGACCACAACCTTGTCATTGGGTTTGGAGGCTTGCAGGTCTCAAAGACCTGGAGAGCTATGCTGACTGGAATCAGGGCTTTATGCTTTGGCTTTTGATAGGATCACCCATGCCAAACAGGTCAAAGGGTAGAGGCTAGACTAAGTGTGACTCACTGGTCCTCCAGGTTTGGGGTTTCAGCTCTGGCTGGATAAACAAAATTGTTACGGAAACAGCAATGAAGAATCCTTCTACATCTGAGAGCAATGGTATTCCTGAGTCTCTATCTGGGACTTGCGTGACTGACAGTAGTGAAAACCAAGAGGAAGCTACTGACATGACAAAGGAAGCTGTGAATACTGCTAGAGATGGAGGATCTTCATTACTGCCCTATATGACAGTGGGGTAATGGGCAATTAAAGAAAAAGTAGATGATAAAAAGAAGAGAGATGTGCTTACGTCATGGACCGTGACAACACCACTAATTGATCATCAGGGCATTCATTCCAAAATAGTCACTAATCTAACTCCCTTGGGAGATCTTCCCTCCACTGTTTCCAATTGCCTTCCCAGCCTGCTCTAACCTCCTCCCCAAAGAACACAGGATTGTCCCTGTTGTCCCATTGTTTCAGCGCCAAAGCTTTTTCCACACAGAAATTACTTCTTCTGACCTTGACTCGGTTCTTCCTCCCCCATCCACTCCTTGCCATCTTGTACCCACCACTCCTCTGATACTCGCCACCTTTTTCATTTTCACCTCTGCCCCGCATTGCAAGGAAGTTCTCAACTTCTTCCTTGTACTGAGACTTCACCAGCCCCACCCACTGCTGTTCTTATTCCTGATGAAGGGCTTTGGCCCGAAACATCAGCTATTTATTCCTCTCCCTAGATGCTGCCTGACCTGCCGAGTTCCTCCAGCATTTTGTGTGTGTTCCTCTGGATTCCCAGCAGCTGCAGAATCTCTTGCATTCCATGAGGGAATCTGCAGATGCTGGAAATTCAAGCACCACACACAAAATGTTGGTGGAATGTCGACAGTGCTTCTTCCTATAAATGCTGCCTGGCCTGCGGCGTTCCACCAGCATTTTGTGTGTGTTGCTTGAATCTCTTGCGTTTACTACTTTAACCATATAACAATTACAGCACAGAAACAGGCCATCTTGGCCCTTTTAGTCCGTACCGAAAGCTTACTCTCACCTAGTCCCACCGACCTGCACTCAGCCCATAACCCTCCATTCCTGTCCTGTCCATATACCTATCCAATTTTTTTTTAAATGACAAAATCGAACCTGCCTCTACCACTTCTACTAGAAGCTCATTCCACACAACTACCACTCTCTGAGTAAAGAAGTTCCCCCTTGTGTTACCTCTAAACTTCTGCCCCTTAACTCTCAACTCATGTCTTCTTGTTTGAATCTCCCCTACTCTCAATGGAAAAACCCTATCCACGTCAACTCGATCTATCCCCCTCATGATTTTAAATTTCATTCCCTTTGCTGGACTTGTTAAACTGATTGTTGTCTCCTTTTACTTCAGTCCCTTCGTTCATATCAAAGGATTAACCGTCTATAATTCTCAATGTCTCAATAAAACAGCCACTATAATCAAAAGTATCACCCCAGACATTCTCATTTCACCCCTTTCCATTGGGCATAAGACACAAAGCCTGAAAGCACGTATCACAAGGAAAGCTTCTATCCTACTGTTATCAAACTCTTGAACAGACCTCCTGTATGGTAAGATGGATTCTTATCCTCACAGTCTACCTTGTTATGATCTTGCACTTTATTGTTCACTGGCACTGCACTCTCTCTGTAGCTATTACACTTTATTCTGCGTTGTTATTGTTTTACCTTGTTCTAGCTCTGATGTGGTAAATATGGGCTCACTCTTAAGTTTTAAGAATAAATTGGAATGGAGAGGTCTGGAGGGTTATGGACTGGGTGCAAGTCAATGGGACTAGTGGAATAAAGTTTCAGCACAGGCCAGAAGGGCAGAATGGCCTGTTTTCTGTGCTGTAGTGTTCTAAGGTCCTATGGTTCTAGCTCAATGTACTGGATAAAGTTGTGTATGAACAGGATGTATGACAAGCTTTATGCACTGTATCTTGGTACATGTGATACCAATCATCACCATTATCATTACATGCCATGTTGTATGACATAGGAGATCATGGTCTCATGACCATGATTACTCCTGGCAAATTTTTCTACAGAAGTGCTTTTCCATTGCCTTCTTCTGGGCAGTGTCTTTACAAGACGGGTGACCCCCAGCCACCATCAGTACTATTAAGAGACTGTGTGCCTGGCGTCAGTGGTTACATGTCCAGGACTTGTGATATTCACCAGCTGCTCATATGACCATCCATGACCAGCTCCCATGGCTTCACATGACCCTGATCGAGGAGCTAAGCAAGGGCTAGCGGAGAGAAGCAGCACCTTACACTTCCTTTGGTAGAGACATAGCTCCATCCTGCCACCCAAGTGATACCAATATTGGTATCAATATGGGAATCTGCACTAGCATAAGTTCTCACTTCTCACTTTCTCTGAGGTCAACATGGACCAATCCTTTCTTCAGTCCTACTCGTGATCCCTCCACCACCCCGACTCTTTCTCCAGTACATTGACATCAGTCCTCGTGCTGCTTTGAGAGTGTAAGCATATTTTCTACCAATTTCCATCTTGTTCTCACTTCCACTGGTTCATCACTGACTCTTCTCGATCCCTCTATCTTCATTTCAGGTGTTAGGTGACTGTTATCTATTACAAGCCCACAGAATCCCACAGCTATATTGAACATGCCTCCACCTACTGAAAGTTCAAGGATCAAAGTACATATATGTCACCATACACAACCCCGAGGCTCATTTTCTTGCAGGCATACTCAATAAATCCAATGACCATAATAGAATCCATAAAGACCGCACCCAACAGGACAAACAAAAGCAAGTTGCAAAAGACAACAAACTATGCAAATACAAAAAGAAATAGACATTAGATATCGATAACACGAAATGAACAGTGTTGAAAATGAATCCCTAGGCTGTGAGAATGTTTCAATGATGGGGCAAGTGAAGTTGAGTGAAGTTATCCTCACTGGCTCAAGAGTCTGATGGCTGAGGAGTAATAACTGTTCCTGAAATTGTTAATGAGTCCTGAGGTTCCTGTACCATCTTCTAGATATGGTTAATGGTGAAGAGGGCTTTAAATGTGATGCGTCCTTTAAGAACTTCATTTCCCAGTTTCTCTACCTCCATCATATCTGTTCTCTGCATATTTATGGGCCTATCTAAGAGCTTCTGAAACATTTCTGTTATATTTGCCTCCACCACCATCTGACAGTGGATTCCAGGCACCTACCACTCTCTACGTAAAAAAACTTGCCTCACACATCTCCTTTGAACTTACCCCATCTCACTTAACTAAATCCTGTCTAGTGTTAGACATTTAGACGTGGGAAAATATACAAGCTGCAGATTCTATCTATGCCTCTCATAATCTTGTAAACCTCTAATAGATCTCCAGAGAAAACATCCCAAGTTTGTCCTTAAAGCACACAAACTCTAATCCAGGCAGCATCCTATTAAATCTCTTCTGTGTCCTCTCCAAAACCTCCAAGTCCTTCCTAAACAGGGGTGGCCATTATAGGAACAATGGTGTAACCAAACATGAAATGGGTGATTGGTTTGTGGACTCCTCCACAGAGTTTGCAGGGCTGAGCAGTCAATCGCCTGACACTTTAATTCTTCATCATACTCCCATTCTGACCTCTCTGCCTTTGGTCTTCTTGGTTGCTCCAGTGATGCACAATCCAAAATCAAGGACCAGCACCTCAAATTCCTTCTCAGCACATTGTTCCTCTTGAGACTTTGATCTTGAATCCTTTTCTGAAAGCTTTTCCTACGTGGGTCAAGACTGGCCAGTTCTGATGTAAGGTCATCCACCTGTACTCAGTTTTTTCTCTCTCTCTTACTGTTTATATCCTTTTATCTCAGATTTCCAGTAACCACCGTGTCTGCATCGCTCATTTCTAGCATATTTGTCTCTTGTGCTCTCAGTTGCCTTCAATCACCACTTACAATTCTCTTAAAAAAAGGAGGTTGATATGTTCTGGATTAGTGAGGGTGTTAAAAGTTAAAAGGAGAAGGCAGGAAGGTAGGGTTGAGAGGGATAAAGAATCAGCGATGATAAAATGGAGCAGACCCAATGGGCCAAATGTCTTATGGTCTTCTGTTCAAAAGTACTTTACAGCTAGCAGAGCAGTCTGACTAATTGATAGCAACCGTATCATGGAAAAATAAGCTGGACAATTTTGTGTACAGATCGGTCTCACGAACAGCAATGAGATATTCACCAGATAATCTGTTTTAGTGATTAATGTTGCCAGAACGACTCAACAAATATTACCTCCATCCCCATGCAGAGAGCAAATAATATTTTATTGTAGCATATTTTGTCAGTATATTCCATTGTGCAGGACCCATCCAGACTGCTGTGGACTGTTAGACTAGATTATCTCCTTAGTCTCTGAAGTGGGGCTTGAACCAACAACCTTTTGATTTAGAGGCAAGAGTTCTACACAGAGCAAAACTAATGCCATTAATTTCCTAAAATTGAGAAAGCAAATGACTCGGGCTGCAAATAAATTATGTTTACCATGCTGTACCACTTAAAGTACAATGATCTGTTTGACCAAGGATCAGAGACTAGAGCTTAAATTCCATCTGCCTAATACATTGATGCATAGTAAAGTAACCATGAGGACAAAACATATCTTTAACTCAATAGCAAATGAAAGTTGTTGGACATCCAAATTCATTGTGAACACCCATCTCGTCCAGGGACACTCTCAGGGAGAAAGGAGTATGAAGTACTTCCTTCACATAACATGTTCACGCTACGAATTGATTAAGTTTCACTAGGAAATTGCTGAAAGGAAAACCATACATTCTGTATGCTAAAAGACCAGTTTAAGTTATTGTAGCTAATCATCCCATAACTGCTTGAAGTTATATTTTTCCAAAATATTTGTTTTTGATTCCACAAAAATAGACATTCTTTTCAGAGATGTGCTAGCAAACAGCTCTGCTCTAAGCCCTGGGAGATATGGTTTCTTCCAATGTGGAAGTATTGCTTTGGAACAATTTAAAAGCATATACTGCTGCTTCCTTACCCAATGGTAGGATGAATTTAATACCCCCACTGATGGGTTCCCGAACTATAAAAACAATGTTTGGATAAAAGTGATGATGTTTATTATCAGTCCAATTCTGTGAAACCAACTACTTATTGAACTCTGCTGTGGATGGTCCCAAGGGGGTTGCAAAATGAGGAGGGGGGGGGGAAATAGGGCTAGCAACCCCATCCTGTAAAAACCCAGAGCTACTGAAACACCAACCGAAGCTCCAAAGACCTCAACCCCAGAAGAGGGATGATCTTTGTGTAGATGGACAACTTGAACGGCGAAAAGACTGGCCCCAGGACAGAGGACCCTGGCAAGCTGCTGTCACTGGCTTGTGCCTCAGAAAGGCTGATGAGTTTAAGTAAGTAACTCCTTATTGCTTTGGTGAGGAGCAGCAATGGAAATTTATTCTTATTGAATGCAAGGAATGTAGATGGCCGCCGACCAAATCTGTGTGGCTTGACGCAGGTTACAACAAATTTTAGTTATACGTTGGCAATGAAACTAAGAAATAATTCAAAGGTTCATCTAATGTCAGATAAATGTATACAATATACACCATGAAATTCTTCTTTTTAATTGGATTCTTTTGAGTTTCTTGCTTTGTGGCTACCTGTGAGCAAGCAACTCTCAAAGTCATATAATTTATACATTCTTTGATAACAGGTGCTCCTTGAATGGTGCTGCATATACAATTGTTCACTTGCTTGGGTTTTTGCAACAGGAGATACCAGGAAGTTGACGGAACACACGCCAGTCATCACTGAGGGATTAGCAGTTGAAAGGTTGAGCAGTTTCAACTTCCTGGGTGTCAACATCCCTGAAAGTCTGCCCTGGTCCCAACATATCGAAGCAATTACTTAGGAGGCACGTCAGCAGTTATATTTCATTAGGAGCTTGAGAAAGATTTGATATGTCACCAAAGACTAGCACACTTCTACAGATGTACCATTCTGACTGGTCGCATCACCATTACATGGAGGGGCTGCTGCACAGGATTAGAAAAAGCTGCGGAGTGGTGCAGTCACCCAGCTCCATCGTGGGCCCTAGCCTCCATCTTCAAAGGGTGATGTCTCAAAAAGGTGGCGTCCATCATTAAGACCCCCCATTACCCAGGACCTGGCTGTCTTGTTATTACTACCATCAAAGAGGAGGTGCAGGAGTCTGGAGACACAGACACTCACTGTTTTAGGAATAGCTTCTTCCCTTCTACCATCAGATTTCTGAACGGACAGTGAACCCATGAACTCTACCTCACTGTTTCCCCTCTCTTTTTGCATTACTTATTTAACCTGTGTTGGTGCATGGCCAAGTGGTTAAGGCATTGGTCTGGTGATCTGAAGGTTGCTAGTTTGAGCCTCAGCTAAGGCAATGTGTTGTGTCCTTGAGCAAGGCACTTAACCACGCATTGCTCTGTGACAACACCGGTGCCAAGCTATATCAGCCCTTGCCCTTCCATTGGACAACATCAGTGGTGTGGAGAGGAGAGATTTGCTGGTCTCCCATACAACCCTGCCCAGGCCTGCGCCCTGGAAACTTTCCAAATTGCCTATATATGTAACCTAATTTTTAAAATGTGTACAGTATTTCTTACTGTAATTTGTAGTATCTTTGCAATGTACTGCTGCCACAAAGCAACAAATTTCACGACATATGTAATTTCTCTAATATTAAACCTCATTCTCATTCAGATTTGGAGGCACATGATATTTGAGTGAATAATCTAGTTCAGTCATTCTGTATTTATGTGGCTCTTCCTTTTTGCTGAATATTTACCACACTTTTGCTTTTATTCTATTTACTATTTATGATTTTGTTTTTACAGTTGTTTACAGGATCTCTGAAGTTCCGGTACATATTGCCCAACCTTAACTGTCTTTCAGAAGTTGGTGGTGAGCAACAGGCTGGGAGCACTGCAGTCCTTCCGGTGAACGTACTCCCACAGCACTTGAGTAGGAAGTTTCAATACCAGTGAAAGTTTTACTGGAACAAATTATTGGAACACAACTTCCACATAACCCAATATTATTTTTATTAGGTGATATTGAAGGGATAAAACCAAAACCCAAATTGAATAAGTATCAGAAAGAATTCATAAAAATTGCATTGGCAGTAGCCAAAAAGGCTATTGCAGTTACTTGGAAATCGGATTCATACTTAAGTATAGATCGTTGGAAGAACGAAATTTTCAGCTGTATTCCACTTGAAAAAATTACTTATAATTTAAGAGATAAATATGAAACATTTCTGAAAATTTGGCACCCTTATTTACAAAAGACAGGATTAAATATATAGGTGCTCCGAAGATAAAATTATTGGTTATTTGGGGAAATAAATAAATATATATACTAAAGCTATTATGAACTCCGTGGAGCATGTGGGGATCTTCTGATATCCAGGCATTCTTTCTTTCTTCTTCTCTTTCTTTTTCTTTCTTTCTATAGGGATATGTTAGGGGGAGGGGTTGAGGGGAGGGGGGAAGGGTTAATAATTTTTTTTCTTTCTTTCTGTAATAATTTGAAAACTCAATAAAAAATTAAAAAAAAAAATACCAGTGAAAGGAAGGTGATTGCTTTTCAAGTCAGGATGGTGTGTCACTTGGAGCTTTGCCACTTACATCTGCATTTTATCAGCTGATATATAAGTAATTGTCTTCTGTGACTTGGCTTTTGCAGGAGAAGCCAGAGAGAGGTAGTAGATGGTTGCCTCCCTGAGGGGGAGCTTCCTTGCTCAGAGTGTGGAACGCAGGGGTGGTGGATGTGGGTTCAATCGCAACGTTTAGGAGAGGTTTGGATAAGTACATGGATATGACGCAGGTGTGGGCCAATGGGATTAGGCAGAATAATATTTCAGTGTGGACTGGATAGACTGAAGGGCTTGTTTCTGTGCCGTGGTACTCTGTGACACTAAGATTCTATGACTCTGCAGTAAGGATCCTCTGAACTTGTGAAACATTATAAGATCTGTTGTAAAATCTATCTACAATTTATAACAATTTTATCTCTTCGCACTCTACTGCTGCCACAAACCAACAAATTTCATGTCATTTATGTCAGTGATAATAAATTTGATTCTGATCCTGAAGACCTTTCCCACAGAATAATTAGAGTCATGTATTTTTGATAGGCATAACAATCCAGAATTAAACATTAGTTCAGCCAATGCGTTTAGTGCAAAACAAGAATTTCAGGCTTTGATTTTGTATTGTATGAAGAGTCTGCAGGTTTGCTGGTTACTGAAGGTAATAATAGGGGTGGAGCTACCATGAACACCTCTTATACTGAAGACAATCAACTCTCAATTATTGGCAACTATTGGTATTAATGTTCATCCCACATGGCACACACTGTCCTTAAAGGTGGACCAGAAGATCCACCTTCTTGAAGATCAGCCAGAAGATATAGGAGCTGAATTAGGACCTTCAGCCTATTGAGTCAGCTGCATCATTCAATCATGGCTGATTTTTGTTTTAACCCCTTTTTCTTGTGTCCTCCCTGTAACCCTTAATCCCTTAACCCATCAACCTCCATTTTAAATACACCCAATGACATGGTCTCCCCAGCTCTCCGTGGCAATGACTTCTACAGATTCACCACCCTTTGGCTGATGAATTTTCTCCCCATCTCTGTTCTAAAGAGATATCCTTCTATTCCAAGGCTGTGTCCTCTGGTCACAGACTCTCTGACTATTCTCTCCATATCTACTTTACCAAGGCCTTTCAATATTTGATGGATTTCAATAAGATTCCCACTCATTCTTCTAAACTCCAGTGAGTACAGACCAGAGCCATCAAACGCTCCCCATACATTAACCCTTTCATTCCCAGGATAATCTTCATGGACCTCCTCAGGACCCTCTCGTAATGCCAACACATAGTGAAACATCCTAAAGAAATTCCTCCTCATTTCTATTCTAAAGAGATCTCCCTTTATTCTGAGGCTGTGCCCACAGACTCAAAACTCTCCTACAAATGGAAACATCCTCTCCACATTCTCTCTATCCAGGCCATTCAGTATGTGGTAGGTTTCAATGAGATCCCCACCCCATTCTTCTGAACACCACAGCTTCCCTTTTTACACTCGTAGAAACGATAAACTATGTATAACATACTGTCAGTTAACTATTATGTATACAAGTTATACTATTTATGTATTTTACAGTTATACAATATATGTAACTAAACATAAAATCACACAATCTGTTCCACTTCACAATAAGCTCATTGCAACATCTGTGGTATCCATCCAGGCACGAGTAATTTCACTGGATCAATTCTTCAAATAGACTTCATGCACATTTGTTCTCAACTCCTGTTCGGCAATTA
Source organism: Hemitrygon akajei (assembly GCF_048418815.1). Classification (NCBI taxonomy): domain Eukaryota; kingdom Metazoa; phylum Chordata; class Chondrichthyes; order Myliobatiformes; family Dasyatidae; genus Hemitrygon; species Hemitrygon akajei. Next base: position 56,773,558 of record NC_133145.1, on the reverse strand, counting down.
TCACCTCAACAGGATAGTCTTCAAAACTATGCATCACCCTGAGAACTTTTTGTTTCATGTTCTAAACACCAACCATTAACATAAAACTGAACAGAGACTAATAATTCTTTACAACTGTAACAGGTTATGTCTGGTAGATTATTTGGATGCTATTACAGCTACAGAAAATATATCAAACACTCAGTGGGACTAGAATACAAAAGCAAGGATGTGATGTTGAGGCTTTATACGGCATTGATCAATCAGCATCTGGAGTACTCTGAGCGGTTTTGCGCCACTTATCTAAAGTAGGATCTGCTGGCATTGGAGAGAGAGGTTCACAAGAATGATCCCAGGAATGAAAGGGTTAGATATGGGGAGTGTTTGATGACTCTGGGCCTATACTTGCTGGTGTTTAGAAGAATAGGGTGAGGGTGGTTTTCATTGAAACCTATCGATTATTGAAAGGCCTAGATAGAGTGGATGTGGAGAGGATGTTTCCTATAGTGGGGAAGTCTAGGACCAGGGGGCCCAGCCTCAGAATAGAGCAGCATCCATTTGGAACAGAGATGAGGAGGAATTTCTTTAGCCAGAGGGTAATGAGTTTGTGGAATTCATTGCCGCAGACAGCTGTGGAAGCCAAGTTATCGGGTATATTGAAAGTGGAGGTTAATAGGCTCTGGATTAATCAGGGTGTCAAAGGTTGCAGGGAGAAGGCAGGAGAATGGATTTGAGAGGGATAATAAATCAGCCATGATGGAATGACAGAGCAGTCTTGATGAGCCAGAAGCATAATTCTGCACCTAGGTCTTATGGTCTTTATTAATTACACCTGTTCACCTGCTCTTTAATGCAAATATCTGATCAGCCAATCGTGTGACAGCAACTCAATGCATAAAAGCATGCAGACATCATCAAGAGGTTCAGTTGTTGTTCAGACCAAACATCAGAATGGGGAAGAAATGTGATCTAAATGGCTTTGATCATGGAATGATTGTTGGTGTCACACAGGGTGGGGAGAGTAGCTCAGAAGCTATTGATCTGGGATTTTAATGCACAACAGTCTCTAGAGTTTATAGAGAATTATGCAAAAAAAAATCTACTGAGTGGCACTCCTGTGGGTGAAAATGCCTTGTTAATGAGAGCGGTCAGAGGAGAATGGCCAGACTGGTTCAAGCTGACAGGAAGGTGACAGTAACTCAAGTAACTATATGTTACATTATATCAGTGGTGTGCAGAAGAGCATCTCTGAACATACAATAAGTCAAACCTTGAAATGGATGAACTACAGCAGCAGAGTGCAAAGAGAGCATTAACTGAATGTTGAGGTTCCTGATGTTGGGTGCTGTTTTCCTGCAACAACACTCCATGTAGATGTGCTCATTGTGGGGAGAGCTTTCCCCATGATGGACTGGGCTGTATCCACTACTTTTTGTAGAATGTTCCATTCAAGGGCATAGGTGTTTCCATACACGATGCACCCAATTAATGTACTCTCTACTACACATTCATAGAGGTTTGTTAAAGTTTACAAAGTTGAAAGTTCAAAGAAAATTTATTATTAAAATACATTTATGTTACCATATACTACATTGATATTCATTTTCTTGTAGGCATTCACAATAACTACAAAGCAATGACAGCATTCAACATTGATTACCAATGTCATGCCAAATCTTTGCAAACTAGAGACTAGGAAATAGAGATGCTGCCATGTTTTCTTTGTAGTTACACTCACGAGTGCTACTCAGACAGGACAGGTCCTATGAAATGATAACACCAAAGAATTTAAAGTTGCTGACCTTCTCCACCTCTGATACTCTGATGAAGATTGGCTTATAGATCTCCAGTTTCCTCTTCCCAAAGACAATAATCAGCTCCTCGGCCTTGCTGTCATTGGGAAAGAGGTTGTTATTGTGGCACCACTCTGCCAGATTTTCAATTTCTCTTGGATCGAAAGACCCTGCAGCGGATAGTGAGGTCAGCTGAGAAGATCATCGGGGTCTCTCTTCCCGCCGTTACAGACATTTACACCACACGCTGCACCTGTAAAGCAAACAGCATTGTGAAGGACCCCACACACCCCTCATACAAACTCTTCTCCCTCCTACCATCTGCTAAAAGGTACCGAAGGATTTGGGCTCTCACGACCAGACTATGCAACAGTTTCTTCCCCCCCCCCCCCCAAGCCATCAGACTCCTCAATACCCAGAGTCTAGACTGACATCTATATCATTTATTATTATATTGTAATTTGTCCTCTACTGTGCCTATTGTCTTGTTTATTAATTATTGTACTGCCCTGCACTGTTTTGTGCACTTTAGGTAATCCTGTGCAGGTCTGTAGTCTAGTGCAGTTTTTATGTTGTTTTACATAGTCTAGTGTAGCCTTGCGCTGTCTCACATAGTCTAGTGTAGTTTGGTGTTGTTTCATGTAGCACCAGGGTCCTGGAGGAACATTGTTTCATTTTTACTGTGTACTGTACCAGCAGTTTATGGTCGAAATGACAATAAAAAGTGACTTGACTTGATATGCTGATTCATCACCACCTTTGACTCTGCCAGTGACAGTGGTGTCGTCAGCAATCAGGCTCTTGAACTGAAAGGGATCACGCCACTCATGCCAAAACTGAACTGATTCCACAACACATAGACTCTACAACTTGTGTTCTCAATATTTATTACTTTTTTATTGATTATTATTATTATTTTCCTTTTTTTGTATTTGCAGCTTGCTGCTCTTTTGCACATTGGTTGTCCATCTGTCACGTGCAGTTTTTCATTGACTCTATTGTGCTTCTATATAGTTACTGTAAATGCCTGCAAATAATGGATCTCAAGGTTGTAGATGGTGACATATTATGTACCGGTACTTTGATAATAAATTTACTTTGAACTTTCAACTTGAACTTTAAACATTGAACTTTCAAAGAGAGCTTTTGGCACGTTGTCCTCCATAAATCAAACAATTGAGTTCAGGAGTTGGATGTTATGTTGAAATTGTATAAGATGATGGTGAGTTCAAATTTGGGTATTGTGTGCAGTCCTGGTCACCGACCTACTGGGAAGATTTGAAAGAATGCAGTGAAAATTTCCAAGGATGTTGCTGGGGCTTGAGGACCTGAGTTATAGGGAAAGGTTGAATAGGTTACCTGGAGTGAAGGAGAATGAGAGGAGATTTGACAGAGGTATAGAAAATTATGAGCTGATAGAGTGAATGTGTGCGGAATTTTTTGGTGAGACTAGAACTAGAGGTTATAGGTTAAGTGTGAAGGATGAAATGTTTAAGGAGAGCCTGAGAGGAGGGCAGTGAGTGTGGAGTGAGCTGACAGCGGAAGTGGTGGATGCAGGTTGATAGCATCATTTAAGAGAAGTTTGAATAAGTGCATGGTTGGGAGGGATATGAAGGGTTCTGGTTCAGGTGTGGATTGTTGTTGCTAGGCGGAATAAGTTTAGCATGGTCTAGATGGGCTGAAGAGACTATTTCTGTGCTGTGGTACTCTATGCATTGCTGGCTAATTAAAGCAAATGACAGAGTTGATGCTGTCAACTCCACATCCCTAATTAAAGGTACTCAACTCTCAGCTATTGGCAAAGTGTGCTGACACGATCTAAAAAAAGTCATACCACATTACACTCTGTTCTTAAGGGTACACCAACATCTCCATGCAGCACGTATTTCTAATCTTCTCAAAAGCAGTGCATCTAGTCTTACACGTTGAGGCAATGGTGGAAAACACGTGCTGAACAAGTGCAGCAATTGGAGATGTAACCATGCTGATGCAGTGTTAGACTCGCATCCCACCCACCCATGTTTCAGACAAGTCTTACAAATTCCATGCCCATACAGGAAGACTTCCCAGTGACATTGCCATTGATTTTGAGGCCCGAGGGTCAAATTGTAAGTCAGGAAGTCAAACCCCTGGGCTGGAGCTCGAGTCTGTGAATCTCTGAGTCCATTGTGAAGTCAAAGGCCCAATGTCTGCGAGCCCATGTCCAAGTCCACTGAAGACAGCCTGTCCTGGAGCAGCGAGACCGTATGTGCATGGATACGTGGGAGGGAGGAACAGGGCTTGTTTTGCTGTTGTTTTGTTGCTTGTGTTCTGTGTTGTTCTGCTAAACTTTGTGGGCATGCTAGGTTAGCACCGGAATGTGTCAACATTTGCAGGCTGCCCTCAGCACACCCCCAAGTGTGTTGATTACTAACGCAAATGATGTGTTCCACTGTATGTTTCGATGCACACGTGATAAATGAACTTGGATTCACTGAAATTAATTTAAACTTTGAAATTTAACTTATCAAGGTAGGTCTATATCCCCATATACAACCCTAAGATTCATTTTCGTGCAGACATTCACAATAGGACAAAGAAATATAATAGAATAAATGAAAAGCACACAAAAATTGACAAGCAGCCAATGTGCAAAAGAAGACACTGTGCAAAATAGAAAGTAATAATAAATCAATAAGCAAACAAATAGATAAATATATAAATAAATAAATATCTGGATGAAGGAATGAATAAATAAATAGACAAATAAATCAATAAATATATTCAGTATATATTTGAGTTCCTCCTAGTGTGGAACAATAATGTAGAGAAAGAGGCAATCTCAAGTTGACAGTTGCATGCCAGACACCTGTATTCCAGAAATCCAATTCTAAGTGCTTTTGTTTTTTATATATTTTAATTATAAGATGTGATCTCCACTTCTTTACAATGTTGTTCTTCAGATCAAAATCAAAGTAAAATTTATTATTAAAGTCTAACATGTCACCATGTATAATCCTGGGATTAATTTTCTTGCAGGCATTCACAGTAGAACAAAGAGACACAACGCAGACAATGAAAACCTACACACAAAGACTGATAAGCAACCAATATGCAAATACAGGAAAAGTAAAGAATAAATAACTAAACAAACAAACACATTACACTGAGAAAATAAGTTCTAGATCCTTGAAGGTGAATCTGTAGACTGTGTTCAGCAGGTTGAGGTGAGTGAAGTTATCCACTCTGGTTCAGGAGCCTGAGGGTAGAACTAACTCTTCCTGAACCTGGTGTGTGGGACCAAAGGCTCCTGTACCTCCTGCCTGATGGCAGCAGCAGAACACCAGCAAAAACAGATTACCTGCTTGTTGGATCATGATGAGTGCAAGCTGCATTTATCTTGCTAATAATAGACTTTGCATTCCAGGACAGATGACACTTTGCAAAAATGCAAGATTTGGCTCCTTTTGAGACAGTTATTATGTTTCATTTCCTTTTCCTGAATTATCTAGACTCTGTCAGCTGGAAGGGTTTGGAGATAATCTTCAAAGTGAAGTAACATTTGGTTTTATTAGTGCTCTTTTCAAATATGGCGTTGGAAGTGATCTGTGTCATTAATAGACAAGGATTAGCTAAATCTTGCTAAATACTCTCTGTCATCATAAGTTCAAGCACCACTCGCTAACACCACCAGGTTCAGGAACAGTTATCACCCTAACAACCATCCTGAACCAACGTGGGTAATTTCAATCACCACTACTCAGAACTGATTCTCTGACCTACAGCCTCACATTTAATGACACTTTACAATTCATATTCTCAGTATTGTTTTTTATTATTCACACAGTTTGCCTTATTTTGCCCATTGGTTGCTTACCGATCTTTTTCTGTTTATGTGTGTATTTTTGTTAATTAGAACATTGAATAGTTCAGCATAGTACAGGCCCTTCGATCAACAATGCCGTGCAAACCTTTAGCCTGTTTTAAAATCTAACACTTTCCTGCCCCATGTTCCTCCATTTTTCTTTCATCCATGTACCTATCCAACAGTCTCTTAAAAATCCTTAATGCATTTGCCTCTACCACCACTGCCGGCAGTACTTCCACACACCTACCACTCTGTGTAAAAGACATATCTCTTGTATTCTATTGTATTTCATTTTTCTCTATAAATTCTTGTATGAAAATGAATCCAAAGGTAGCATATGGTAACAGATATATATGTACTTTGCTAATAAATTTACTTTGAATTCTTAAGTATCATGCTGAAACTCTACAATCTGACTGTCACCAGTACATTTGCAAAGGAAGGCAAAATGATTTTCATATATGATTGATAGAATCATATTGGATTGGTTTAATGCACATTTTAAACAGCATTCAGACACTGCTAACCTAATGTGTAGAACAGTTGGCTGGTGTAGTGCTATCCGCACCAGACTTTGAGGTGAGAGGTCCTGGGTTCAAATCCAGCCAGCTCCTCGCATGCTTTCCATCCATGTGGGGTTGAGCGTCAAGCTAGCAACTTAAAAAAAGCAGACAAGAAATGCTAAAGAATGGCATGGTTGCCACTCGGTGCCACAAGGTGTGGAAAGGAACAACAAGAAGTATGTGTAGGTCTCTTCCATCACTCAAAAGTACAGATTTGAGTAAAATTAATTTAGTTTAGTTCTACAAAGGCCAGGAGGGTTACAATTGACTGCACACCAATTTCAGTTGAATAGAATGGAGATTAACTGTTCACTTAACTCTACAATTTTACGATACTTGCTCAGTTTGAATTTTAGTTGCTCCACCTCTGTGGAATGTATAGTGCCCAAGTGCCTGAATCCCCTCTCTGCACCTTCCCACCTGTCTTTCTCTTCTAAACTACCCTTTATACTTATATTGGCACACAGTCTGAGACTTAGATTTTAAAATTCTCATCCTTGCATTTAAAACTCATCATGACCTTGCTGTCACGGTCAGCTTGGTATGGCAACTGCTTTGCAGGTGACCACAGGAAACTATAGAAGGTGGTGGACACGGCCCAACATGACACGGAAACCAAAGTCCCCTCTATGGACTCTGTCTATACACCTCACTGCCTCAGTAAAGCAGCCAACATAATGGAAGACCCCACCCACCCTGGACACTCTCTGTTCTCCCCTCACCCATTGAACAGAAGACACAAACACCTAAACCTGTGCCACCAGTCTCAAGGAAAGCTTCTATCACACTCTTAAATGGAGCTTTTATATAGTAAGTTGGACTTCTGAGCTTACAATCTCCTTTGTTACGATCTTTCACTTATTGTTTACCTGCACTGCACTTTCTCAGTAACTGTTACACTTTATTCTTCATGTTTATTGCTTACCTCGGGTAATTATTACCCTGTGTAGTAACTTGATCTGTACAAACAGTATACAAGGCACGATTCTACACCTGGTGAGTTATCTGCCCCATCAGTCAATCAGTGAAACACAAATTGGTAAATTGGCTAATTATTGTCTCATGTACCGTGATACAGAGTCAGAATCCGGTTTATTATTACCGACATATGTCACGAAATTTGTTGTTTTGCATCAGCAGTAAAGTTCTGAATGCTGTTTGCTTGCTGTTCCTGTTTGAACAAGTTTTGTTGTCTCTCTGGGCATACGGTGTTTGATGGTCTTCTTTCGTTTTAATGGGTTCTATAGAGTCTCTTTGCTTTGCAGCTGCCTGTAAGGAGATGAATCTCAAGGTTGTATAAAGTACACACACTTGAATAATAAATATACTTTGAAGTACTTGTCTTGCACAGCATTCATACTGATAAATTCATTACAACAGTGTGAGGTACTGCACTTGAGGCCAAATCAGGGCAAGATTTACACAGTGAATGGTAGGGCTCCGAGGTGTGCTGTAGAACAAAGGGATCTGCGAATACATAATCCATTATTCCTTGAAAATGGCAGCACAGATGGAAAAGGTCATAAACTGAGTTTTTAGCACATTGGCCTTGAGTACGTGCATTATGTACAAGATGCCGTTGAAGCCACGTTTAAAGTATTGTGTGCAGATCTTGTCATCTACCTACAGGAAAAATATCAATTAGTTTAAAATGGTGAAGAGAATGTTTACAAGGATGTTCCTGGAACTTGAGGATCTGAGTTATAGGGAAGGGTTTAAGAGGTTGGGACCTTATGCCCAAGAGCACAGGGGAGATGTTATAGAGGTATTCAAAATTATGAAGGGTATACATAGGATGAAGAGCTTGGGGGATAGACAGGGTCAGTGTCGCGAGGTGAGTGTTGGCATTGAAGGAGTGGGGGCTGAGGAAGAGGCGGTTTTGGTGTTGAGAGGGGAGGGGTGGTTTTGGTGTTGAGGGAGGGGCCCAATGAACAGCAACTCTCTCCCCTTCCCCTACGCCTCTCCCCTTGCCCTCATCCTCCTTCTCTCCTCCACCTTCAACCCTCCCTCCACTTTCCCCTCCTCCCTTCCCATCTCTTCCCCCTCTTCTTCTGCCTCTGTCCCCCCTTTCCCTCACACCCTCCTTTCTCCCCTCCCCTTCCCCTACTTTCACCTTGCACCCTCCCCCTTACGCTCTCCCCTTCTCCCCCATCCTGCTCCCCAACTGGCCTCTCCCCCCTCTCATTTCCACCGCTCCCCTTTTCCCTTCACTCTCCCCATACCTCTCCCCCTCCCCTACTCCCACTTCCCCTCCCTCCCCACCTCCCCACTCCCACTTTCATTTCCACGGCTCCCCTTTTCCCTTCACTCTCCCCATACCTCTCCCCCTCCCCCACTCCCACTTCCCCTCTCATTTCCACCGCTCCCCTTTCCCCTGCACTCTCCCCATACCCCTCCCCTCCCCTACTCCCACCTTCACCCCTCTACCCCTTCCCATCTTCCCCCTCCCTCTCCCATCTCCCCCTCCCTCACCCCTTCACTCTCCCCATACCCCTCTCCCCTACTCCCACCTTCACCCCCTCTACCCATATCGCCTCCTCCTTCCCTCCTCTCCTACTCTCTCCATATCCCCCTTCCCCTCCTCCCTCTCTCCCCCTCAGAGGTTTCTGCCTGCCTGGCGCAGGTGCACGGACAGCGCGCGCACTCGCGCGGGGCCGGGAGCGGCGTTGTTATTTGTCGGGTCGGTGGGGGGTGTGTGTGTGTGTGTGTGTGGGGGGGGGGGGGGTTGTTGTGCGGGTGAGCTTGGCGCCGGTAGCGCGCTGCGCTCTCTCGCGTAGTCAGTCAGGCAGGCAGGCGGGCGGGCGGGCGAGCGCGCGCCCGGGCGAAGATGGCGCTCTGTGCCCGCGGGCTCAGCCACTCGCAGCCCGAGCGCCCGCGCACAGTGCGCGCCGCAGCCCCGCCAGCGGCCCGGCCGCCCCCGACTCTGCACCGGGACCCTGCGACGGAGACAGCAGCATGGAGCCGGCCGGCCGGCCGCCGCACCGCAGCCTCGCAGAGCGGGGATCGTTCCACCGACACCGGGCTGCTGCACGGGCTTTATCCTGACTGATTTCAAACAGTCATCACTGCTGACAGGCTCTCCCTGGCATTATTTTGTTATTTCTGTCGTGGAGGCTTCTCTCCCCTTTTTTTTATATTTGATTGCAAAATTTATAGCAGCGATGTGGTCGTGTGCGCATCTTCGCCTGATGCTGATTTCGGGACTGTGCCATTCCTGCCTTGCCTTTAGCTCCCACTTCGACCCGGGTGAGTAAAGGATGCAAAAAAAAGAATCCGTTCTACCCTAGCCCCCTGTTCCCTATTTACTCATTCGATTTCCATTTGCTGGGTATGCTCGGTGTCTTTTGTACTTGCAAAGCAATGGCTATCTCTCTATTGAAAATTAAATCGGCGCTGTCGTGAATCCGCTCGCTCTCCCTGTGCCGGGGAAGCTGAGCAGGGTACCTGTCACAGCCCGCAGCAGCTTAACCCTGTCGCGCGCCGCTTCTCTCCTCTTCCACCCCCTCGCCTGTCCACTGCCCACCTCCCCGGAGAATCTGTCCCGCCCGAGCTCTTCCTCGCCACCCACCCCCGACCCTCCGCCATCTCCCCCCCCATCTCTTCCCTCCGCCATCTCCCCCCCTCCACCATCTCTTCCCTCCGCCATCTCCCCCCCTCCACCATCTCTTCCCTCCGCCATCTACCCCTCCACCATCTCTTCCCTCCGCCATCTCCCCCCTCCACCATCTCTTCCCTCCGCCATCTCCCCCCTCCACCATCTCTTCCCTCCGCCATCTCCCCCCTCCACCATCTCTTCCCTCCGCCATCTCCCCTCTCCACCATCTCTTCCCTCCGACTCTAATTCCCCGCCACGCAATCTGCCCGATGGCCACCTCTATTTCCCTCACCCGCACACACCCTCCGATTCTTTAACTCAGTCCCCTGCCTTTTTCCCATCCCTATCTTTTCCCCATCTCTGCCTCTTTGCAATAATTCCCTTTTCCCGCTGCACGTCTTGTCATTCCTTGACTAATCCCCCATCTAGTGTTTACCAGTCTCTTCCAACATTCGTCACTTCCCTTATTTACCTCCCATTCTCTCCAACTCTCTCATCCCCGTTTCCCCATCCCTCGTCTCCACCCTCCATTTTTCCACACCCTCCTATCTTTCCCACATCCACCCCATCTTCCCATCCCTCACCTGCCCCGCCTCAGACCTCCCAGCCCCTCCTCCATACCCAATCCCTCCATCCCGCCACCTCACAGTTGCTCCCCACCTTGCTTTCTGCTAGCTGCTCACCCCACTTTCTTCCCATTTCCCTTCTCCATCCCCCCTCCCCCATTATCTCCTGTCAGACCCCCAGTCTCCCCACCCTTCACGGGATTTGGAATTCCAAAGATTCACCGTCCTCTGGGTGAGAACATTTCTTCATCTCCATCCTGAGTGACTGAACTTTTATTTTGACCTACACCCCCTCACTCCCCAGCCTCCTCCACCTCCAATCCCCTTACCTACATAACCCTGTATCCACCTCCTCACCAACCATCATCCAGATTATTTGATCTCTCCTCATACAGCAAATCCACCTTTCTATGTCTCAATGTTGAATCTTGTTTGCACTCCTTTCCTACTGAGACCAGAGCTGTGCACGGTTCTCCATGTGCAGTGTCACCAGGGCACTGTATCATTGACTATGGCTATCTTACCTCTTAAACTCTCCTTGCAAAATAAGCCTACCTTCCTAACTTCTTCCTGTATCTGCTTCTTAGCTTTTCCTAATGAGTAAAGCACAGCTCACTAGGTCCTCCTGAACAATAGTTTTTTTACTGTTTAAGAATTATCTCACTTTCTAGGTTTTTCTATCAAGGTCTCACATTTTTCTACCTTATACAGAACTGTGCAAAAGTCTTGGGTATAAGTATATATAAAACTAGGGTGCCTAAGACTTTTGCACGGTACTGTAGTAATTCTATGTATTGCACAGTATTGCTTCCACCAAAAAAAAAAACAAATTTCATGACATCTATGAATGATGATAAACCTGATTCTGATATGGGCCTCTATTGTGGACTGAGAGCTGGAAGAGGGCAGGGAGAGGGGAATCACGGTGGGAGGAGAGGGGAGGGAGTGGGAAGCACCACAGAGATATTCTGTAATGACCTATAAACCAATTGTTTGGGATCAAATGACCTTGCCTGGTGCCTGAGGGCTGGGTGTGTCTGCACCCACACCAAACCATGCCAACAGTACTGTGCACCCTGGTTTTATATATATCACCTTAGCTATATGTATCACCCAGCTTTGTACCATAAGCAAAGTTGAATATAGTGAATGCAATTAAATACAAGATATTCTCCACATGGAGTATTATATACAGCTCTGGTCCCAGTAATACACACCAAATACTGGAGGAACTCTGTGGTGAGGAATAAACAGTTGATGCTTTGGGCTGAGACTCTTCAGGACTGGAAAGGAAGGGGGAATAAACCAGAATAAGAAGGTGGGGGGGGGGGAGAAAAAGGAGAACAAGCTGGAAGGTGATGGGTGAAGCCGGTTGAGGGGGAAGGCGGTTGGGTGGGGGAGCGGGGATGACGTGTGAAGTTGGGAGGTGATAGGTCGAAAAGGCTGAAGGATAAATCTGACGGGAGGAGAGTGGACCATGAGAGAAAGGGAAGGAGGAGGGGCACGAGAGGGAGGTGATGGGCAGGTGAGGAGAAGAGAAGAGTGGGGGGGGGGGGAACGAGAGCGGGGAATGGAAAAAGAGAGATTGGGGAGAGCATAGAAGTTATTGGAAGTTAGATAAATCAATGTTCAGCTACTGAACTTGATCCTCTCATTTGAATTACTGATAAAGATTGTAAACGGGAGAATCTCGACACCTTTCACCAATGGAAAGCAGCCTGAGTAATCAAAGACCCCACTCCTCCTCTTCCCCACCCCCCCCAGCGGCAGAAGATACAAAAGCCTGAAATCAGGTACCACGACTCTCAAGAACAGCTTCTACCTCCCCGTTATAAGACTCTTAAATGTTTCCTGAATATGATAAGGTGGAATCTTGACCCTAGAATCTACCTCGTTATGACCTCGTACTTTATTGTCTGGCTGCCCTGGGCTCTCTCTGGAACTGTAACACTTGATTCTGCATTCTGTTGTTATTTTACCTTCTGATACCTCAATGCACTTTGTGTGTGAGCATTATGCATCTCGTGTTTTACACTGTACATCAGTACATATGACAATAATAAGCCATTTTGCCAATTTACATCGTTCCCCACATTAATCATAGCCTCTCATCCAGGAAATCACACTTGTATTTTCCACTCTCCCCTTTTCTGCCTATTCTTGGTTCCCCGCAGTACATTTCCCCGATACCACGTGCTCTGATGCCGTGGAATAATCTCGGAAAGAACACCTGGACAAAGCACCTTCTGGAACCTCCAACTGGTCTGCCTTTTTTTTCGTGTTTTGTCACCTCCAAACTTGAATAATTCCGGCCGATTCGTCAACCTCGTTACGTATTGGCTTTGCCAAACCCTATTATTAATTTAAGAGTAACGCACACAATATGCTGGAGGAACTGAGCAGGTCAGGCGGCACCTATGGAAAGGTATAAAGGAGCTGAGACCCTTCAACAGAACCTGATGAGTTGACTCGTTACTCTTTTCCATGGATGCTACCTGACTTGCTGAGTTCCTCCAGCATTTTGTGTCTGTTACCCTGAATTCGCCGCATCTGCAGAATCTCTTGTGGTTATTAATTTTAAGGATCCCGCTACCATTCTCTCAATAATAAATTCCAGCATTTCTCCTACCGGGGAGAATGGGCTAATTGGTCCGTGGGTCTCTCTCCCTCCTTTCTTAAAGAGTATGTGCTGTTTTCCGGTCTGTGGAAAATGTTCTGGATGAAACCAGGGCATCACCTGGTTCTTTAAAGCCACCCCCTTCGTACCTCTAGACTGCAGGCCGTCGGGTACTAGGGATTTACTGCCTCTCTGCCCCATTAATCTCTATGCTGCTCATTTCTTTAAGCTCCGTGTTCATTCTAGATCTCCACTATTTCCAGGAGGGATTCTCTGTTTAACCTCTGTGCCTTTTCCTTAAACTCCAATATATTTGAACCTGCTCTTCCCTCCCCATCACTCCCCCCATTATTCTCCCCTCTTCGCCGTTCCCCCTATTCTCCTCTCCCTCCCCGCCACTCCTCTCTCTATTCTCTCCTCCCCATCACTCCCCTTCCCCTTCCTCCATCCCCCCTCCATCCCCGTCATTCCTCTCCCTATTCTCCCCTCACCACTGCCCTCTCGTAACGCCCCTTCCACTCTCTCGTTTGACTCCCCCTTGGCTTTCTCACTCTAAACGCCCCCCCCCACACTGTGCCTTCCCCTCCTGTATTTACCCCCACCCCCCACTCAGTCTTCTCTGTAATGGTGGTGGTCGGCCGTGAAATATTGCTGCGTTGCAGATCTAAACCTCTGCTTTAATTTCTTTCTCTCCCCCCCCCCCCCGATCAAAATTGAATTGACGAGGAAATAGAGGGTGAAGCTAAATGCACCGTGAGGTTTGGGGTGAGAAGGTGCCGGCCAACTCGCTGCTGGTTGTAACTGTACGGGCTTGTCAACCGCAGGATGAGAGCCTCCGCTTGCCACCCCCCCAAAACAGGCACAATTAGACACCCCTTTGCGGTGAACTTATTGCCGTTCACGGCGAGAGCCTTTGATCGTTTCACTCGGAATGCAGGTGGGAAGTGTTATGCAGTACACTCCTGCAGTGGTACAGTTACCACAGCTGGGGGCTGAGGGGTGGCTTGGCGAGCGAGCGACCCAGAAACAGTGGGACCCGAGCGCCGGCTGGCAGCAGAATGAAAATGCCAGTAACAGCGGTGACATCATTCTCCGAATTGATGTGTTTCTCTGTAATTTGTGTGGTGCCATATGACAATTGCATGTGTGAGAGAGATTTTAATTGCCGACAAATACTAACAGACGTCTAAATTAGTTTGCGGTTTTATTTCGTGTGTTAAATATCAGCGATATTAACGCCTCCCTTAATAAAACCCATTGCGGCAGCACCGTCCTGCCTGCAGGTTCAAGGAGAAATTTGCACTGTTCAGGTAGCTCAGACACAATCAGGGCTTATTACATGCAAGACTTAAGACATGAATAAACGTGTGACCCTTTAGTGCCCTAGTTGCAATTTCAATTGCCTAACCCAGACAGGAAAGGCTGAAAATGTTCAGCAGGTCAGGCAGCATCTGAGAGAGACACAAACGATTTGTACCTTTTGCTCTGGTTATAAATGTGCTCGACCTGGGTGGGCTGGCTCAACTCACCCATCCCGAACTCATCATCATCATTATGTGCCGTGTCATGTGACCTGGGCGATCGTGGTCTATCCATGACCATGATTGTTCTTGGCAAATTTTCCTACAGAAGTGGTTTGCCTTTGCCTTCTGGGCAATGTCTTTACAAGACGGGCGATCCATAGCCATTATCAGTACTCTCCGGAGATTGTCTGCCTGGTGTCAGTGGTCGCGTAACCGGGGCTTGTGATATGCACCCACACGACCACCCACCACCTGCTCTCGTGGCTTCACGTGACCCTGATTGGGGGTGGTGGTGGGGGGGGGGGGGGAGCAGGTGCTGCGCCTTGCTCAAACGTGACCTGCAGGGCTAGCGGAGGGAAAGGAGGGCCTTACAAACGTGAGAAAATCTGCTGATGCTGGAAGTCCAAAGCAACACACAAAGTACTGGAGGAACTCAGTAGACCAGGCAGCAACTTTGGAAAAGAGCAAACAGTTGATGTTTCGGGCTGATGCCTTTCATTGGGACCGGAACGGAAGGGGAGAAGTCAGAATGGGAGGGTGGGGGAAGGGGAGGAAGAAGTACAAGGTGGCAGGTGAAAGGTGAAACCGGGAGCGGGGGGAGAGGCTGAAATGAAGAGCTGGGAAGTTGATTGGTGAAAGGGCTGGAGAAGGGGGCATCTGATAGGAGAGGACAGCAGACAGTGGAAGAAAGGGAAGGGAAGAGTATCAGAGGGTTGTGATGGGCAGGTAAGGTGTGAGTGGGAAACAAGAATGGGGAATAGTGAAGGAGAGAAAACAAGGATGAGGAATGACAAAGTGCCTTATGCCTTATTTGGTAGGGACTTGGGTTACGTAATTGAGCTAGTCCTACATGCTGGTGTTGGGTCCACATCTCTCTGAACCTTCCCTGTCCATGTGTACTCAGTAGCTACTTTATTAGGTACACCTGCTCATTGATGCAAATATCTAATCAGCTAATCATGTGGCAGCATCTCAATGCACGAAAGCATGCAGACACGGTCAAGAAGTTCAGTTGTTGTTCAGGCCAAACATCAAAATGGGGGTGGGAGGGGGGAAATGTGATCTAAGGAGGGCCACGGAAGTGTTACATTCAGTATGACGCTATTACAGCTCGGGGTGTTGGAGACTGGAGTTCAATTTTGGCACTCTCTGTAAGCAAATTTGTACGTTCTTTCCCGTGAGTGCGTGGGTTTCCTCCCCGTGCTCTGGTTTTCTCCCACAGTCCAAAGATCTACCAGTTAGTAGGTAAATTGGTCATTGTAAATGGTCCCATTACAGGTTAAATAAGTGGGTTCCTGAGTAGTGCGGCTTGAAGGACTGGGAGGGTGTTTCTGAATAAAATAAAATAGACTTGTAGAGAAGTACGGCACAGAAACAGGCCCTTCGGTCCATCTAGTCCATGCCAAAACCATTTAAACTGCCTATTCCCATCGACCTGCACTGCGACCATGGCCCTCCATACCCCTACCATCTATCCAAACTTCCCTTAAACATTGAAGTCGAGCTTGCATGCACAACTTATTCTCTCAGATTATTTCACACTCTCGTGACCCTCTGTGAAGAAGTTTCCCCTCATGTTCCCCTTAAACTTCTCACCTTCCACCCTTAACCCATGACCTCTAGTTGTAGTCCCACCCAACTTCAGTGGAAAAAGCCTGCTTGTATTTCCCCTATCTATACCCCTCATAATTTTGTATACCTTTATCAAGTCTCCTCTCAATCTTCTATGTTCTAAAGAATACAGTCCGAACCTATTCAATCTTTCGTTATAACTCATGCTTTGCAGACCAGGCAACATCCTTGTAAACTTTCTCTGCACCCTTTCAACCTTGTTTACATCTTTCCTGTAGGTAGGTGACCAAACTGCTCACAATGCTCCAAATTAGGCCTCACCAACATCTTATACAACTTCAACATAACATCCCATCTTCTGTACTCAATACATTGGTATGTTTAAGGCCAAAGTGCCAAAAGCTTTCTTTACAACTCTTTCGATCTGTGACGCCACTTTCAATGAATTATGTACCTGTATTCTCAGATCCCTTTGTTCTACCGCACTCCTCCGTGCCCAAACGTCCACTGTGTAAGATCTACCTTGGTTAGTCCTACCAAAGTGCAAAACTTGAATTTGTCTGCATTAACTTCCGCTTGCCATTTTTCAGCCCATTTTTCCAGCTGGTCCAGATCCCTCTGCAAGCTATAACAGCCTTCCTCACTGACCATTACACCCCCAATCTTAGTACCATCTGCAAACTTGATGATCCAGTTAACCACATTGTCATCCAGATCATTGATACAGATGACAAATCTGTAGTGTGAAAGTCTAGTGAAGTGACTTTGACCGGGGAATGATTGTTGGTGCCAGATGGAATGGTTTGAGTATCTCAGAAACTGCTAATCTGGGATCTTCATGCACAGCAGTGTCTGGAGTTTGCAGAGAAAGTGCAAAAAAACAAAAAAAAAATCCAGAGAGTGCCAGTTCTGTGAACAAAAATGATATATTAATGAGAGAGGTCAGAGGAGTTTGGCCAGGATGGTTCAAGCTGACAGGAGGGTGACAGTCACTCAAATAACCACGTGTTACAACACTGCTGTGCAGAAAAGCATCTCTGAATGCACAACATGTCGAACGTTGAAGTGGTTGGGCTACAGAAGCAGAAGATCACAAATGTGCACTCAGTGGTCACTTTATTAGGAACAGGAGGTTTACTGAGTGTATACTGCTTGGGTACCACAGATGCATACACAATCAGGGCTTATTACATGCAAGATTTAGGCATGAATAAACGTGTGAGTCCTAGTTACAATTTCAGTTGCCTAACCCAGACAGGAAACACTGAAAATGTTCAGCAGTTCGGGCAGCATCTGGGCAGAGAAAAACAGGGATTTCCCTTTTGCTTCCTTCATAAATGTGCCTGATCTGTGTTGGTCCAACTTACCCACACCAAATAAATTGACAAAGTGAGCTAATATCATTTGCTGGTGTTTAGGTCCATATCTCTCTGAAGCTTTCCTCTCCATGTTCAGTATGTCCTGCGTTTTCTGTTTATTGATTGAGATACAGTGCAGCATGGGCCCTTCAAGCCGTGCTGTCCAGCAATCCCCCAGTTTCACCCTAGCCTAATCACAGGGCAATTTACAATGACCAATTAGCCTGTCAAGCAGTATGGCTTTGAACCATGGGAGGAAACCAACGCAGTCACAGGGAGAACACACAAACTTCTTACAGGCAGTGGCAGGAATTGAACCCGGGTCGCTGGGACTGTTAACCACTACATTATTGTGTCGTTTCCTTACACATTTCCCTATTTTGTATTCAGGTTTTAGACTACTTTGTTCCCTCACCAAATGTGGCAGTTTTGGACTTCTAATTTCTTTTTCCTGTGCTAGTTCTAAGATATTTCACAGACCGATGGTTTCACCACCCCCAGATCCTTATCAGGTACTGAGTGTAATTTTAGTAGAAATGACGGCCAGCATTGAGCTTGAACTTAGAGTCATGGAGCACTATAGGACAGAAACAGGCTCTTTGGCCCATCTAGTCCATGTTGAACCATTTTTTTACCTAGTCCTCTTGACCTGCATGTGGACCATAGCACTCCATACCCCTCTCATGCACATACCTATCCAAATTTCTCTTAAATGTTGAAATTGAACCCGCATCCACCACTTCTGCTGGAAGCATTATCATCCAGATCATTGATATAGATGACAAGTCTATAATGTCAAAGTCATGGAATGACACTCTCATCACCCTCTGAATGAAGAGGTTACCCCTCATGCTCCCTCTAAATATTTCATCTTTCACCCATAACCTATGACCTCTAGTTCTACTCTCACCCAACCTCAATGGAAAAGTATGCTTGCATTTACCATCTATGTCCTTCATATAGACAGGATAGGATTTGATAGAATAGATTGGGTAGGCTTCTGAAAGCTCCACTGCCCATTTTATTTAATCAGCCAGAGAGCCATAGAGCTATACAACATGGAAACAGGCCCTTTGGCCCAAATCACCCGTGCTAACCAAGTTGTCTAACTGAGCTTGTCCCACTTTATTTTCCCTGACTTTGGAATGAGCTCCAGATATATGACCCTCTGGATCATGGTGTAGCCACAATACACATATCACACACAGCACATAAAACAAAATATTACCACAAATAAGTTAAGGAAATATAATTCAAAATGCAAGTGAATCGCGCAGGACAGGTGAACAGGAAACAGCTCACTGTCCTAGTGAGGAGACCTCGGCGATGGCAGGGTATTCATTAGTCTCACAGCCCGAGGGAAGAAACTGTTACTCAGCCTGGCAGTCCTAGTCTTGATGCTCCCGTACCTCCTTCCTGATGATAGTGGGTCAGGAGATTGCGGGATGGGTGGTAGGGATTGTCAACTATGCTTCAGGCCCTTTGCCTGCAACAAATAGTGGGGAGGGAGATCCTGATGATCCTCTTGGTAGGGGAAAGGATCAGCACTGGGGTGTAGGAGAATAGAGGCAAGCTTATAGTCCAAAACTAGGATATGTAGATTTAGGGGAAAGATTCAAAAGGGACCAAAGGGGAAACTTTTATACCCAGATGAATGCGGTGCCAGGCAAAGTGATTGAGGCCGGTAAATATGTATACAACAAGTGTACTCTGTGTGAATGTTGACAAGGGTCCTTGGTGTACAACAGTCCTAGTAAATGTCACTAATTGTGGGTGGAGGAGGAGACCCTGGCAATCTTCTCGGTGTTTTTTATTATCTTCTGTCTGATGCCTTGCAACTTGCGTACCACACAATTATGCAGCCAGACAGGACATTCTCGATGGTGCTCCTATCGAAAGACCACACCCTCTACCCCCATCTCCCCATCCCTCCACCTTTTCCTTGTCTGGAAGTTAGAAAGTGGTATCTGTAAGAATGGAGTGAGGCTAGAAGCAGGGAGATGGAAAGAGCAGTGGGGTGGAGAGAGAAGCTTTGGAGGTTGGGTTGAGAATATTTGTAGCAGTTACTAAAGGAAAATTGTACACCATTTATAGTATTAAAATGTGTTTAAAATATATCTTATAGGTACTTTGGGGTTTTGGTTCTGAAGTGGAGAGTCTGTCCATTGATGAAGAGAGCCATTATTGTTATACTATTTTGCTTAACACTGTCAAGAAATATTTAGGAACTTCAGAGCAGAAGTTTCTTAATTTGGAAACTAATTTCTCAACGAAGGTTGGATTAGAAATGATCTCACCAGAAAGGCTCATGTGATAATCATCAGTCTTGTGTTTAATTGGTAGTGTTAATCCGCTTATAATTTGGAATATCTCATCTTTGAAAGAGTTTTGACTACTGGTGTGGTTAAATTGACTTGTAATGTTGAATTGTGAGAGGAAAATGGTAATGTTTGAAAGCCCTGAGTGACAAATCTTCTCAGCATTCCTGTAGCCTTGGATCAGCTCCAGGAGGATGCAGTCAGAATGCATGTCCAATTACCAAGTTTAAGTTCAAGCTTATTGTCATTCAGCTGTACATATGTACACAACTCAATGAAACATCATTCTTTTGGGGCCAAGGTACAAAACACAGTACATATAGTCACACACAACACAAATAGTTATGATCCAGCACATACAGTCACAAAGAAAAAATTAACACAAATCCCTGAGTGGCCTGGCCTGAGGATTGACAAGTTGACATAAAGTGAGAAGTGCGTGTTCATGGAGGACGGTATAATGTTACTGTCACTACGATATTAAAACAAGCAATTGCATAAATATGTGAAACAGCAGCAATAAAAGGTGAAAAGTGACCTCTGCAGGATGAGAATATGTCTGTGAGTTGGGGAGTGTTGGGGGGGGGGGGGGGGCGGGTGATCAGACAAAGTGTATATGTGTGCTGGTTGGCAGCGGGGTGTTAAGTAGATCCTGGGGGAAGATCTTACCCAGCCTGACAGTTCTGGTTCTTATGGTTCAGTACCTTCTGCCTGATGGCAGGAGGTCAGAGAGATTATGGAAAGGATTGAAGGCACTTCTGATATATGTCCTGAATGGGAGGGTGGAGAGACACCCCGTTATACTTTAATACTGCCAGTTTGTCATTGAAATTCTGAGATATAGTGTATTGAGGCTGGTGGAGATCTTATAGAAACATATAAAATTATGAAAGGGATAGATAAGATAGAGGCAGGAAAGTTGTTTGCACTGGTAGGTGAGACTAGAACTAGGGGACAAAGCCTCAAGGTTCAGGGGAGTAGATTTAGGACAGAGATGAGGAGGAACTGCTTTTCCCAGAGAGTGGTGAATGTGTGGAATTCTCTGCCCAATGAAGCAGTGGAGGCTACCACAGTAAATATATTTAAGACAGGGTTGGATAGATCTTTGCATTGTAGGGGAATTAAGGGTTATGGGGAAAAGGCAGGTAGGTGGAGATGAGTTCATGGCCAGGTCGGCCATGATCTTATTGAATGGCAGAGCAGGCTCGACGGGCCAGATGGCCGACTCCTGCTCCTATTTCTTATATTCTTTTGTGCAATCTGTGTTTATTTAAAGCCACAACACATTTGAAGTGTCTCAGAGCTATTGCTGGCTTTTATATAGAAACTTTTTGCAGGTTAAAAATTGTCTCACAGAAGCGTGACCAGTCAACATCACGCCACATAAGGCTGAAGAGGTGAATTTTAAGGAACGTCTTTAAAAGAGGAGGGGGTGGGTAGAGAAAATTGGGAACCTGGTGAAGTCAGTTTATGAAAGCAACTCAATACCGGCAAGGGCAATAAATGCTGTCCTCTAACATGGTACAAATGAATAATAAAGTTCAAAATAAGTTAAGTATCTAAATGTATCCATACACAATGCTGGAAGAACTCAGCAGGTCAGGCAGCATCCGTGAGAAAAGAGTAGCCAACGTTTCGGGCCGAGACCTTTCATCAGGAATAGGGGGGGAAGAGAGGGCCGAAGCCCAGTAATAGAGATAGGGGAGGGTGTAGCATCTGCAGTTGTATTTTTGTATCTAAATGTATCGTCCTTTCTGGGTCCTCCAGTGTGAACACAGCACGGTTTCTCTTGTTCTTCTCCTTTATGTTTGGGCCACTTTTCCTTTCAAGTGGCCATCTGGATCTGGTCTATAACTAGCCAAGTTGCTGGGAGGAGAGGAAGGTATATTGATTTGATGTTGTATGCATGTTCTGGACTTGTTCCACAAGACCCTGTACTCTGTTCCTGCCTGGCTTCAGGACCTGTCTACTCTCACTATCAGAGAGGAAGTGAGCGAACATGCTTTAGGCCGCTGGGCGCTATGTAACATTTCATGGTCAGGATCCAGGAAGAAGAGACAAAGGGCAGACCCCCCGAAGTATCCTTCTATTAGTATCAAATTAGGGAAGGAACTTGACGGCTGTTGCTCACCTCCAAGGTAGAAGACTTTGGGTTCAGGCCCCTCAGAGGAATGTGCACCCTGATGGGTGTGCTGCCCTGTTGCACGGAGCCACTCATACTCCACAGTGAACAGTGTGAGGCAAAGCAATGAAATTCTGTAAGAGCGCTGAAGAACAGTTTTTAATACACAGAGTTCCTGCTGTCTCTTTCTGCAAGAAATCCAATAACTTAGCATGGAATAGATGGGACAAAAGGCCTCATTCCCTTTACTCCACCTAAACCTGTTTCAATTTTAACCACCTCCATCAAATCTCCATCATCTCTGCTCCAAGGAGAATAAAGTCAGCTTCTCCAATTTATCCATGTATCTTCTGAAACCACACATGATCTAGTTTCAAACACAACAGGCCTTTCGGCCCAGAATATTGTGCTAACTGTTTAACCAACTCTGAGATCAATCTAACTCTTCCCTCCTACATAGCTCTCCATTTGTCTATCATCCCATGTACCTATCTAAGAGTTTCTTAAATTCACCTAATATATCTGCCTCTACCCGCACCCCCAAAAGCACATTCCACACGTTTACCCTCTGTGTAAAAGCACTACCTTTGACATCACCCCTATACTAATGTATCTGCCTCTGCCATCACTTTTTCTGCACCTTTATTAGAAGCTTTCCTAAAGTGCAGATATGAGAATTAGACACATTTATCCACTTGGGCCTGAACCAAAAGTTTCAAAATGGTTTAGTGTATTTTCTGCCTCTCCTGGGGTTCCTTGTTTGTCATCCTCTCCACTTACATTCTTTGTTTTGCTTCATGTGCTCTACAGATTTCTTTGTTCACATTCCCTTCAAAGTTGCACCGTTCAGCTTGTACTGTCCTGACACTCTTTATACAAAGAAAATGTATCTGTTAGTTCAGGTGGACCGTGAAATCCCTGTGGCTCTGTTCGAAGAATAGGAGGTTCTCTCTGCATTTGTTCTCTGCGGCTAGCTCAGTCGTTCATTTTGTCTGTGCTACGCGGAGACCGTCTGCTGTAATCAACCCAGCAACAGGGCAGCTGTACTTAAAAATAAATTTGTTCTATGTCAGGTACCTTCACCACTTCTTTGAGTTGTTACCAGTCTTTACTACCGTATGACACATTTTCTTTCAAAAGGCTGAGACTACGCCTAAAGAACTACTTGAGTGACCATACATTGTTCAGGTTGTGAAGTCATAGATGATTCTCTACAAATATAAAGAATGGCTTCATTTGTCACATGTACATCGAAACATACAGTGACGTGTGCCATTTGTGCCAATGACCAACACATTCAGAGTATTGTGCTGGGGGCAGCCCCACAAGTATCGCCACGCTTCTGGTGCCAACGTAACACACCACAACTTACTAACCCTAACTCTGACTTGTACGTCTTTTTGGACTGTGGGAGGAAACTGGAGAACCCGAAGGAAACCCACATGGTCATGGGGGAAATGTACAAACTCTTCCCAGACAGCGGTGGGAATTGAACCCTAATCCCTGGTGCTGTAACGCTTTGTGCTAACTGCTATGCTATCGTACTGATTTAAGTGAAAATCTTTATTTAGAGTCACTCAGTAATACAGCACAGAAACAGACTCTTCGAATCAAATCCATCAGGACCAAGATACCTATTTAACTTTTCTCATTTGCTGTGTTTGACCCATATCCCTCCAAACTGGGGTTCACGGACCCCTTGCTTAATGGTATTGGTCCATAGCATAAAAAAGGTTGGGAACCCCTGCTCTAAACATTTCCTATCCATACAGAGACATGGAGTACTACTTTCGTCCTAGTCTTGCTTGAAAAGCAGTTTGCAAAATGTATCTTTTTTTTTGCATGTAAAATATTCCTTTTTGAAGGATGCAGTTGATTGCAAAGTGATCTCAGGAGTCGTGCCCCATATTATCCTTCATATGGATAAAAGGTGCTTTTGGTGATTAGTGCTGTTTTTCCCGATAATTATAGGTTCAGTGCTGAAGAGGTCCTTCTGGCCCTACGAGCCGCAGGAACAAGCATGCCCTGATTTAACCCTAGCCTAATCATGGGACGATTTACAGTGGGCAATTAACATACTAACCACTAGGTCTTTGTTCTGTGGGGGGGGGGGGAAGCCCTAGACATTCCATGGGGAGGGCGTACAGTCTCCTTATAGATGATGTTGGAATTGGACTCCGAACTCTGATAGCTGTGATAGTGTCACACTCACTACCGTGATGCCCTAACACGAAGGTGTGTGCAGCAAGCATGCGATTGGTTTATTGGCCTTGATTGCAAAGGAGTTAGAACTTAGAAGTAGGGAATTATTGTCACAGTTGTAAAGGATTTTGGTGCGACCAAACCTGGAGCATCGGGCAGTTTTGGTCCCCTTGTTTAAGAAGGGATGTAGAGGCATTGGAGGCAGACCAAAAGAGATTCGTTAGGCCTATTCCTGGAATAAGAGGGTCGTCCCATCAAGAGAGGCTAAATAAGTTAGGTCTGCATCCATTGGAATTTAGAGGAATGAGGAATAGTCTTATTGAAACATGTAAGGTTTTAAGGCTGCATGACAGGGTAGATGTTTCTACCAGCACTAGGGTCTCAATGATGGGACATAGTTGCAAGCCAAAGGAGGGGTGATTGTTGTTTAGAGCTGAGGTGCATAGGAATTCCTTTATTGGGTAATGGTGATCTGCTGCCATTCTCTTCCCCGATGCGTTGAGCTTTGATCACTGGAAGGGTTCAAAGGGGAGACAGATATATTTTTGAACAAGACCCCAAGCTAAAGCTTCATTTTGCTCTGTCAGGCAAATGGGGGAAGAAAAATACCCTGGCCCTACTTTTAGAGAATTGAGAGTTTTGAGCAATTGGCACAGGCAAGGAGGGAGACCCGGGGAGAATCAGTCATGGTTATATTTAATGATGGGGCAGATTCAGGAGGCCAGGTGGCTTCCTGGTAAAATAGGATGGGAAAGGGGAGCAATAGGGCTGCCAGGATGGGAATTATAGAAGGAACTTGGAATTGGGGAAATTATTGGCAAAACATCTGGTGATCAGGATGAGTTGTGTTTATAATTCTGTAGCACTTTTCACAACCTGGATGTGCTATAGTGCTTTTCAAAGATTTTGTAGTTTTGTCACTGATCTAATGTTGTAGATAATTTGTGTTAAGTGAGATCGTGCAGACGGCAGAATGATAATGGAGACACAGACACTGCAGGTGCTGGAATCTGGAGCAACACACAAAACACTGGAGGAATTCAGCAGGTCTGATAGCATCTGTGGGGAAAAATGGACAGTCAACATTTTGACTGGTAAATGTTTTCTTTATAAAGTGGATGACTATACTATTAGGTATGCTTTGTTCTGCATATGTTGTCAAACATGGATCTTGGCTGCTTTCCCAGGTTGGTGTAGGAGATCCCATGGCACATTGTCAAGGAAGAGTTGGGTTGTGAGGACCCCCACCATCCAGGCCATGCTCTCTTCTCACTGCTACCATCGGGGTGGAAGTACAGGAACCTTAGGTCCCTTACCACCAAATTCAGGAACAGTTATTACCATCATGCGCCTGAACCAGTGTGGAGAACTTCACTCACCTCAACTCTGAACTCTGAACTGAATGCACAACTGATAAATTCACTTTCAAGGACTCTACAACTCATGTTCTCAGTACTATTATTTTAATTATTTATTGTTTTTTGGTTGTTTTTTTAATTATACAGTTTGTCTTCTTTTGCATATTGGCTTTTTTTCAGTCTTTCATTGTAGCTTTTCATTGATTGTATTTCTTTGTTCTACTGTCAATGCCTGCAAGAAAATGAATCTCAGGGTTGTAGATGGTGACATATATGTACTTTGATAATACATTCATGTGAACTTTGAAGCAGGTGATCTGGTTATTTATTTCATTGCCAATGTGTAAAATTTTGCTTCAGCTGCCCCATTTCCCACCAAGCTACACAAACACGTCACTGGCCATTCTCAAAGCTGCTGCGGAAACCCTTTTGCCTTCTTGCTGTTTTTGTTATGGAACCAGATGACAGACAAACTGAAGCTGTCTACCAAGGAAGACTCTGTGCCAACCGGGTCAATAGCTGGCCAGTGTTGACTCTTGTTGGGGCTTCCATGGGCTGATTGAGAACTGTAGGTTGACAACCTGACTGCTCACTTCCAGCAGCTTCTAAGCTCATCATCCAAGAAATGACCAATGGTTTTCAATATTTGTGTGGTAAATACTGTACTGATGTAAATAGTCAGTTAGGACCTCACACACATCCTCAGTTGCCAAGCACACGCTCCTACCATTGTACTTGATGTTGTCCCACCCACTCCCTAGTTACCATGCTGCTCTTGGTGTATGTATCAAATGCTTGGGATTCTCTTTAATCTGACTTTACAAATTTTTTTTATGTATTTCCAAGCTTTCCTCATTCTCTAGAAGATGGGTCATCTTCTGTCTTTTATCTTCGATCATCTTCTGGTCTTTGTCACCTCCCAGCTTTTATCGGTATTTCCGCTTTCCCCTTCTCCATCTTCCTACCATCTCTCCTCACTTGAATATTAGTCCAGGAGAAGGGTCTCAATCCAAAAGGTCGACTGTCCCAATTTCCCTCCATATATGCTGCCTAACCCATTGAGTTCTTCCAGCATCTTATGTTTGATCTAGCATTCATTTTGGGCTGTCCTTTGTGCAGGACAGAAAAAAACTGGGGCTTGAGATTGACTCTCTTGGTAGCATATGGTGACATATTCTGTACGTACTTTGATAATACATTTTCTTTGAACTTTGGCTGAGAAAATGCAGGAAGAAAGCAGCATCTATTATTAAAGGTCTTCACCATCTGGGATATGCCCTCTTAATGTTACTACCATCAGGGAGGAGGTACATATGGGAGTTTCAGGAGATGTGGTATGTCACCAGAAGCACTTGCAAATTTCTACTGATGTACGGTGGAGAGAATTGTAACTGACTGCATCACCATCTGGTATAGGGGTGGGGGCTACTGCACAGGATCAAAGTAAGCTGCAGAGTTGTAAAATTAGTCAGCTCCATCATGGGCACTAGCCTCTGAGTATTCAGGACATCTTCAAGAAGCAATGCCTCAAAGAGGTGGTGCCCAACATTAAGGACCCTTAACCCCCTGGACATGCCCTCTTCTCATTGCTACGATCAGGAAAGTGGTATGGAAGCTTAAAGGCACACACTCAGTGATTCAGGAACAGCTTCTTCCCCTCTGCCATCTGATTTC
Organism: Hemitrygon akajei; assembly: GCF_048418815.1. Lineage (NCBI taxonomy): Eukaryota > Metazoa > Chordata > Chondrichthyes > Myliobatiformes > Dasyatidae > Hemitrygon > Hemitrygon akajei. The sequence goes on along the minus strand of NC_133145.1, from coordinate 56,746,471 downwards.
TGAATGGTCATTGAACCCAAGAACACTACCTCACGACTTTTTATTTTGCACAAATTAGTTAACTATTTAAAATATATATTCATACTGTAATACATATATTCACAGTTTTTTTCCCTTGACTATCGTGTATTGAGTTGTACTGCTGCTGCAAAGTTAACAAATTTCACCACACTTGCAGGTGATATTAAAACTGATTCTGAAGACCCAGGTTCAATGTTTTAGGTACAGCTTTTTATTCTCTGAATAGTCTGTGAACTACCGTTTACACAGATGAAAGAAAAATAGAGGGCTATGTGGGAAGAAATGGTTAGATTGATCTTGGGGTAGCTTAAAAGAGCAGTACAACATTGTAGGCCAAAAGGCCTGAAGTGTGCTCTTCTATGTTCGAAAATGGTGGGTGAGCAATAAGTTAATCGGTCCCATGTTCGGAGATGCCAAGGGTCAGGGCTCCTTTGCATTGCATTTCTCACCCCTCCTCCAGTATTTCTTAACCCTGCTGGACATAAGCACAGCTTGCCATCGACAACAGTGCAGGATTGACAAGTGTGCTGGAGCGTGTTCAGGTCAAGGGGTCAGATCAACTGGTTATTCATAAGAGCCATGTGCTCTAGGACACGTGTTCCCAGCTGTAAGAACGCTGGAGGGTGTACTCAATGTACAGAACCTCAACTTGTTTTTCAGATTATGTCTGCTACGTTTTCAAATCCTGCATATTGAATCTCCGAGCCAGAAAAAAAATGTAAAGCTGACAAGGCAGTCACTTGGTGCCAAGTCTAAAGGGAGTAGTAGATTTTAGATCTACAATCATGGAATTATATAGACACAATTATCACTTTTGCTGATATGAGTGACAAAATAGATCAAGTTAAAAACACAAGAGATTCTTCAGATGCTGGAGATCTTGAGCAGCCCACAGCAAATAGTGAAGGAACTCAACAAGTCAGGTAGAATCAATGGAGGGGAGTAAACAGTTGATGTTTTGGGCTGAGACCCTTCATCGGGACTGGAAAGGAAGGAGGGGAGCAGAAGCCAGAGTAAAAGTGGAGCGAGGGGGAGGAGTAGAATCTGACAGGTGATGGATTAAACCAGATGAGGGGGAGGTGGGGGGACAAAGTAAGAAACTGGGAGGTAATAGGTGGAAGAGGTTAAAGGCTGAAGAAGGAAGAATCTGATAGGAGAAGAAAGTGGACCACAGGAGAAAGGGAAGGGCTCCAGGAGGAGGTGATGGGCAGGCGAGGAGAAGAGATGGGAAGGGAAGCAGAATGGGGAATGGGAAAAGAAGGGGCAGGGGGAAATTACTGGAAGTTAGAGAAATCGATGTTCATACCACCAGGTTAGAGGTTACCCAGATGGAATGTGAGGTGGTGCTCCTGCAGTTGTGGCAGTAGAGCTGGCCATAGACCAAAATATTGGAATGGGAATGGGAAGTTGAATTGAAATTGTGGCCCCTGGGAAATCCCACCTTTTGTGGCAGATGAAGTGGAGGTGCTCACAAAGTGGTCTCTCTGATGTAGGGGAGGCAGCACCAGATGACCACAACAGACCCACAGGTTTCAGACTCAAGTCAAGTCAAGTTTATTGTTGTATCCGCAAGTGGAGTGAGGTACCAGTTCAATGAAAACTTGCTTGCAGCAGCATCACAGGCACATGGATTCAGACAACACACAATTCATAAATGACAGTATGTAAGACCATGAAGGAAAAGAACATGCAAAACAAGACTTTAGAACAAAGACAATCAAAAACAAACCCACAATAGTGTACGAGCTGATCCATGGTGTTGCGTTGCTGAACTCAGTGGATTAAGTAGCATCAGTGGAGGCAAAGGGATGGGTTGATGTTTAAAATTGAGACTGGAAATTTCATCCACTGCTTTGTCCCCAACTCAGCTTGACCCACTGAGTTATTTTTTTTAAAAAAAAGTTATTTCTATGCTCCACGTTCCTGGGTATTGATGCAGCCACAGAGCATAGTAAATATTTAAAGTCAGGTTTATTATATCTGACATATGTCATGAAATTTGTTTTTTTTTGCGTGGCAGCAATACAAGACGTAACATATTTCTATATTATTATAAATAGATAGATGAGTATGCTTATGGATCATTCAGAAATCTGATGGCAGAGGGGAAGAAACTGTTCCTAAAAATGTTGAGTATGGGTCTGCAGGCCCCTGTACATCCTCCCTGATGGTAGTACAGCACCAAAAAAAAAATTCATTCCCCCCCTTGGAAGTTTTCATATTTTATTTTTTTACAACATTGAATCACAGTGGATTTAATTTGGCTTTTTTGACACTGATCAACAGAAAAAGATTCTTTCAGGTCAAAGTGAAAACAGATCTCTACAAAGTGATCTAAATTAATTACAAATATGAAACACAAAATAATTGATGGCTTAAATATTCATCCCCTTTAATATGACACACCAGATCATCACTGGTGCAACCAATTGGTTTTAGAAGTCACATAATTAGTTAAATAGAGATCACCTGTTGCAGTCAAGCATGGTGGTGGCTGCATCGTGCTGTGGGGATACTCCAATGCAGCAGGCCCTGGAAGGATTGTGAAAGTAGAGGGTAAAACGATTGCAGCAAAATACAGGGAAATCCTGGAGGAAAACCTGATGCAGTCTGCAAGAGAACTGTGACTTGGGAGATTTGTTTTCCGGCAAGACAATGACCCCAGGCATAAAGCCAAAACTACACAGGAATGGCTTAAAAACAACAAAGTTTATGTCCTGGAGTGGTCAAGTCAGAGTCCAGACCTCAATCCAATTGAGAATTTGTGGCTGGACTTGATAAGGGCTGTTCACTCACAATCCCCTTGCAATCTGAGAGAGCTTGAACAGTTTTGTAAAGAAGATTGCAGAAAAATTGCAATGTCCAGATGTACAAAGCTGATGGAGACCTACCCATACAGACTCAAGGCTGTAATTGCTACTAATTCATCTACTAAATACTGACTTGAAGGGGGTGAGTAATTATGTAATCAATTATTTTGCGTTTAATAATTGTAATAAATTTACAGCAATTTGCAGAAAATTGTTTTCACTTTGACAAGAAAGAGTCTATCCTGTTGATCTGTGTGAAAAAAACCAAATTAAATCCACTGTGATTCCATGTTGTAAAACAATAAAACATGAAAACTTCCAAAGGGGCTGGGGGGGTGGGGGGCTGAATACCTTTTATAGGCACTGCAACACGAAGAGGATATATTCCAGATGGTGAGCCATCTTCATGACTACACCAGTATGTTGAGCCTAGGAAAGATCTTCTTTCGTTGACACCCAGGAATTTGAAGCTGCTCACCCTTTCTACAGCAGACCCTTCAATGAGGACTGGTGTGCGTTCTCTCGACTTCCCCTTCCTGAAGCCCATGATCAATTCTCTGACATTGAGAGAAAGATTGTTGAGGCACCGCTCAACCAGCCCCTGGATGCCTCCTCGTCGTTATCTGAGATCTTGTCAACAACAGTGTAACATCGGTAAATTTATCGATGGTGTTTGAGCTGTGCATAGCCACACAGTCATGAGCGTAGAGAGAGTGGGCTCCAAGTGCCATGCGTCATTTTATTTTCTCTTTCAACGTTTGCATAAAAGACGTTGAGATCACCGGTGAGTAACAGCATCACAGATATTGATGAGGTTCGGTTTCGCCTTTATAGGAAGTAATGGCATGCAAACCCAGACATAACTATTGTGCATCCAATTATTTCACTAACTTCACAAGGAATCCATATATTTATTAATCTGTAATTGCTTTGGAGTTTAATTGGAAAGAAAGTGAAGTTTCAGACCAACAATGTCAAGAGAGATCTTTTGCTCTGTTATCCAAAACAAAGCCAATGAACCTGGCTCAAAGTGACTGGCAAAAATTCTCCCATCAACCCCCACCTCCCCGGCCAGTGATCAATTGGTTGCATCGCTGTCTAGAATGGAGGCGCCACTGCGCAGGGTCGGAAAAAGTTGCAGAGTATTGTAAACTCGGCCAGCTCCATCATGTGCACTTGCCTCCCCAGCATCAAGGACATCTTCAAAGGGCAATGCCTCAATGAGGCAGCATCCATCATTAAGGACCTCCTACTCCCTGGAAATGGCCCCTTCTCAATACCACCATCAGGAAGGAGGTACAGGAGCCTAAAGACACTGTCTCAACATTTCAGGAACCGCTTATTCCCCTCTGCCATCAGATTCCCGAACAGGCCATGAACCCACGAACACTGCCTCATTGTTTTTGCTCTCTGTTTGCACTACTTATTTCTGACTGTAATTTATAGTGTACTTTGTGTACTGCTGGCACAAAACAACAACTTTCATTTCACACGTCAGTGATAATCAACCTGACTCTGACCTGGTGTCACTGCAGAAGGTTACAAGGTCTCTCTACATTTAGGTTCGGTTTTAAGGCAAAAATGTGAATGCATTGTCTGATTATTCAAGAACTGTACTGGATTGCTCATGGGCAGCACATAAGCAATATGATAGGCTACAATAACATTGTAAAGGCACCTCTCTGATTAAGATAAATGACGTTAGCTGGGAATGTTAAAAATCTATGGACTGTTCCCAATTTGTAGCACAGTAGCTTTTAGAGTATTAATCACCTCATCAGTCATTTATCTTGTATTTGAGTTGAAGGATATGGTCACTGTCTGCTCAGCTTTCAATAGAAGTCAATCAGATATAGTCTCTAGAGATGGGAAGTCAGGTACTGTGTGTGTTGTCACTAAGGCCAGACAATTCTGCACCTCAGCCCTGCCAAAGTGGTTCCTATTTCAAACCTGAATTATACATCTTTTGCAGCTTTTTGCTATTTTTTTATCCTCGGGCAGCAACCTTGCCATTTCTTTAGCGTTTGTCTGTTTTACGAGGTCGAGTTGCTAGCTCAACATTCAACCCAGCACGAATGGAAAGCGTGCAGGGAGCTGGCTGGATCGAATCCGGGACTACTCACCTCGAATTCCGGCGAGGATGCCACCACACTCACTGGCCGGCTAACTTTTGCTTACCTGCAGGTGCTGATTTATTTTCAGTTTAGTTAGGTTGGCACGGTAGCAAAGTAGTTAGCATAACACTATTACAACACCAGTGATCCTAGTTCAATTTCTGCTGCTGTCTGTAAGGAGTTTGTACATTCTGCCCGTGACCGTGTGGGTCTCTGCACAACCATCAGGCTCTTGGAACAAAAGGGGTTAACTACACTCACTTGCCCATCCATTGAGATGTTCACATAACGAATGATCTCATTTTAAGTACACTTTATTCTCATTATCTCATGTTCTCATTATTTATTGCTATTTATTTAAATTTTGATTTGCACAGTTTGTTGCCCTCTGCACTCTGGTTGATCTTTCATTGATCCTGTTATAGTAACTATTCTATAGACTTGCTAAGTATGCCTGCAGGAAAATGAATCTCAGGGTTGTATGTGGTGACTTATATGTACTTTGATGAAAATTTACTTTGAACTTTTTCTCTGGGTGCACTGATTTCCTCCCACAGTCCAAAGACGTATGGGTTAGTAGGTTAATTGGTGACATGATGTATTTGTTGGGCCAGAAGGGCTTGTTACTGTGCTGTATCTCTAAATAAAATAAAAGGAACTGTGATTACTGGTACAACTGAAATGTTAGTATTGTTCATCTTCTTCATATCTGTCTTCAGTACAGTGATCTATAGTGCATTCAACACAAACTCTCAATCACTGTTGAGTTGTTCAGTCTCATGCAACTATAATGAAATGGGATGTTTCTCTCTGTCGGTCAGTGGCTTTTAAACCCATTGAGGTTTGTACACTCCTCTGTCGAATTATTGTCCTACTTAAAGGCTTCAAACCTCCAAGAGGATTACAACCTTGTTGTGGTTTGGAGGCTTGCGTGCCTCAGTGATCAGAGAGCTGTGTTGGCTGGAGTCAGGGCTTTATGCTTTGGCTCTTGATAGGGTTACCCATGCCATACAGGTCAAAGGGCAGAGGACAGACTAAGAGTGGTCCACCGGTCCTCCAGGTTTGGGGGTTCAGCTCAGGGCTAACAACCTTGACTGGTAAAACAAAATTGTTATGGAAACAACAATGAAGGATCCTTCTACATCTGAGTGTGATGGTATTCCTGAGTCTCTACCCAGGACTTGAATGACTGACAGTAGTGAAAACCGAGAGGAGACTACTGACATGATGAAGGAAGCTCTGAACACTGGCAGAGATGGTGGACCTTCATTGCTGCCCTAAACACCAGCGGTGTAGCTGGCAGTAGGTAACTAAGTTAAAGGCATCAGAGATACAACATTCAGATATCATGGAGAAACATTTTTGCATAAACGTTCCAGCTGAGAAAGAAAGGATGAGAATTTAGATGAACACATGAAATGGTATGTGGTGAAGCAAGCGAGTGGGTGGTGGCCCAGTAGGTAGAGCTGCTGTCCTACACCTCCAGGTACCTGAGTTCAATACCAACCTCTGTGCAGAGTTTGCATGTTGTGACCGTGTGCATTTCCGCTGAGTACTCCAACTTCTTCCCTCATTCCAAAGGTTAATTGGTAATTGGATTTGAAATTGGTTTATTATTGTCGCTTTATTAAGATCCGGTGAAAAGCTTGTCTTGCGTACTGTTCAAACAGCAAATCTTTGCACAGTGCACTGAGCTGGAGCAATAACAAGGCAGAATAAAGTGTAACAGCTACAGGGAAAGTGCAGGTAAACAAAAAAAGTACAAAATGACAATGAAGTAGATTTTGACGTCAGGAGACCACTCTATTATACCAAGGAACCATTTAATAACCATAAGACCATAAGATATAGGAGCAGAAGTAGGCCATTCAGCCCATTGAGTCTGCTCTGCCATTCAATCAGGGGCTGATCCAATTCTTCTAGTCATTCCCACTCCCCTGCTTTCACCCCATACCCCTTGATGCCCTGGTTAATCAAGAACCTATCTATCTCTGCCTTAAATACACCCAGTGACTTGGCCTCCACAGCCGCTCGTGGCAACAAATTCCACAGATTTACCACCCTCTGACTAAAGTAATGTCTCCGTATCTCAGTTCTGAAAGGGTTGTAGAGCCCTACAGAATAGAAACAGGTTCTTCAACCCAGCTAGTCTGTACCAGTCTGGTCTTCTGCCCAGTTCCATCTACTTGGACCTAGACCACAGTCTTCCGTACCCCTCATCTCCATGTACCTATCCAACCTTCTCTTAAATCAGGGGTTCACAACCTGAGGTCCATGGACCCCTTGGTTAATGTTAGGGGTCCATGGCATAAAAAAAGGTTGGGATCCCCTTAAATAGCACAAAGACCACAACCATGCACCTTATCTATGCCCGTGACAATTTTTAACAAAATTTAAACAACATGAGGTTTGCAACAGTGGTAGAAAAATCATTGGAGAAATGTCTAAAGGAGAGAGTGGATGTATGTTACAAAAGGTAGAGGCAGATCACAGATAGTTGGCATGACTTTGTGTGGGTGCGATCCTGTATCATTAGTTTGATCTTGTATCTTTGAGTTGAATGTGTTTTTTGAGAAGCTAACAAGGACTGGTGAAGGCAGGGACTTTTGTACGTAGAAACTATAAGCTCTCAGTTATCTCTACCTTAGCACCAATGATGCATACATATCATGCATGTCAGACTCTGCCAACATTTATTTGTTTGGTAAGTTAATTGAACAATAATGCGTAAATAAGACCATAGAGGAGCAAAATTAGGCTATTTGGTCCATCGAGTCTCCTCTGCCATTTTCTTCTCTCAGCCCCGATCTCCTGCCTTCTCCCCATATCCCTTCCTTCCCTGACCAATCAAGAATTCATCAACCTCTGCCTTAAATATACATAAAGACTTGGCCTCCATAGCTGCCTGTGGCAATGATTTCCATAGATTCACCACTCTCTGGCTAAAGAAATTCCTCCTCATCTCCATTCTAAAAGGATGTACCTCTATTCTGAGGCTGTGCCCTCTGGTCTTAGACTCTCCCACCATAGGAAACATCCACACTTTTCACCATTCAATAGGTTTCAATGAGGTCATTCCTCATTCTTGGGAATTCCAGTGAATCCAGGCTCAGAGCCATCAAACACTCTTCATATGACAAGCTGTTCAATCCCGGAATCATTTTCAAAACCTCCTTTGAACCCTCTCCAGTTTCAGCACATCCTCTCTTAGATAAGGTGCCTAGAGCTGCTCAAGTGAGGCGGCGCCAGTCCTTTATAAGTCTCAATATTGCATCCTTGCTTTTATTCTAGTCCTCTTATGATGGCTACCAACTGCTTGAGTTTTGAGGGACGTATTTCTGTGAGTGGTTGGGACTGAATTGTTCCAGGAACATTGAGGGGTGGAAGATGAAGGGTGAGCTGTGGTTGAACTTCAAAACTTTTTGTTCCCCATGGTGTTGCTACACAGCAGTGAAATGCCCATAGTGAGAATAATATCCAGTCCAAATCAACAATCCAGCTTGTAATCTGACTCGATCTCTTATTACCTTCCTTTCAGTGACTTCTCACAATGTGAAGGTAGTGAGGACTATTGGTGAAAGTGTCATTTTTGTTTGGATTCACAAGTTGGCGCTTTTTTCTATGAAGAAAACCATTAGAGTATGCAATTGGATCATGCTAAGTTGTTGCTGTGAAGTGGAAACACGTGCCAGTATTTTGCCCACAAACTGCTTGGGTATGAGCTCACTAACAGCATTACCAAGGGAGTGCTTCACACGTACAATAAACTCTCCTGAGAGGTTCTAGTCCATTGCAAACAAAACATACAATATTGCGCAAAAGTCTTGGCTGTTTATATATAGCTATATATGGGGAGGGAGCAGGAAGCACCAAAGAGATGTTCTGTAATGACCAATATTCCAATTGTTTGGAATCAAATGACCTTGCCTGGTGTCTCAGGGTGGAGGGTGGCGCAGTTGCCAAATGGGTTAAATGGCCACCCCCATGTGCCACCCCCCCACCCCTGGCACCCTGGTACTCCTCCTCTGCCATCTTTCCCACACCTCCGCCCTCACCATTCCCAACATCCTTTGCTCCTGCCAGATATATGTATATTTAGAAATAATTCCGAGAATGTGTAGCTTGGGAGATTGGTGGTTGGGTTGAGTTGTTCTCTGATCTTGGCAATCCATTTGCAAATGTTTCGTCACCATACGAGGAGACATAATAATTGCACTCTGACAGTCTCCTCTACAGTGTATATTATAGTTCGACCTGAAGAATAAGTTTTGCTTTGAGGTCATGACATGAGTTCATTTGGAAGCTTGAGGGGGTCATTCTATGTATCAATTTTTCTGCCAACTTAATCCCTCCTGGTCTTAGTATTGGAGGGCAGCTGTTTTCAGGATTGATTTCAAAATCACTGCATGCTTATGTTCACATCATTGGACATACATCTTCTGAAGACTAAATTGCCTATTTCACAGTCAGTAGCTAGAGTTGTAATTAACAAAACTGGAACACATTGAGTAAGAAATGGCCACTTGGCTGATGAGGTCTGTCTTTTGCATATACCATGCTCAGTCTTTGTGATTGTGGGATTAAATTTAACTGTGTTACTTCTCATAGAAAGCTTACTCCTTGCTGTTTTACAAAAAAAAAACATAATTCCTAGGGACTTTCTAGCTCTTGAAAGTCACATTATAAATTACGGTGTGTGGTTTTGGTCACCTACCTACGGGAAAGAAATCAATAAGATTGAAAGAGCAGAGAGAAAATCTTCAAGGATGTTGCTGGGACTTGAGGAACTGAGACATAGGGAAAGGTTGAATAGGTTAGGACTTTATTCCCTGGAGCGTAGGAGAATGAGAAGAGATTTGATCAAGGTATGCAAAATTATGAGAGGAATAGATAGGGTAAATGCAAGGTTGGGTGAGACTACAGCTAGAGGTCATAGTTTAAGGGTGAAAGGTGAAATGTTTGAGGGGAACATGGCGGCAAATTCTTCACTCAGAAGGTGCTGAGACTGTGCAAAGAGCTGCCAGTGGAAGTGGTGATTGTGGGTTCAACATTTAAGAGAAGTTTATAGATGGGTGCATGGATGACAGGGGTATGAAGGGCCATGATCAGGGTGCAGCACAATATTTTGGCACAGACTAGATGGGAAGAAGGGCCTATTTCTGTGTTGTGGTACTCTGTGACTCAATAAATGTCCACCTTTCCTTTTCTCTTGCACATAGCAGTGTAGGTGTTATGTATAGGGGTGTCCACCACTGCTTGAATTTTCTCCACGCACTTTTGTAATGTTTGTGCATCAATCATGTGACCACGGTAAGTGATGCTTGGTCAAAAGAATTCACACTTGTCACATTGTGCTCTGAGCCCATAACTTTCTAATCTTTTTAACACTGTTTTGAGGTTTTGGAGATGTTCCTTTTTGGTCATCTTTACCGGTAGCAATAATTTCATCCAGGTAACATTGAGCTCCTGAACAACCATTCAGCATATGGTCCGTAGCTTTCTGTCAGAGTGTAGGTGCAGATGCTACTCCAAAGCTAAGCCTAATATAGCACTACTGGTCTTTGTGAATGTTCATGGTGAGAAGCACTTTGGATTCTTCTTCCATCTCCATCTATAGGTAGGCCTCTGCTAAGTCTACTTTACCGAAGCATTTTACTCCAGAAAAGTTTGCAAAGAGATCCTCTATCCTGGGCAGAGGGTATTGATCTACTTTCAATACTGGGTTGATGGTAACCTTTAAGTCACCGCTGATCCTGACATACCCATTCTTCTTGGCCTCTGGGACCACTAGTGTTGCCCATGGGCTCCACTCAACCTTGGAAAGAAGTCCTTCAGCCCCCATGCGATCTTGCTCACTTGGCTACTTTATCACGGATGGTAGAAGGAATCTGATGGGCTTTGCAAAACTTGGGTGCGGTGTTTTCATTTAACACCATTTTACCCTTGATATGTTTGAGTTTCCCAATGTCATCCTTGAAAACTGTTGTTGCATCATCCAGTATCTTTCTTGATTTGTTTTCATATGGCTTCATTGCAGGGATGTGGTATGCAAATGGCAGATGAATCTCCAAGCAAGTTGTAGTTGTCCCAGCCTGTTATGCCCCCACAATGCTGGTCCTTCTGTCCTTACCACATACAAACTCAATGTGGTTTGTTGATTGTTGCACTTCACTGTCACGAGCATCATTCCCACAGGAGTTATCTTTTCTCCAGTATTCTTAGTTGGATATCTGCAGGCTTCAGTTTAGTATCTTTGAAATGATGTTCAAACTCATTTTGTGGAATGCCTGAAGCTGCTGAACCAGTGTCCAATTCCATTTTAATTTTCCGTGCACTGCTGAGGTAAGCCATATTGCTTGACTGTTGTTAATTTTCACACTGTAAATCTCAAGGCTGCACAATTCTGTGTCACCTTCATCATTTAGGATGTGCAGATTAGCACTCTTCTTGAAACTGCAACTTGATTTTTTAGTGTTTCCTCTTCCCTGTGCAGACCATTTCTTTTTGTCTGCCCGACATGCTCTCTATGTATCCTACTTGGTTGCATTTTCTGCAAGTTTTGCCTTTAAATCTACATTTGTTTGGTGTCTGTGAGCCCCTGCCACAATGGTAACAGAATTTGCTTGGCCAGGCTGCTTTCTGCTTAGACACTGTAATTTTGTTCAAGCTCATTTTGATTCCTGATTGCAACTTGATTGTCTCTGCGGTTTCCATTGAAATAATGATTCCCTCTGCTCATTGGAATGTAAGCTGTGCTACACTTGGGAGCTATTTTTGAATGTTTTCCTGTAAGGTTCCACAAACTAAACAATCTCTCAATGCATCAATAAGACCATTACTGAACTGACAATGCTCAGACAACCTCTTCAATTCAGCTGTATATGCAGAAGTGGACTCTCCTTCCTTTTGATTCCATTTATGAAACCCAAAGCACTCTGAAATCAACAATGGCTTCGGTTCTAAGTATTCCTCCATTACGTTGACAATATCACCAAAGCTCATTTCTGCAGGTTTGGTTGGAGCAGTCAAACTTCGAAGCAAACTATATGCCTTTAAACCCAATGAACTCAGCAAAATTGGCACCGGCTTCTCATTGTCTATTTCATTTGCTTCAAAATACTGTTCCAATCGTTGAGCCAACTACCTACTGTGTAATCAACCTCGTCAATCTTTCCGATGTAGCCAGCCATTTCAGACACAAGAGGTACTGCAGATGCAGGAACTCGAGAGCAATACACATAATGTGCTGGAGGAGCTCAGCAGGTCAGGCAGCATCAATGGAGGGGAGTAAACAGTTGACGTTTTGGGCTGAGACCAGTCCTGATGAAGAGTCTCACCCTAAAATGTCGACTCTTTATCCACTCCATAGCTGACCTGCTGAGCTCCTCCAGCCACTTCTGATGTTTAGTAATATTATTATCACGTGAAACTCACTCTGTATGAACCCATGAACTCTTCTGCTTTTGGACTTTCATTTTAAACTCGATTGTGACTTCCCTTCCAAAAAATATGTGATGCGCTGCCTTTTGCTTAAAACTCGACCGCCTCCACGTGCCGGACTAAGTATTTTACTCGACATTCCTCTGCGTTTTATTCTGGATGTCTCGCTCCGCATTAACAGATCGGTAGCTGTGTCGGGTTCGTTTTTAAGATACCTTGCCACCAATGTCATATATTGTACATGAACTAATTCAAAGAAACTCGGGGGAGTGTGAAAATACAGGTGCGTGCCTTGCTTAACATAAAAGACAAAGCTACACTGTAATCTTGGACTCTCATGAGTTTCTTTGAAATAGTTTAATGCTTTGAAGTTACAGAAAAAGCATAACAATATGTTTCAATGTACATGTGATAAATAAACGAGAATCTGAAGTGAATGCGTTTGGACGGGATTAACAGATTTTGCGCCAGTTGTTGCCAGCTGATCCCAGTGCGGGGCTCTTCAGTGTAAATGCCAGTTTCTGAAGCCCTGTGGCTTGCTCCTCACACTGACATATGGATAGGACTTTATTTCCCTGGAGTGCAGAAGAATGAGGGGAGACGTCATAGAGGTATATAAAATTATGACGGGTATAGATGGACGCAAACAGGTTTTTTCCACTGAGGCTAGGGGAGAAAAAACCAGAGGACATGGGTGAAGGGGGAAAAGTTTAAAGGGAACATTAGAGGGGGGCTTCTTCACACAGAGAGTGGTGGGAGTGTGGAATGAGCTGCCAGATGAAGTGGTAAATGCGGGCTCACTTTTAACATTTAAGAAAAACTTGGACAGGTACATAGATGAGAGGTGTATGGAGGGATATGGGCCAGGTGCAGGTCAGTGGGACTAGGCAGAAAAATTGTTCGGCACAGCCAAGAAGGGCCTGTTTCTGTGCTGTAATGTTCTATGGGCCAAGAGTAGTGTCTCGGGGAGGGTCTTCAGGACTTCTGTTACCTCAAGGTTGCTTGTTCAGGCTGCTTGTCAGGACCAGGTTGATTATCGCTGGCTTGTACGATATGAAGTTTGCTGCTTAGTGGCAGCAACACGGTGCAGAAACAAGCACACCACAGTCAACTGGGTGGCACCGCGCACAGCAAATAGACCCGCTGCCTGCCAGCTCCAGCAGCCCGAGTTCAGTGCTGTCTGTGTGGAGTTTGCACGTTCACACTGTGACCACATGGGTTTCCTCTTGATCCCCCCCCCCCCAAACATCCCAGAGCTGTGAAAGTTGGTAAGTTAACTGATCTCAGTGTGTAGGTGTGTGGTGGAATCTTGGGAGGAGGATTGGGGTAAAGCAGGGAGAATAAAATTGCAATTAATAGTTAATGATTGGTATGGATTTGATGGGCCAAAGGGTCTGTGGTCCAGTGTTATCTCTGTTGTCCATTCAGAATCGAAGTTGAATAGGCCTTAATGCACTGGGGGCTTAGATAAATGACTGACTTCTTCAAAATTCAAAGTACATTTATTACTAAAGCGCGTATAAATTACACAACCTTGAGATTTGTCTCCTTACAAGCAGCCACTAAACAAGAAACCCAAATGAGCCCTTTTTTTAAAAAAAAGGCCAAAGCGTAGCGAGAGAGGGGAAAAAAAACACAAATTGTGCAAACAATAAAAGCAGGCAACAGCACTCAGAACTAAAGTGAGTCCATAGATACGAAACCCGGAGCATGCCCACAGCCTCGGCCTCAGTTCATCACACAGCGGGGCAAATCGTCACAGAGCTCGCAGACACACGTGCCCACAGCCCCCGCCTCAGTTCATCACACAGCGGGGCACATCCTCACAGAGCTTGTAGACATGAAGCCCGGAGCAGGCCACAGCCTCCGCCTCAGTGCCACAGAGAGCTGAGGAAACATCATGAAGCAGTGCGCAGAACAGGCCCAACCCTCGCCTTTGGACCCGACACCCTGCCTTTTCAACCTATCCAGCCCAGCGTTTCAATTGTCCAAACATCAGTTCGCTCCTTGCACTAAGACCCAAATCTCCAAGAAAAATAAAACCGTTATCTCTCATTCTGTTTTTTTTTGTTGGAATTGACTAAATGCTGACAAGCTTATAGGAAACTGACAGAAGGTACTTCTCCATGAAACAGTCTTTTGAAGTCAATCCTGCTTAAAAGCTGAAAGCGCTTAAAACACTTCCCATCTGCAGTAGCATCCTCAACCTATAAGCTATCATCTTGTGGTATTTTCTTTGTGTATACTGTCTACAGTATTAAATGCTCAGTAAAGCCTTTCAGTTTAGCCTCCCTAACTGAGTTAAAATATAATGCAAATCTGAGGCTGCTTAGTACTGACACGGTTGGCATATGTTCTGATTCAGTGAGTTCTGTGATGCTTTCCTGCAGTCTTTGTAACTTATCTAGCTTAGGGGGAAGGTGAGAAGGCTGATCCCTATTTTCAGTCAGCGAAAAAGGAGATCAGGATATAAAAGCAAGGATGTAATGCTGAGGCCTTACAAGGCCCTGGTCAGGTTGCACTTGGAGCATTGTGAGCAGTTGTGGACCCCTGATCTGACAAATGATGTATACTGTCCTCAGAGAGGGTTCTGAGGAGGTGCACGAGAATGAGCTCAGAAGTGAAAGGGCTCGTGTACGGGGAGTGCTTGATGGCTCTGGAACTGTACTCACTGGCGTTTAGAAGAATGGGGGGGAGGGCGAGATCTCATTGAAACCTATTGAATATTGAGAGGCCTAGATAGAGTGGACGTGGAGATGTTTCCAATAGTGGGTGAGTCTAGGGCCAGCGGGCACTGCCTCATAATATAAGAATGTTCCTTTTAGAACAGAGGTGAGGAGGAATTTCTTTAGCCGGAGGGTGGTGAATCTGTGGAATTCATTGCCAGAGGCAGCTGTGGAGGCCAACCCATTGGGTATATTTAAAATGGAGGTTGATAGGTTCTTGATTAGTAAGGGCATCAAAGGTTATAGGTGAAGGCAGAAGAATGTTGAGAGGGATAATTAGCCGCATTAGAGCCTGCTGCTTCTAATTGGACCATAAAATATAGGAGCAGAATTAGGATATTCAGACCATAAAATCTGTTCTGCCATTCAATCATGGTGGATTTTTCTAAGCCTATTTGCCTGCCTTCTCCATGTAACCTTTAGCAATTAAGAACCAATCAGTTTCTACCTTAATACACCCAGTGATTTGCCTTTCACGGCCCTCTCTGGCAATGAATTCCACAGATTCACCTACTCTGGCAGAAGAAATTCCTCCTCTAATGAGAGCTAAAGAGATGTCCCTTTATTCTGTGGCTGTGCCCCGAGAGCCCAGGCTCTCCTATTGAAGGAAATAACCTTTCTGCACAACGCTTTCCAGCTGCTGCCTGTAAGGAGTTTGTACATTCTCCCTGGGACTGCGTGGGTTTCCTCCGGGTGCTCTGGATTCCTCCCACAGTCCAAAGATGTACTGGTTGACAGGTTAATTGGTCATTGTAAATTGTCCAGTGTTTAGGCTAGAATTAAATCGGGAGACTGGTGGTAGTATGGCTGGAAAGGCCTATTCTTCGCTGAATCCCAATATATAAATAAGTAGAATGGGATAAAAATCTATCTAAGCTTTTGGTATCCATTAGGTTTAAATAAGAACCATTTTCCCCCCACCCCCGCCACCATCCTTCCAAACTTCATTGAGTGCAGGCCCAAAAACCCAAAGCACTCCTTCTCTCTGAAGTCTTTCATTCCCTGGATCATTCCTGTGAACAACCCGCTGGGTGACCTTGATATTGGTGATGCCTCTCGGAATTGTTGCCATTATGTCTTTTAATAATGGTCTGATGCATGTTGGGCTATCACACTGGAGAGTTGGACCCTGATGCTTTTGCGATCCAAAGGTTATTTGGACGTCAAGAATGAGGCATGTTAACTGGTTGCCCACAATTGTTTTATTGGGTGTTACGAGAATAGAAAGCAAACAAGAAAGAGGAGCTAAGAAAATAATGAAAAGGTGAAGGGGAAAGGAGTTGTGGTCATCTCATTCTCAGAATTGAGATAACAAAAATTCCACCGATAACAGTAGAACTATAAAATCCCCGTGACACTGCCTACTCAAAACTTAGAAGCTTCTGGAAAAATACACAAGCACCTGTGCCATAATTGCTGGAAAGCTCACTGAGCGTGCATGTACAGTAGATGATTACGTAAAAATACAAGCAAGCATAGGAAAGTTAAACTCTAAGAAATATAACATGAATTCCCAATCCAACAGTGGTTTGCCAAATACTGCAACAAACTCACTGATTTATGGAGGAATTAAGGATTAATGCCAAACAGCGAGTAGTTTCACATTGGGGGAAAAAAAAAGTTTATAAAGCTTACTTTCTTTTTGTGAGCTCTACAGTTGTAAAGGACATACTTATCATCCGGTCAGTGAAGGTTGTCAAGCTAGGGGTGGTAGTGGGGACAAACTCTCACTACCTATTAAATGCTCCCAATGGCATGGGTCTCAACTTGCCTCTGACAACCAAGTCCAGCTCCTGGCCTTCACGTGTGGCTTAGCTATTAAGCCTGGCGGAACTGATTTTACTGGCTGGAGAAGGGGCAAACATGGGTTACTAGTGCCTTAAAACCAGTCGCCTTGGGCAGGTGGGCCTGATCAGCCATGGCTGGCAGTTCATTAGGAAGAGGAACGCTCTGAACTCAAGCCTCCACTGCTTTGCAGCTATACCCACTCATGGGAGGACTTCAGGAGTAAACCCCCAGGAAAAGTCCAGAGCTGGAGTCCCTAAGGCAGTCCTACGTTGAGCTTAACGCTGACTGGCAACTCCTCTGGCGCTGCTGGTGCCAAACTGTGCCAGTCTTTGCAGTTCCTTTGGAATTAATAGCTGCGTAGAGAGGGGGATGGCTTGCTCTCCATATTGTACTTCCCTGGCTTACATGTCATGTAGGTAGTTCAGACGCAATATCCTTGGTCGACCCCGACTAGCAGAAGACCTCTGAGGTCTCTTCTGTGATGTGACCTGCTCCGCAGGTTTGTAGCAGCTACTTAACACTGTGAAGGGGAGATCGCACATTCAAGTTAATCAGCCTGTCCAGTTATTGTTCTTAAGGAGAGAATAAGCAATATTGTGTGTTAGGGAGCCATATTTATTAAGAATATAGGACCAAAATCAGTCTTGTAATCTTCAGTCCTGATAAAGCATCTCAGCCTGAGATGTTGACTATTTATTCCCCCTCCATAGATGCTGCCTGATCTGCTGAGCTCCTCCAGCATTTTGTGTGTATTACACTTGATTTCTTTTGTTTCTAAGTCTCCAAGTTTAATTTTCCTGCTCTAAAACCATGCTTCAGAGATTATAGATGCCTGGAACGCACTGCCAGGGGAGATGCAAGCAAATTCAATGGCATTGCTTAAGAGGCGTTTAGACAGGGAGTTGTTGGAGGGAATGGAACCATGTGCAGACAGGTGGGATTAGTTTGGATTGGCATCATGTTTAGTACAGACTTTGTGGGCCGAAGGGTCTGTTATTCTGTATGTTCTAACTATTCGGTTTAAGCGGAAACCCAAGATTTTTACAACCGCAGCCCTATGTAAAGTAAACATAGAAACATAGAAAACCTACAGCACAATACAGGCCCTTCAGCCCACAAAGTTGTGCTGAACATGTCCCTACCTTAGAAATTAAGAGGCTTACCTATAGCCCTCTATTTTACTAAGCTCCATGTACCTATCTGAAAGCCTCTTAAAAGACCCTATCGTTTCCGCCTCCACCTCCATTGCCGGCAGCCCATTCCACGCACTCACCACTCTCTGAGTAAAAAAAAACTTACCCCTGACAACTCCTGGCGGAGATGCCAGGGATTGAACCTGGGGCCTCATACCAAGAAGTCCAAGGTGACTGGCTGTTTTGAAATATTATTAGTATTTATATAATGTTATAGTATTTAATATCACTGGCATACATCGTGAAATATGTTGTTTGTGGAAGCAGTACACTGAAATACATAAACACGAACTGTAAATTACTGTAAGAAGCGTAGCTTAGTGGTTAGCAAACACCATTGCAGCTCAGGGCATTTCAGGGTTTAATTCTGGTGCTGTTCTGTAAGGAGCCTCTGTACGTCCTTCCCATGGAATCTGTGGCTTTTCCTGGGGTGCTCCCGTTCCCTCCCACAGTCCAAGCACATGTACTGGGTAGGTTGCTTGGTCATTGTAAATTGTCCTGTGACTAGATTACAGTTGATTGGGGTTGCGGGGTTGCTGGGGCTGGAAGGGCCTGTTGTATTGCTAAATAAAGTAAATTTTATTTAACTTAAGTAGTGCAAATAGAGGGCAAAAATAGTGGGGCAGTCTTCATTATTTTTACTCTATTTGCACAACTTATTCAATTAATTAAGCACAGTTTGAATGTGTTCTTACGTCAAGCTGTTTAGTGGGGGCAGTTCCTGTGGCAAGAGAGCTTTGATTGGCCTTTCCTCTTGGTACTGGGGGAAGCTTTGATTTTTATTACCAGCCTGTGTAACTGGCAGCGCTCCAAAGATTCCTGACAATGGAGAGGACTGCAACCAGCCGTCGTAGCTTGACGCTGCTGCAGAGAGAATCACACAGGAATTACCTATCTGTGTGCACGGCTCTTGTCAAACCGCTTCAAAGACAGGCTGAGAAGGGATAAGGGTATTGAAGGTTGAAGATGTTTTTTTTCTGTCATTCTTCAGTACAGGACTACAAAGGAGAGTGAAATGATTGTTGCTCTGGATCTGATGCAGCACAAAAAAAAAACACAAGTTAAAATATAAATAGATAAGATCAGCTTATATATGTAGACTGAGCAAAGCAGGGGTTCCTAAACTTTTTATGCCACAGACCCCAGGGTGGGAACCCCCGAATTAGAGTGATAATGAAATACAGGAGTATCTGTACATAAGGTGACTCTGACAGGAGATCATAAAGTGACTTGGCAAGAGGAACCCAGCTAAGTAACAGCAGGGCATATGGGGCAACGGCTGTGTCAGTGTAGGAATGCTACATAAGGGGAAGGTGAGGGCGTAGGGGGGTGAAGGGTGTTGAGGGGTTCGGGGGAGGAGTGGCTGATGTGTATGCAGTGGTGTTGGCCTCTTTCTGGCACATTTCTCACACTCACAGTTGAGGCTGGCAAGCACCCTTTGAGAAACTTTACCTGTTTTATAGCTGCAGATACTGTTTTTTTAATCTTCCTTTGGACAGCTCAGTTCAAGTACTTCTTCAGAAGATGTATTTAATTGTGTAGACTGACAGCGTAGAAGTGGGCCTTCTGGCTCACCTGGTGCCTGAAGATTAGCAAGCACCTCTTCCTTCAATCCCATTTCATTCTGCCCACATTGCAGGCAGCTGTCACTGTGCCAGCAACCTGCGTTCACTGCCGCTTCTGTCTGTAAGGAGCCTGATTGTACACTTTTCCTGTAATCCCTGTGGGTTTCTTCCAGGTTCTCCACTTCCCTCCCATGTTCCAAAGATGTACAGGTTAGTAGGTAACTTAGTCACATGGGTGTGGGCTTATTGGGTCAGAAGAGCCCATAACTGGGCTGGATCTTTAAAATATTTGGAGCCTGTGCTTCTCACCCTACGTACCATGATTATTAGAATTACAATCAGTGGTCATTTTATTAAATACACCTGCTTGTTAATGCAAATATTTAATCAGCCAATCATGTGGCACCAACTCAATTCATAAAAGCTCGCAGTCATGATCAAGAGGTTCAGTTATTGTTACAAATTCGAGATTATGTTAGGAAATATATACCTAACTTTGAGGTTTTAGACGAACATGAGTCCCTGGAGGCAATAAATAAATTTGATCCTGTTACTCATAGTGCAGTATCCTATTTTTATCAGATTCCACATAACTGAGCTTGGGTGAATACTGCAGGTCTTAAAAAAGCATGGGTGGATGAATTGGGTATAGAACTGACAGAGGAGGTCTGGGATGAGTGTTTAAGGAGCATACATGATTGTTCGGTCAACATCAGACACAGACTCATACAGTGTCTCCATTATTCTAAAGAAAAGTTGGATAGCTTCTACCCAAATGTTTCACCAGTCTGTAGTAGATGTAAATCTGTGAACAGTAACTTGTCACATTCATTCTGGTCATGTTGTAATCTTTATGCATACTGGAAAAGTATTTTTCACTGTTTCTCTGAGGCTTTTGGGAAGCAGTGGGAACCGGACCCGCTCATAGCCATCCTTGGAGCAACAAGCTCTCTATCTTCAGCCAATATGTATGAAAAAGTAGCAGTATTTGGAATGGTGATTGCTAAGAAGTTAATCCTGCAAAGGTGGAAAATGGACTCAGTGCCTATGTACAATCTGTGGCTGAGAGAATTGGCAAACACTTTACATTTGGAGAGACCGAGACTATGTAATGAGGACAGAGGGGACATCTTTGAAAGGATATGGGGCCCTGTATTGGACTTCCTTACAGGGTAAGGACTGAGGTTTTTTTGGTGCGGTGCACCTCTGCTGTGTATGTTTACTTTTTGCCTTTATATATTTCTTCTCTTTTGTTGTTCAATATTTAATTTGATTTTGCTATGGTTGTGGTTTTTATGGTTGTGCTGTATATTTTTCCGTTAGTTTTTTTGTTAGATTTTTCCAAGTCTGTTCACATAAAACAGTAAAATATATTTTTTTAAAAAGAGGTTCAGTTGTTGTTCAGACCAAGCATCAGAATGGTGAAGATACATGATCTGTGACTTTGACCGTGGAATGATTGGTGCCAGATGGGGAGGTTTGAGTATCTCAGAAACTACTGATCCCTTGGGGTTTTCAGGCACAGCAATCTCTCGGGTTTACAGAGAATGGTTTGAAAAAAAAAAAACTCCAGAAAGTGTCAATTTTGTGGGTAAATACACCCTATTAATGAGAGAGGTCAGAGGAGAATGGCCAGACTGGTTCAAAATAATAGGAAGGCAACTGTAACTCAAATAACCATGCATTACAACAGTGGCGTGCAGAAGAGCATCTATGAATGCACAATACATCCAGCCTCGAAGTGGATGGGCTATAGGAGCGCAAGACCACGAACATGGTGCAGGAGGCCACTGAGGGTATGTGATTTTGTTTAAAAAGAGCCCATCCATTGCAAATTATGACAAGAAGCTACGTAATAAAAGACCATTAGTTCAAAGGGCTAAGTACTAACTGTGCTTCTGTGAAATGGGAGAGTTTGTTATGAATATTTCCACCAGTTTTTACATTTAATAAAAGAACACACCAGCTTCACATTGGCAGCTGATAAAAGCATGCATTAGAATGTGAACAACTCCTTAATGTGATATTTGATACCTGGCCTGCCAGGAGAACTGGAATAAGCCACTGTTGAAGCATGCGCCTCATCCAATTTACTTGTATCCAGTTGAACTGTGCCGAGGCTTGTTGTCACTATGTGGAGATTGTAATGACTGGCTACAGGAATAAGGTTAACTGTTGAAAGTGAAAGGATTTAATTAAATGCACTGTGATGCCAAAAATAACACTGGGCTTGGGGCACAGAAGAAACATATTGTGCATCACGTGGAATTCAACCCAAGTTGCTGTCATTCTAATTTATTTTTATCTTCCTGGTTGAAGTTAGCAAACCTTAATCAAGTTCAAGTTTGTCATCTGACTGTACAACCAAGGAAACAATGTTCTTCCGGACCACAATCCCCCCACAATACAAATATCACCCACAAAATAAACAATATATTTATTTATTGAGATACACACAGAACAACCCTTCCAGCCCTTCGATCTGCATTGCCCAGCAATTCCCCAATTTAATAGCATAATCAGCATAATCACAGGACAATTTACAATGACCAATTAACCTACCAACAGTATGTCTTTTAGACTATGAGACGAAACCCAGGAGCTCATGGGGAGAATGTATAATTCCCTTACAGGCCAATTACAATGACCAATTAACCTACCAATCAGTATGTCTTTGGACTGCGGGGGAAGCTGGAATACTTGGGGGAAATCCATGCGGTCACGGGGGAGATTGTATAAACTCCTTACAGGCAGTGGCGGGAATTGAACCCGGGTCGCCTGTACTGTAAAGCGTTGTGCTAACCACTACGCCACAGTGCTGCGCATTACCACATATAAGTCGATAAAGTATTCAAAATGCATGTGAATTACACAGCACAGGTAAACAGTGATGTGACTCACTTTGTGAGCCTCAAATGAGATTGCCTCTGTTCATTTCAACAGATTTATTTGGAGTTAGTTCATCATCGGATTCTATTCATAGAATAAATATCAGATGTGTAGACTGTTTCCAACCCCGAATAAGTTAATGGCATTAACAGCCTGCATTCTAGTAGCAACCCTTAATGTTATGCAATGTCCCAGGACAAATCTTGACTCCAAGTCACTTAATGACTTGACCGGCAAATTTCCATTCCTCTCTCTGTTTTGACTTCTGTACACCAGGGAGACTCTCTCCTCCCCTCCAGAGTTCTTGGCAGCTCAGTAATTGTGCAATGGAAACTCAGTAAGATTGCAAATGGTTGCTAATCTAACCATCACTTTCAAGTTAAGCTATCTCGTGTTGGCATCCAGAGCATTATTACAAAAAAAAAAGTCTATGGTACATGCAGGATCAGATGTTCAGAAGCAATATAGCACTTGAAGACTTGATTCATGTGGGATAGTTTTGGCAAGATACCTGTCTATGAGACCATTAGACATCGGAGCAAAATTAGGCTATTCAGCCCATCAAGTTTGCTCTGCCATTCCATCAAGGCCTTCTCCCCATAACTTCTCCCCCTTACTAATCAAGAACCTATCAACCTCCACTTTAAATATGTCTAATGACTTGGCCTCCACAGCTGTCCATGGCAATAAATTCCACAGATTCACCACCCTCTAGCTAAAGAAATTCCTCCTCAATTCTGTTCTAAATGGATGCCTCTCTATTCTGAGGCTGTGCCCTCTGGTCCTAGACTCTCCCACCATTGGAAACGTCCTCTCCATATCTATTTTATTTGGGATTTTCAATATTCGATAGGTTTCAATGAGATTCCCCTCATTCTTCTGAACTACAGTGAGTAGGGGCCCAGAGCCATCAAATACTCCTCATATATTAACCCTTTTATTCCCGGGATCATTCTCATTAACCTCCTCTGGACCACCTCCAATGCCAGTACATCCTTTCTTAGAGAAAGAACCCAAAGCTACTTGCAAAACGCCAAGTTTGGTGTGACCAATGCCTAATAACTCCTTAGGAGGAGATAGGTACGGGTCAGTTCCTATGAAAGGATGTACTTGGATGAACATTCCTGATAAAGTTTCACGACCCAAGATGTTGACTGTTCATTTCCCTCCATAAATGCTGCCTGACTTGCTGAGTTCTGCCAGCGTTCTAAGTGTGTTGCTCAAGAATTTTCAGCATTTGCAGAATATCTTGTTTTTATGTGTGAATTAGAATAGCTTTCCTCTTCTGCTACAGCCCTTTGTGTTTTATATCAGTTATTACATTGGCTTGGGACAGAGTCACGTTTCTCATCCAAGACCCAGGTAAAAAGGTGGACTTTGGAGAAATGTGACTCACCTCTTGAGTTTATCTTTCCATGGTTTGTCACCTGATCTGAATTCCCTGATTAGATTGCTGCTTTGGACTCTCTCCCAAGGATCCATTATTCCATTTTTGATGTATCAATTCTTTGCTTGTGTATAAAGCTTTGATGATGCCACCCGCAGGGTGGAGGAGCAACACTCTATATATTCCATCTGGGTAGCCTCCAACCTGATGGCATGTATATCCATTTCTCCTTCCAGTAATAATTTTTCCCCCCCTCTTCTGTTCCCCACTCTGTCCTCTAACATCTTCTCACCTGACTATTATCTTCCCTGGGTCATCTCCTTCTTCCCACTCTCCTCTCCTATCAGATTCCTTCTTCTCCAGCCCTTTATCTTTCCCACCTATCATCTCCTTGGTATCCTCCAACCCCTCCTCTCACCTTTTTATTCTGGCATCTTCGCCCTTACTTTCCAGTCCTAACGAAGGGCCTCAGGCCAGAACATCGATTCTATTCATTTCCATAGATGCTGCCTGACCTGTTGAGTTGCTCCAGCATTTTGTGTGTGTTGCTTTGTATAAGGCATCATTTAACTTGTTCATTTAATATTTAAAGCTTACTTGATGTTTTGTGAATTGTTTATGTGGTTAATGAATATTAATGGTGTATTTCACTAGTCTGTCCAAGTTCCAATATTTTTGTTTAGTGAGGCATTACAGTTTTAGTCTTGTATTAGTTCTCCTGGTGTGAAAATTGCAAAGCAATTTTGCTTCCATTCGATAAACTTTCCCGAGCTCTCTTTTAGTAATTGGTTGTTGAACTTTTAGACAAACTCTGTAACTCCAGTTGTCCTAATCAGTCTACTATTTACATTCATCTTCTGATCCAGGCACCTTTTTGTGTGTTTCAAATTGGTGAAAGTAGACTCCATTCAAAGTAAGCTCCCTGAAATGCACGTTAACCCAATGGTTTCACTGGCTGCTGCCAGCTGCCAACTGTTTCCCAAAGAAGTGCTGAATGTGGTGCCCTTTGCCCAGACAATGGCGAATCTTTGGAGATTTCTATCGGAGAGGGTTCTCAAGAATATTTAAGGAGGAGATCAATGGACTTTAGGTTTTGAGGGAATCTAGAGATAGTACAAGAAGTGGTGCAGAGGATGGTGGTCAGGAATGATGGGCTGAATGGTCTACTGCTGTACTTTTTATGTTTAATGTTAATGCATCCATTTGGGGATGTGGATAAGTGCAAAAGAGTTATCGCGTTATGTGGCATAGCATTAGGCCATTCAGCCCATCACATTAATCCCATCTTCCAGGACCTGGAAGTGTTCTTGTGAGTGACAGAGGGATAGAAGCTGTCCTCAAGCCCGGTGTATGTGCTTTCAGGCTTTTGTATCTTTTGCCTGATGGGAGAGGTGAAAAGAAAGAATGTGTGGAGTGAGTGAGGTTTTTGATTAATAAGTTTGTGGACATGGGGATGAGTTGCTATAACCTATTAGATATGCTTAAAGAGCTGTGGGATAGGAACTGTCTAGATTAGCATGAAAGGCTTCCTATGTTCCCACATTCCAAAGATGTATGGTTGGTAGGTTAATTGATCACATGGGTAGAATTTGGTGGCAGGGGCTTGTTGACTGGATGGGCCTGTTACTGTACTGTATCCCAAAATAAAACACATCTCTTGCTTTCTTCCTTTAGATGGGAAAGTTATAATTTTCTCTGTCTCCTTCTCTCAATGAGAAGATGTAAACAATCTTCTTCCACCATTTTTTCTCTCTGTCAGTCGGTCAGTCTTTTTTCCTTCTCTCTGTTAGTCTCTGTCTCATCTCTCTATCTCCTTTCTTCTCTTTCACTGTCTCTTTTTCCTCTGTCTGCCCCCTCACTTTCATTGTCTTACTCCCTCCCTTTCTCCTCTCTGTCTGCCCCTCCCCCTCACTTTCCCTGTCTTGTTCTCTCTGTCTCTTTCTCCCCTCTCTGTCACTCTTTCTCCCGTCTCTCTCACTCACTCTTTCATGCTTTCCACTAAATGTTCTCCCTTCCCACTCAGGCTCCCCTTTCTATCTCAATCAGTCATCTTGAAATCGTTGCTTGATATACTGTAACCTCTTACCATTTCACATATTATTGAAATGACATTTCTTTATCTCTGGAAAATCATCCTTGATTTGCAGGGATGAATTTCTATTAAGCAGGTTGCACAACCCATTAAATTCCACTGCACGCATTAGCCACTCAACTAAGAATCTCATCTATCTTTCACCTCCAACTTCGGGCTCCAAATAGCCAGAGCCTCTGTTTAGCTTTTTACTGATTTTTGTGTGCTTGTTGGGTTAAGTTTTCAGCTGTCATTTTGTTTTTAAAGTGTTATAAGTGGGATTTCTGTTCTGAAATAAGAATAAAGCTTACACTGCAGTGGTTGTGATCGTGAGGAAAGCAGTGTATCCGGATTTTAATTCTGTCACTGATGGTAACGTTGGGGTTTGTGTGAACTGCAGCATTATTTTTTTTCTGGAATACATTCAATGAATTGAGGAGTTAATTAACACGGATCTGGCAGGGCAGAGTTTATTTGCTGTGCCTACAGAGGTTTGGTTTATTCGTTTACAAGGTTTTTAATTTTATTGAGATGCAGCGGGGAATAGGCCCTTATGGCCCTTTGAGTCCCGTTGCCCAGCAATCCCCTGATTTAACCCTAGCCTAATCACAGAGCAATTTGCAATGACCGTGTACCCTGCCAACTGGTATGTCTTCGGACTGTGGGAGGAAACCGGAGCAGCCAGAGGAAACACACGTGTTCACAGGGGCGAACGTACAAACTCCTCACAGACAACGGCAGGAATTGAACCCGGGTCGCTGGTACAGTCAAGCACCGTGCCAACCACTATGCTTACAGACAATGGCGGGAATTGAACCTGGGTCCGCTGGTATTGTAAAGGGCGGTGCACATTCCAGAGGGTGAGTAGGTTAATTGTTTCAAGGTCACATGGGTGTAATTGGACAACACGGTATCATTGGGCCCAGAGGACCTGCTGCCATGCTGAATTTCTAAATGCTGGAAATCTGAAATAAAAACAGGAAATGCTGGAGACACCATGCTGCAGTTTTACAAAACTTGGTTAGAGTGCACTTAGAAAGGGCTCATTTCTGCATTGAGGGCTTATATAATTCTATTACTACTCAGTGAGTCAGGTGGCATCTATGGAGAGCAGCAGTAGTAGCACGATCACTCGGGTCAAGTACGATGTTCTCCTGAGGGGCTGTCTATTGGTGGGTCCTCAGGGCTGTAGAGGCTGATCTAGGATCCACATATTCTGGTGCCGTGTGGGCAAGAGTAAGTGGTGGCCGTGGCTAGTGGTCGTGTCTCTTGGTTTTTCAGTCTCTCCTTTCACAGCTGCCACTTGTACTGTTTGGCATAGCTTCCTCTTGAACAAAATTCCTCCAGGTGTATCTATTAGCGTGGCGGGGTGGAGATGCATCTCTAGCACAGGAGGTGCAAGGCGCCCCTTCCCTCTGCTAGCCTGCAGGTCACCCTTGGGCAAGTTGCAGCTACTGAGACCACCCCGATCAGGATCACGTGAAGCCACAGGAGCAGGTGTGGGTGGTCGTATGAGTAGCTGGTGCGTATCACAAGTCCTGGTTATGTGACCACTGATGCCAGGCAGACAATCTCTGAAGAGTATTGATAATGGCTGGGGGTCACCTGTCTTGTAAAGACACTGCCCGGAAGAAGGCGATGGCAAACCACTTCTGCAGAAGAATTTGCCAAGAACAATCATGGTCAAAGACCGTGATCACCCACATCATATGACATGGCACATCATGATGATGTAACTATTGAATGCAGTGTCCTCCTGGTTTTTAACCGTAATGTTGAGTAGACAAACAGACAATGTTTCAGATTGAAGAAACATCATCAGAATGGAGAAAGAGAGAAAGCAACACAATCTAGATCATAGACGGGTGTGGGTGTGGTGAGTAATTGTGCCACAAAGGGGTGACATAATGTTGTAATAAAGGATAACTTTATTTGATATCCTTGCTATGTGTAATATGTTGCTAATGTTATATAGTTTGGTCAATGGGACTTACCTAGCAGGACAGCATTATTTGGAGTGGCAGAGTAACATAGTGGTTTGCACAATGCTTTACAGTCAACCCTAGTTCCGTTTCAAAGGTGCTTGTACGTTCTCCAGTGACCGCGTGGGTTTCCTCTAGGGGTCCCGCTTTCCTCCCACGGTCCGAGGACATACAGGTTGCTAAGTTAATTGGTCATTGTAAGTTGTCCCACGATTAGCCTGGGATTAAATCAGGGGATTGCTGGGCAGCATGGCTCGAAGGCCTGGAAGGGCTTATTCCTCTCTGTATCTCAATAGCAAATAAAATTACATTAGTGGTGGAAGCAGAAAGGCCCGAATGGTGAAAGTGGACAGTCCTGATTCAGACAGAGAGAAGGACTGAATTATCTAAAGTCAGAGAATTCATTGTGGAGTCCTCCTGACCTCCCAGCTATGCCTGAATCAGACACTGCTCTCAGTCCTTCTGTTCGATGGAATGCTGGTCCATGAACAAGCATGGACTAGATGGGCCAAAGGGCCCATTGTGCTCTGTGATACTATTTCCCTCCCCCTTTTCTTTGCAATTTATAGTAATTTTGTCTTTGTTTTGTGGCTGGAAAAACAACAAATTTCATGTCACAACAGTATGGCAGCGTAGTGGTTAGCGTAACACTATTACAGCGCCAGCGAACCACGTTCAGTTCCACCACCGTCTGTAAAGAGTTTGTCCGTCCTCCCCAGGACTGCATGGATTTCCTCTGGGTGCTCTGGTTTCCTCCCACATTCCAAAGACATATGGGGTTTGTGAGTTAATTGACCACCTGTGTCGTGACGCACACTCGCAGGACGGGGCCCAAGTGAGGAAGAACTGCAGGCTCTCTCTGTCGCAGCCGTTGCTGGCACCGACTCAACCCGAGCGTGGCAGAAGGTGACCTCAGACACGGGAATCGCCGACGACGACTCGGCCCCAGGAGCAGAGGGCGGCAGATTCCCCATGAAACAAGAACACTAACAGAGCCTCAGAGGAATGACTGAGTGGCACCACAAGAACAAACTCTCTCCAACACAATGACTCTGCTAAGGCACTAAATGAGAGTCCTCTTTGAATAATCGTAGAATGCGGGAAAAGCCGTGCCAATCACAATTAACTCGGAAAGGTTAAACCGAAACCACAAGGGCTTAACGACTCTAGTTAAAATAACGATTAGCGAACACTGGCTCAAGAACTCCAGAAGCTCAACGCTCTACGGCAATCCGCAGAGATCCACAGGGCTCATAATAACATGGGTGTAATTCGGTGGGTGTGAGCTCAATGGGCTGGAAGGACTTGTAAAACAATGATAACAAACCTGATTCCAATGAGCTTGAAATATCCATTCAGGAGGCAAGAAAAGCTAATGGCCCTCTTAATCATAGAACAGATCACCTCCAGCAGTTTTGGCTCTAAATTAATTTTATCATGGGCTTGTACGTGGAATATGCGGGCATTGTGCCATGGTGTGATCTTTCATCTTTGACAAATATGAATGGGTTATTGAGGGTAATGCAGTAATTCTCTTTCATGCAGTTTTCAACAACAGTGGTTTCCAGGAATTCATATTAAGCGAGGACCGGTCACCATTCACTAAAGGAATGATTAACAACGTTCAAATAATGAGATTATTTTCAGAGCTGGCAGAAATAACCAGTTGTGATTAGTGTTTAAACTTCCTAGTTTTTGTAGGTTTGGACCCCTCAGTAACGTAATGGTTAGCTCGACGCTATTACAGTTTGGTGCATTCTGGAGTTCGGAGATTAATTCCTCTGCCGTCTGTAAGGAGTTTGTATGTTCTCCCCGTGACTGGGTTTCCTCTGAGTGCTCCGGTTTCCTCCCACATTCCAAAGATGTACCATTTAGTAGGGTAACACATGTAAGACACTGGAGGACCTCAGCAGCATCTGTGGAAAAGAGTAAACAGTGGACGCTTCTTGCTGAGACCCTTTATCGGGATGGGAAAGGAAGGGGAGAAGTCAGGGTCTTGGCCCAAAATTCTGACTCTTTACTCTTTTCCATAGGTACTGCCTGGCCTGCTGAGTTCCTCCCATGTTCTGTGTGTGTGTTGCTTTGGATTCCCAGCATCTGCAGATTTTCTCCAGTTAGTAGGGTAATTGGTCTTTGTAAATTTTCCTGTGGTTAGGCTGATGTTATATAGGTGGTTGTTGGGTGGTGTGGCTCGTTGGGCCAGAAGGGTATGTTCCACATCGTATCTTTAAATAAAATAAAATAAAGTTCAGGATTTTTAAAGTAGCATTCAACAAAAGTGGGTATTTTTAGTTTTAAGGCAAACTCTTGACAGGCATCAACTCTGCAAAGCACTACTGAATCAAAACTGGGAATAATCACATCGTTCAACAAACACAAAATGCTGGAAGCAGGTCAGGCAGCGTCTCTGGAGGGATCTAAACAGTTGACGTTTCTTAGGCAATCACCCTATCTATACCTAGGCACATGCTTTGTAAAGGAATTGTCTTGAAGTTCTGCAGAGAGTTTCTGATGATAATTATTTACCTCAATCTGCAGCTCCAAGACCACCCTTGTTCAGAGCTACATTTTAAAATTCAATCTGCAATCTACGTTCAGATCTGAAGACTGGTTGCTGTTGAAATTAGTATTTGCTATATATCATAACTCCAGAGTATGTCCTAACAATCCATTCTCACACTAGGAGTCAAGAGACTTTGTAAATAGATTTTATAGCACTGTGTAAAATAATGAGGGATGCACTGCAAACAATTATGAGTGGTCGCATCTGGAACTGGGAATATGGTTGAGATTGAGGTCACCAACTATTTTTATATATTGTACATTTCCTATTGTAATTGATGTTTTTATATATTGCACTGTACTGCTGCCACAAAACAACAACTTTCATGATATATATCAGTGATACTAAATCTGGTTTTGATTTTGAGCACAAGAGAATCAGATATAGGAAAAGTTTCAGTCCATTTAGCCTGCCAGGTCTACGTAGCCATTCAAATACAGCCAAGTGCAAGGTGTTGCAGTTTGGGAGGACCAACCAGGTCTTACACAGTGAGCAGTAGGGCACTGAGGAGTGTGGTAGAACAAAGGGATCTGGCAATACAGGTCCATAATTCCTTGGAAGTGACATCACAGGTAGATAGGGTCGTAAAGAAAGCATTTGGCACATTGGCTTCATAAACCAATGTATTGAGCACAGGAGTTGCAATGTTATGTTTAAGTTGTATAAGATGTTGGTGAGGCCTAGTTTGAAGTATTGCGTGCATTTGTGGTCACCTACCAATAGGAAAGGTGGAAATAAGATTGAAAGAGTGCAGAGAAAATTTTACAAGGATGTTGCTGGGACTTGAGGACCTGAGTTATAGGGAGAGATTGAATTACTTTATTCCCACAGTCTTCTACGCTCTAGGGGAGGTTTGATAGAGGTGTACAAAATTATGAGGGGTATGGATAGGCAGGCTCTTTCACTGAGATTGGGTGAGACTAGAACTAGAGGTCATAGGTTAAGGGTGAAAGGTGAAATGTTTAAGTGGGCATGAGGAGGAACTTCCTTCAGAGCGTGGTGAGCACGTGGAATGAGCTGCTGGCACAAGTGGTGGATATGGGGTCAATTTCAACAGTTAAGAGAAATTTGAATAGGTACATAGATGAGTGAGGAATGGAGGACTATAGTCATCCAAAGGGTCAGTGTGGATATGGTGAAGGATTACAAATATCTGGGGATACGAATTGACAATAAACTGGACTGGTCAAAGAACACTGAGGCTGTCTACAAGAAGGGTCAGAGCTGTCTCTATTTCCTGAGGAGACTGAGGTCCTTTAACATCTGCTGGAAGATGCTGAGGATGTTCTACGAGGCTGTGGTGGCCAGTGCTATCATGTTTGCTGTTGTGTGCTGGGGCAGCAGGCTGAGGGTAGCAGACACCAACAGAATCAATAAACTCATTCGTAAGGCCAGTGATGTTGTGGGGGTGGAATTGGACTCTCTGATGGTGGTGTCTGAAAAGAGGATGCTGTCCAAGTTGCATGCCATCTTGGACAATGACTCCCATCCACTCCATAATGTACTGGTTAGGCACAGGAGTACATTCAGCTAGAGACTCATTCCACCGAGATGTAACACTGAGCGTCATAGGAAGTCATTCCTACCTGTGGCCATCAAACTTTACAACTCCTCTCTCGGAGTGTCAGACACCCTGAGCCAATAGGCTGGTCCTGGACTTATTTCCACTTGGCATGATTAACTTATTATTATTTAATTATTTATGGTTTTATATTGCTATACTTCTTCACTACTCTTGGTTGGTGCGGCTGTAACGAAACCCAATTTCCCCTCGGGATCAATAGAGTATGTCTGTCTGTCTGGTGGTGTGGGAAATAATGCTTCTGTAGCTCCTGTGGCTCTGAGAAGATGATATGTCTTGGGTGGCGGGGATCTAAGATAATAGATGTTGCCTTTTTGAGGCAACAATTGGGTAAAAAAAAAGAAAATCTGTTGTAATCGGGAGTTTCCAACCTGGGGTCCACAGCACCCTCGATTAATGGTAGGGGTCCGGAATAAAAGTAAGCTGGTAATTGTAGTGGTCTAAGTGGTTATCGTAATGCTATGCTGAGATGTGCAGGTTGGTTTAAGAACTTAAATGATTGCTGGGAAGGGAAGTGTGCTTAATTTCAATAGCAAACAACAACAGCAGCCTAGCTACACTGCTCCCATTACTAATGTATAATTCACCAATTCAGTAACACCCGCTGTAGATGTTCCAATCCTATAGCATCCTTGCTACAGTGTGGTGACCAGAGCTTTGGACTAAACAGTCTTTGACACACCTCTCTGATAACCTTTCTGTATTCAGTGCTCTGGTCAACAAAGGCAAGAATCTTGTCTGTTTCCCTAACCATCTCATCTTTGTCTTGATACTTTCAGGGATTTATGAATATGTAAATTATATGAATAATAATGCAAATCCCCACACTAATTAACTTATTTCTTCTGTTCCCTTTGCATTCATTACCGGAGCAGGTCACTGGACGTCGGGCCAGCGAGGCGGTGAGTACACTATGATTTTCTCACTAAAGCAAGATTTGCCTGAACAGCGTTAGAAATGGCAGCACTTTATTTTGTGTGATGGTGAAAATCTTTATCTTTTATGCACACAAAACGTTTGGAATCTGTTGTTAAGTTGAACACCAGAAATTTAATAAGGACCTTGCCATATCTTTATTTGCCTGCCCCTAGTTCCAGAGTAGTTGGTGAAATGATACCTGAACCCATCAGATGTCTTCCTGCTGAGTGTTGGATTCTGATGCTTTTGTGATCCCAAGACTCCTTGGAAGTCAAGAATGAGGCATAAATCTTGTTGCTTACGATTGTTTTATTCAGTGTTACAAGAGCCAAGGAGAGGAAGAACCGCGGTGAGAGGCAAAGAAATGAGAGGGACTAGAACGTAGTAGAGCCTCCTCATGTCAGACTAGAGGTAACAGAAATTCCATTGATAACGGTTAACCAATAAGATAGCCAGATTCAAGTAATATGACAACCTCACTGAAAGCAAGAAGTTTCCACAGAAGTACAGAGGTAACTATAACCACTGGGAGGCTCGCTGCATGTCGGTGATTATATACAAATACAAACAAATGAAACCAAGAAAAATACAATTCTACCACTCAGTCTAGCACTGGGTCCCAGGAAGTTTGCCTGGTTGTTTGGCATGAGTTTGCAGAGTGTGTCCAGTGTGGGACAGATCATGATCCCAATGCCTGGTTGAAAGTAGCGCTCACATAGAAGGAATGCCATTGAGTTTTGTCTGGCATGCAACCAGTGGTGAGGAATGGTGGCTCTGTCACTACAGTGGAACTACTAATTTTACAACTTTCTGTAGC
This sequence comes from Hemitrygon akajei, assembly GCF_048418815.1. Lineage (NCBI taxonomy): Eukaryota > Metazoa > Chordata > Chondrichthyes > Myliobatiformes > Dasyatidae > Hemitrygon > Hemitrygon akajei. The sequence goes on along the minus strand of NC_133145.1, from coordinate 56,712,605 downwards.
TTCTTTCAGTCCTGTACAGTGCCCCCCCCCCCACATACCAGACAGTGATACATCCTGTCAAAATGCTCTCTGTGGTACATCTATAAAAGTTTTTGAGTGTTTTAGGTGACAAACCAAATCTCTTTAAACTCCTAATGAAATATAGCCGCTGTCTTGCCTTCTTTATAGCTTCATTGATATGTTGGGACCAGGTTTGATTTTCAGAGATCTTGACACCCAGGAACTTGAAACTGCTCACTCTTTCCACTTCTGATCCCTCTATGAGAATTGGTTCGTATTCCCTTGTCTAACACTTTGCAAAGTCTACAATCAGCTCTTAAATGTGGCAATCAGAGCTAGTAAAGTTAATCTATATTTCATGGACTCAGAATAATTTCAGGATGGGAGAGACACTGGCAGATGGAGAGAATGATTTGTTTAGGTAGTCCCTCTAATTGTACTTTCCTTCAAATTTAGAGATTCTTCACGTTATCCCCAAGTAATCACTGTGCTGATTTTTAACTGGGTAAAACATTTATTGAATAGTATTCATCTAAACATCAAACCACAGGTTAATTGCAGATAATCGCCAGTTGAATTCTCAGTCCCTCAAATCCCAGTCAGGTTTGTGTAATGAGCTTGGAGTAAATTTAAGATTGACTGGCCTGCTTTGTCTGTGGTCTAACTGGCATTGGTCGTGTGGGGATCACCACAAGGACAATCCGTGTTGCAAATGGGAGTGCTTGAGCAGATGAGAAGCTTTAGATTTTATGCATTTAAAAGCACAGAGTGATTCATTTTGTTTTCCATGACCTTGAGGGCAAGTGAAGAGGAATAAATCTTTGAATTTTATGATCTTTATTCTACAATGGGCTGTGCAGCCTGTTGTGGTACAGTGGACTGATGGAACCCGTTCTGTTGTCATAGAGATAACTGGCATGGAAATAAGCCCTTTAGCCCACTAAGTCTCTGCTAACCACTGAGCATACATTTACCAGCATTTCCTCTAATTTTTCACAGCTGCACAGATCAATCACTGCTCTGAGCAGGAAATTTTTACACAGGCTGAAAACTGTGTGGCACTTTAAATGCTTCTTTCATAATATGCATATTCTGAATAGTTAGAATGAAAATTGGAAAATCACATACTTTTGACGATTGATTGAAGGGTAAAACGAAATACAGTACAACAAACAAATTATTTCACGTTTCAAAAACTTTTACTCGTCTGTCTTTATTCCACCTGCGCTGCAACAAAGGCTATGTGCGTGGGGGCATTTCAGTTATAGTGCGGCCGTGCAGCTTAGAGGGAACTGTGATTTATACCAACCTTGCACTAATCTCTGGAACATGAAACAATATGACCTGGCAAAGGGCAGGCCATTGGGCCCACAATATTGTGCTGAACTAGTTAAGCTAGAAATTAAAACTAGCTCTGCACATCTTCTTTGAACTTACCCTTCTCTTCTCTCCTCTCCCACTGGGGGCAAAAGATACAAAAGCCTGAAAGCGCGTACCAGCAGGCTCGAGGACAGCGTCTGTCCCACTGTTGTCAGCCGATGAATGGTGCGCTTGTACATCAAGATAGACTCCTGGCTGCACTATCTACCTTGTTATGATCTTGTACTTTATTGTCTGGCTGTACTGCACTTTTTTGGTAACTTTTACACTCTACTCTGCGTTGTCACTTCTATCAGATTTGCTCCTTTACCTCTTCAACCCATCACCTCCCAGCTTCTCACTTCATCCCCTTTTCTCCACCCACCTGGTTTCACCTATTACCTGCCAGCTGGTACTCCTTCCCCTACCCCCACCACCTTATTCTGGCTTCTTTCCCCTTCCTTTTCAGTCCTGATGAAGGGTTTTGGCCTGAAACGGTTAATTCCTTTCTACAGATGCTGCCTAACCTGCGGAATTCCTCGAGCATTTTGTGTGAGCTATTCCGGATCGTTATTGTTTTACCTTGTTCTACCTCAAAGCACTGTGTAATGATCTGATCTTTTTAGGTAGTACGCAAGACAAGCTTTTCATTGTTTTTCGATACATGAGATAATAATAAACCAATACAGGTTGAGTTCCCCTTATCCAAAATGCTTGGGGCCACAAGGGTTTTGGATTTTGGAATATATATAAGAGTTTGGAATTGCCATAATTTCTGACTCTGAATTTATGTGCTACTGGTAAGCAGTCTGTGTCTTCCACTTGTTCATCACACACATGTACAGTACTTAACATTAAAAATTATTACATACCGTTAGTAAAATAAAGATATAACATGTGCAGGGTAACAAAAACAACACAGCTGCATCGGGTGAATACCTGAATCAGCTGTAGAACAACAACGAACAATGCCAGGCTTTCAGTCTCCACCTACGATGCTGTGCTTTGATTAAAAGGTTACAGTGCACCATATTTGTATTCACTACTCTCTGGGTTTTATGTAAGCTGTAAAAACAATCAGCATTGTAAACTTGTTCTGGTGTTAGATTTTCATCAGCGATGATCTTCATAAACTCATGCTGCTTTGTGATCAGTAGACGCTTTATCTTTAAAACATTTTAAGTCTTTAAAAATGTAATGCCGCACCTTTTCTTAAATTCCTGCAACCTGAAATATTAATAATTTTGTAATATTCACAATTACCGTCAATTTTCAGTTTGTTGGATCAAGGTCAAGTCCAACATCAATTTACCCAATGGGAGCTGTCCGCATTTCATTTGCTCCTCCGCAACAGAGGGAAACTGCGGTACAGAAGGCAGAGCTGCTGTCTCACTCTCTAGCAACCTGGGTTCAATCCCCATGCCAGGCATTGTTTGCGTGGGGCTTGTATTCTCCCCCCTGTGACCACATGGGTTTCCTCCCACAACTTGAAATCTTATGTGGGTTGCTAGATTCATCAGTCATCGTAAATTGTCCATCGTGTATAGGTGAGTGGTAGAACCTGGGTGAGATAACAGGGGATGTGGGGAGAACAGCCGGCATCTTTTCCCCAGGGAGAAAATGTTACTAATACTAGAGGGTGTACATTGAAGATGAGATGGGATTGATATCGGTTAGGCATCCCTTATTTGAAATTCCAAAATCCAGAAACCTCTAACATCCAAAATATTTTTGAGCCCTGACATGATATCACACGTGGAAAATCCCACAGTTTACTGAGAAGGTTCCCAGGCAATGCACAGGACTCTGCACACCACCAACAGTTCTGAGAAGTGACCTCATACTTGTAATGAACAGAAGTTAGTGAAAATAGAAAAACACTGCAGGAAGTGAAGAATGAAATTCTTGATCATGTATTGAAAGGATACATACATCAGCGTCAGAGCAAAAATATGCCTCTTAATAATTTTGTCAGTCGATGCTGATCATAAAACAAGCAAAGATCTATCACAATGAGCTAAAAATTGATGGTAATTGTGAATATTACAGAAATGTGAATATTAGAGGTTGTATAAATTTAAGAAAAGACACGTCATTAAATTTTAAAAGATTTTAATATGTTTTAAATATAAAGCGTCTATCAATCATGAAGCAGCAGAGAAATTCATTGATGGATTTGCAAAGATCACCTCTGATGAAAATCTAACACTGGAACAAGTCTATAATGCTGATTTTTCAAAGTGTAAAGTAAATTTATAATGAAAGTACATATATGGTGCCATACACTATCCTGAAATTAATTTCTTGTAGGTATTCACAGATGCAAAGAAATACAATAGAATCAATGAAAAATAACACACAAAAACTGACAAGCAACCAATGTTCAAAAAGATAAACTGTGCAAATACAAAATAGATCAAATAAATAAATAACACTGAGAACATGATTTGTAGAGTCCTTGAAAGTGAGTCAATAGATTGTGGAAACATTTCAGTGTTGAGGTAAGTGAAGTTATCCTCTCTGGTTCAGGAGCCTGAGGGTAGAAGGGTAGTAACAGTTCCTGAACCTGGTGGTGTGGGACCAAACGCTCCTGTACCTCCTTCCCAATGGCAGCAGCAAGAAAGGAGCATGACCTGTTTGGTAGGGTCCTTGATGGATGAAGGGAAGAGGTAAATAGAACTGTCAATCCTTGCTTAATGTTGCATTTAGAATCATCATTTATATTATAAGTTCTATATGAATTTTGTGTCAGTCGATGCTGGCATTTCAGTTTGAAAATTTTTGGTTACGTTGATTTGCTTGTCCTGATGAAAGATTTTGGCTTAAAGCATTGTCTACTTATTCCCCTCCAGAGATTCTGCCTGGCTTGTTGAGTTCCTCCAGCAATTTTGTGTGTGTTACTTTGGATTTCCAGCATCTTCAGAATCTCCTCTGTGTTTGATTGCGTTGGTAGAGCTTGTTGAGTTGAAATAGGAGGACGTTATGTTGAAGTTATATAAGACTTTGTTAAGACCTCATTTGGAGTATAGTATGCATTTTTGGTCACCCACCTACAGGAAAGTTATCAATAAGATTGTAGAGAAAATTTACAAGGATGTAGCTGGATTCTGAGGACCTGAATTATAGGGAAATGTTGAATAGACTAGGACTTCCCCATAGAAGAGTGAGCATAGGGGAGAATTGATAGGTATCCAAATTTTGAGGGTCTAAATAGGGTAAATGTAAGCATGCTTTTTCTACTGAGGTTGGGTGGAACTAGAACTAGAAGTCATGGATTAATGGTGAAAGGGGAACTTCTTCACAGAGGGTGGTAAGAGTGTGGAATGAACTACTAGCTGAACTGGTGGATCTGGGTTCTATGACTAAAAGGTGGTTAGATACTGGGTGGGGATGGGGGTTTATAGTGTTGAGGGACCGAGCAAGAGATGGTGGAGGACTCGATGATGGGGCCCAAAGACTGTTTGGGAAGAATGGTGGCCAGAAACACAGTAGAAGAAGAGTTGGTGGTCAAGTGCTGGAATATGAGAGACTGATTTAAGGTGCAGAAGTTCCACGACAAAGGACAAGGAGACAAAATTCACATAAGAGAAAGGTGAGATATAGGATAGACAGAGAGATTCAGTTGATCTGGACAACAGACAGGAAATGGACGTCAGGATCAAAACCCAGATGGTGTTTAAACCTCAGTGGACCCATGTGTTTTAGAGTGAACAATATTTCCCTTGTCTGATTTGAACTGGAAGAAGTTTTTGCTGTTCTTGTTGGATGTTGTACAGATAGAATTGGGAATGAGGAAATAGTAAACTGGTTAACATTAACATGCATATGAAACTTCCCTATGGATCAGCTCATCCCAGATCTACCAGGGAAATTGGAGCTAGGTGTACACCCAGATACCTGTGCCTTACACTCACCTGCTGTAGTGAATCCACGAGCCAAGGCGAAGACCAGCTGGCCCACTCCAGTGAACCCAACACTCATCCTCTGGAACCTCCTCAAGAGTGCAGAGGCAATTTACAAGGATGCTGCCAGAACTTGAGGACCTGAGTCATAGGGAAAGGTTGGGACTTTATTCCCTAGAGCATGGAAGATTGAGGGGAGATTTGATAGAGGTATACAAAATTATGATGAGTATAGATTGGGTAAATGCAAGCAGGATTTTTCCACTGAGGTTGGGTGAGACTAGAACTAGAAGTTGTGGGTTAAGGGTGAAGTGCTTAAGAAGAATGTAAGGGGGAATGTGTTCATGCATGGTCCTAGTTTAATCTCTTCACTTGATGGTTCTTTTGATAAAGAGGCAGAAATTTGAGATTCTCAGATTTGAATATTTTTGCCCCACAGCTCCTTGTCTTTACAATACTTGACATAATTGTATAATTTAAGGAAATGGTGAATTTTTCTTCTGTTAATTGTGCAGAAGGAACCTCCTTTTGACCACTGGGGCTCCACCTGTACTCTCTTCAGACAGGTGAGGTGTGTCTTTTGGGAAAGCCCTGCCGCACAGTTTGACAATTAATCTGGCATCTTTGAACGGGTGAATGAAATGCAACCTTGAATGTCACCGTCAACTGCGACTGCAACATTTTCCTTCAGATATTTTACTTCCAAGGTGGGAGTTATCTTCAAAAGGTGATGCAACAACTGTTAAGGACCGTCTCCACCCAGGACATGCCCTCTTCTCATTGCTACCATCAGGAAGGAGGTGCATGGACCTTAAGAAACACACTCAACATTTAGAAACACCTTCCTCCCCTCTGCCTTCAGATTTCTGAATGGACAAAGAACCCATGTACGCTACCCCACTACTTTTTGGCTCTCTTTTACATATATGTAAAAGATATATAGCTTTAACTTATAGTGTTTTTATATGTTGCATTGAACTGCTGCTGCAAACCGACACGTTTCACAACATATGCCAGTGATATTTAATCTGATAGTGATTGTAATGTGATTTTAATTCATTACATTGTGTGCGTAGTCAAGAATGGCACATTCTGGTTTATAATAGTACAGTGGCATAACAGTCAGTGCTGAATCTTATAGCTCCAAATACATTGGTTTGGTGAACTTGATTCACCAGATACATTCACAGTATTAGGAATTTGCTGTGGTGTGTTGGTTAGTGTGTGACATGCAACAAAAAAAAAACAACATTCAACAACTATAAAAATAGAAAAAGTATAGTAATTAAAGTTAGAGGTTAAAGTACAGATACAGAATAAAATGTGCATAAATACATAAGTACCAGCATGTATTTACAATGTAACACAAAATGCTGGAGGAATTCAGTAGGTCAGCTATATCAAGGAGATGTTCCACCACTCATCCAAGAGGCTTATTCAGTTCTGATCCATGGTGGGTAGTTTTCTGGCTTATAAACTCTGAGTTGTTTAAAGGTATATGAGGGTCATTAAGAGTCTTAGAGGTAATGAGAGGGTCATTAGTCTTATCTTTGCATGAATGAAGGTGTGAACTGTTGTGGAGACGCCGGGGTAAAGATGTTAGGACAGCATTGTGAGTAGCTGATAGGGGGTGTCGTACCCCACTCCCTCTGTTTTCCAGTTTGACAAAAAATGGCTTCTTTAATCCCTCTTTCAGACCGCCTGTCCTCCCGGTCCAAAGTGTGCACATTGTTATCATCAAAGGAGCCAGTTGCCTTGATTTACACTGCTTGAGACTATGACCTGGATGACTGAGAACCTTCATAGACAGTAGGTCAGGTAGCATCTATGGAAAGGAATAAAGAGTTAATGTTTTCAGCTGAGACCCTTCATCAGGATTGATCATCAGGATCTCAGCCCAAAATACTGACTCTTTATTTCTCCCCATAGATGCTGCCTGACTTGCTGAGTCCCTCTAGCATTTTGTATCTGTTACTCTGGATTTCCAACATCTGCAGAATCTCTTGTGTTTATGTGTTTACAGACTGTCTAAATGGAGTTTGCACCTTCTCCCAATGACCTTGTGGGTTCCTCCCAGCTGCTCTGCTGTTAGGTTGAATAGCTGTTGTCAGTTGTTCCAATAGATCTGTGGCCAAAAGTTGTCAACAGGGAGTTGATTCATGTGGGTAAGTTGTAGGGCTGTGGAGAAGCAAGGGGGCAAGGGATTGGTGGGATTACTCTGCTGGGAACCGGAACAGAGTCAATAGACCAATGATTGTCATGAACCCTTCAGACCATTCTCATTCTTAAGTGACTAGTTTTTGATTTCAACCCATGTTTGGGTTTCCTGTGTTTTATATTCTATTTAAGGTTATTCTGGACCAGCGCTCACCGCTGAGTCCTGGATTCGAGTTTTGTGCGCACTAGTCCCGAATAAGTGAGCTCTTAGTTTATTCCTTGAATTGTTCTCCAAATGAATCTTCATCATTAATATCTACTATGGAGCCCTGTGTTTACCCTGCACCTGGGTCTACTCATCTGAAGATCGCTACAACGATCTCTTCCTAAGTAAGGTCAGACCAGAGAGCATTGGAATCATGTGGGTGAAGGAACACAATGGTGTGCGGAGGTGAGCAAATTCTGCAGTAAGGCAGGAGTGAATACACCATAGGAAACCTCAGTGCTACTGTGGCATCTGTGATGGTTTATCCCATCTGCTGTTTGGGACTTAAAGCACTTAAGAAAACAATATTTCATATTGGATGGCAATGGAAGATTTTATTTGGAATACCACAGATTGGTGTCATACATAATGCAAGTATTTCCACTGACGACGATGAATTGTATGTTAAAAATTAATTCCCATCTGGTTATTAGACCATCAATGAAAGTGATGTGGGATTGTCATAAATTCTAAATGTGCACAAAATGGACATGTGTCTTTATACAAATTGTAGACTCCTTTGTTGCAAAGTTTCTCTGTGGAAGGCAATTCATTCCAGCACTCACATTTAAGATGAAAACCTGATTTGGGTTATGGACCATGCACTTTTTTTCAGTCTTTTATGTTCAGTGTTTTCACTGTTCTCTCTTGGGTTTTTTTTGTGTGGGGGTGGGGGTTTGAGGGTTGATGTTCTTTGGGTTTTTTGTGAAGGGGAGGAGATGAGGGGCTGATGTGTTTTTTGTGGGGGGAGGAGGGGTTTGGGGGTTGAGGATCGAGTTGCCATTCTTTTTATTGGGGGCATGGGTTTGCTGTTTCCCTTTGAACGGACTTCCATGAATTTTCTTTGTTTCATGCCTACTTACCCAGCTGGTGGTGTAGTGACATCAGCGTCGGACTTCGGGACGAATCCAGCCATCTCCCCTGCATGCTTTCCATCCGTGCTGGGTTACGAGCTGGAACTTTGGAAAACTCACCCGGCAGAAGGCAATGGCAAACCACTGCTGTAACTTGCCTCATACACGGTTCCCCATTACGTCAGAGAGGCATGGAGGGAAATCGTCCGCTAATCGGAGAAACTCCGGGTGCGACATTCCTTTCCTTTCATGGCTATTTGGAGAAGACACATCTCAGAGTTGTTTACTGCCAACGTACTTTGAAATAAATGAACCTTTTGAACCTTCTGCTATTCCTTGCACCTCTTACAGCCTTGGTTGTTGAAGATCATTCCTACAGCGCTTTCTTGAAACAGCAGTTTAGATAAAGAGAGTGTTGAGCTGATGGGGATCTGCTGGGGCCTTTTTGGGCATCTTCTCTGCTGAGCTTAGCTGAGGCGGCGATTCTGGGACTGAATAAGTATCACCTGTGCTCCTATGTCAACAACCAACGTAGTCCGAGGATGTACAGTGTCGCCATGCTTCCAGCCAAGAGTGGGTGGTGCCTGGACAACAGCATGGCCAAGGCTCCCCAATCTCTTCCCATCCCGTTCTTCCTAGTGTATATACCAACTTGGCATTTGACATTGGCGATGTATTATTGGAATGAAACCTGCATATTCCTGACTACCTCATGATGGGAAGGAAGTGGAAGCTTGGGGATGGTGCAGAAGATGGTTAACAGGATGCTGCCTGGATTAGAGGGTGTGTACTATAAGATGTTAGACAAACGTGGGTTGTGCTACGTTAGACAAGTTTGGGATTTTTTCCCTCTGGAGCGGCAGAGGCGAAGGTATGGCATGATCAGATGCTAAAATTGTTGACTTGATTTCCCAATGTCCAGTTTACTTGTTCTTGAAAAGTTTATTCTCTTCTGAAATGTACTAATTTTCGAAAGTAGCTGAAGTACTTTGGAAGAATGAGCATCAGTTTCTGGCTAAATAAAATAGCAAAAAGAAATGGGAAACCAGTAAAGTGCCAGAAAATGGTGAGCCGAAAAGCAGTACAAATTTCATGACGTAGGTGAGTGATGGTAAACCTTATTCTGATACGGGTCTCTATTGTGGACTGAGAGTTGGGAAGGGGACAGGGAGAGGGGAATCGTGGTTGGGAAAAGGAGAGGGGCGGGAGCGGGCATCACCAGAGAGACTCTCTGTAATGATCAATAAACCAATTGTTTGGAATCAAGTGGCCTTGCCTGGTGACTCAGAACTGAGTGTATCTGCACCTGTGCCATTTCCTTCCCCCTCCCCCCACAGCTCCTGCAAACTCCTTCTCTTCCAACCTGTCCCACACCCCTCCCGCAGTGCTCCACCCTCACCATTCCCAACATCCTTTTCTCCCGCCAGATCTGCAAACGTGTGCTCCGCTCCACATTGAAAAATGCAGCACTGTACAAAAGTCTTATGCACCCTGGCTATATACAGGTGTATATGTGCCTAAGATTTTTGCACAGCACTGTAGAGAGGATGTTTACAGTAGTGGAGTACAGCCTCAGAGTACAGAGATGAGGAGAAATTTCTTTAGCCAGAGGGTGGTGAGTCGATGGAATTTATTGACACAGGTGGCTGTGGAGGCCAAGTCACTGAGTATACTTAAAATGGAAGCTGAAGTGCTCTTGATTAGTAAGGGGGGAAGACAGGAGAATGGGGTTGACAAAGAGGAGAAAATCAGCCATGATGGAATAGCAGAGCTGACTCGATGGGCCGAATAGCTTATGGTTTTACAGTCTTATCTCATGGGCTGTTAGGAATAGAAAATTATTTATTGTAGTTGGTTTACCATTGTCACGATTACTGAGATATACTCGAAAACTTAATTTTGTTTGCCAGACATGCTCCTCATCTCAAAACATAAGTACATTGGCTGGTACAAGGGAAAAGCAATTACAGAATGCAGAATTTAGTTCTGTAGTTGAACAGCTGCAGAGAGATTTCGGTGCAGGTCAGCAATAAGGTGCAAGGCCATGCAAGGGAGATCATGAGGTCAAGATTTCAAGGTTGTTTAATGTCATTTCCTCTACGCAAGTGTAAAGGAGAATGAAATAATTATTACTGCAGATCCGATGTAGCACAAAAAAACCACAATAAGATATAGAACGCAATAATAATAAAATCACAATAACTTTCAATGCTTAACAACACAGACAAAATGCTTGAGGAACTCAACAGGCCTCAGCATCTATGGAAATGAATAGATGGTCAATGTTTTAGGCTGAGACCCTTCTTCAGAACTGGAGAAGGGTCTCGGCCTGAAACATCAAATGTTTATTCATTTCCATAGATGATCTGCTGAGTTCCTCCAGCATTTTGTGTGTGTTCCTTTGGATTGCCAGCATTTGCAGACTTCCTTGTGTTTATTAATACATAAGATTGTTTATGTCCATTGATTGTAGTCCGTAAAGTGATGAAAGGCAGAGGAGCGTCTGTGTACCAAGTGATCGATGTGTTATCGTTGATGTACAAGAGGTCTTGTAACAGCAAGATAGAAGCTGTCCTTGTGCCTGGCAGTCTGTGTTTAGAACTTTTGTAGGGTCTGCCCGATGGGAGAGGTTGAACAGAGTGGGTCGAGTCTTTGATTATGTTGTCTGCCTTTCTGAGTCAGTGAGAAGTGAAAACAGAGACCATGCCTGGGAGGCTAATATTCATGTTGGATTGAGCATGATGGACAAGTATACTTGTTCTGGACAGTACAGTTGTCTGTTTGTAATGGTGTTGACTAAACTGAGGTAGTGCCAGTTCCAGAGCTATGAGAGGACAACATTGTCTACCTTGGTCTCTGAAGAATGAACTAATAGGTTTAAAGTGTAAAAAAATGTGAGAGATCAAAGACTAGCTTAAAGCCTTCTCCTCATGGAATATTGGCTTTTATAACTAATTAGCACAGAAACAAATTGATTTGCAAACAGAATTTTAAAAAAAATCCTTGTTAAAGATTGAGGTGTCAAGAACATCTAAAAACAATGTTTCCTACTGAAATACCCATGGCTGTGACTGTATATTTTAGCTGTAGTATCTCTAAACGGGAATATTTGATGATTCCCTTCAGAGCTGCATGCAAAGACACGCAACTTTCCACACCATCTTGGGGGGGAAAAGCCATCCAGGACAAGCCCTCTTCTCATTACTACCACCAGAGAGAGGTACAGGAGCCCCGAAGACACACTCAATGTCTTAGGAACAGCTTCTTCCCCTTTACCATCATGTTTATGAATGGACAATGAACCTGAAAATATAGACTATAGATTTCTTACTGTAATTTATATTTTATGTATTTCACTGTACTGCTACCACAAAACTACAAATTTCATGAAATATGTCAGTGATAATAAATGATTTGGGTGTGAAGAGATGGAATTTCCTTTGCGAATGGTTGTTATCATACTTCTGCAGTTGGAGCAGTTCTCTATTAAAAATGTGAGGGGATTAGAATTTTGGAGTTTTAATGCAATTATTCTTCGGAGTTATGGAAAAGGGTTGTCCAGGAATTTGCAGTGTACCTAATCATTTGAGCTTTTTGATGACTTACAGACATTCCTCCAACTTCTGGCTCCCAGACATTTTTACATTTAATCTCTTCACAATTTGCAACTGTCCCTTCAGCTTCCACGGCCTCAACATTCCTCTGTAAGCCTCTTGACATCTCTTAGTGCTTTTACAGTACGTCATTAAAATCAGTGGCAAAGTCCTGCTGCATCACAGAATGGTACTTTCTGTCTGACAAATTATGTGTCAGTTAAGGTGCTTTCTAAGTGCAAGTAGTAACATTTTCTCAGAGAGAACAAATTTTTAAGTTCTTGCTGTGAAAGACACTCCCATTTGTTTAAATTATTTGCTGCCCATGTTGCATTGAAAGGATAATCTATAAGGACATTCTATCCATTTCGCTCCAAAAGATTGATGGTTTGCCTTTGAACTGTTCACAAATAACTCTGTCATCAAAGCCATCAATTCAAGTTTAAGTTTATTCTTATCTGACTGTACACATATACAACCAAATGATGCTGCCTGGTTAACACGGCACTTACTATCATGGGGGGGCGGAGGGCAGGATAAACTTGGGTTCCTAAATCTGATTCCTAAGTGGACATTGAACCCATGAATAAAAACACAAAATGCTGGCAGAACTCAGCAGGCCAGACAGCATCTATGGGAGGAGGTAGTGACGTTTCGGGCCGAAACCTTTCATCAGGAGTGAAGTAACATGGGATGGTTGAGGGGGGATAAGAAGTGGGGGGAGGGATAAAGTAGAGAGCTAGGAAGTGATAGGCTGGAGGGAAATGGGCTAGGGGGAAGGTGGAGAATTATGGGAAATAAAAGAGAAAGAAAGGTAGGGCTGGGGGGAGATTATAGTGGGGGGGGGGAAAAAAGAGAGAAAGAGAACCAGACTAAAATAATAGGGATGGGGGTAAGGGGGGGGGCAGGGGTATCAACGGAGGTCTGTGAGTTGGATGTTCATGCCGGCAGGTAGGAGGCTACCTAGGTGGGAGATAAGGTATTGAACCCATGAACATTACCTCATTTTTTATGTTTTTATATGATTTGTTTTTGCGCTATTTAATATGCTTATGCTTACTGTAATTGATTATCTTATTTTTTTCTCTCTATTTTATCAAGTATTGCATTGTACTGCTGCTGCTAAGTTAACAAATTTCACACCAGTGAAATTAAACCTGATTCTTGATTCTGTTTTCTCCAGAGGCTGAGGGGCGATCTGATTGAGGTTTACAAGGTTATGTAGAGTAGAAAGGGAGTATCCTTTTCCCAGGGTTGAAATGTCTAATACCAGAGAGCATGCATTGAAGGTGAAAGGGGGTAGGTTCAGGGAAGATGTGAGGGGTAAATTTTTTATCCAGAGAGTCGTGGGTGCCTGGAATGCACTGCCTGGTATGGTGGCAGAGGCAAATATATTTGAGGCTTTTAAGAGATGTTTGGATAGGCACATGGATGGAAGGAAGATGGAGGGATAGGGACATTGTGTAGGTAGGAGGGATTAGAGTTTGGGTGGTTTTGATTTGACTTTTAGATGGTTTGGCACAACATTGTGGGCCGAATGGCCATGCTGTACTGTTGTCATGTTTTGTGTTCTAATGTTCCTCTGGACCACAGAGTAAGCACAATACATACATCTCACACACACAGCACATGAAACAAAATATTACCACAAATAAGTTTAATAAAATATAATTCAAAGTGCACGTGAAGTGTGCAGCACAGGTAAACAGCTCACTATCCGAGTGATGAGACCTCGGTGTGGTGGCATGGTATTCATTGGCCTCAGAGCCTGGGGAAAGAAGCTATTACCCAGTCTGGCAGTCCTAGTCCAGCCCTACAGATGCTTTTGTACCTCCTTCCTGACGTTAGTGGGTCAAAAAGATCCAAAGGTCATTAGTTCACTGTTTCAGTGGTTTATGGCTAAATAACGTGTAGAGTTATTAATCTCTTTCGGGACAGTGCAGAACAAGCCTTTCTGGCCCAATGAACTGCACCCCCAGCAACCCACCTATTTAATACTAACCTCAGCACAGGACAATTTACAATGAACAATTAACCTACTAACTGGTATGTCTTTGGACTGTGGGAGGAAACCCATTCACTCATGGGGAGAACATACAAATTCCTTAAAGATGGTGCTGGAATTGAACTCTGAATTCTGGAGCGCCCGAGCAGTAATAGTGTCGTGCTAACATAGAACAGTACAGCACAGTACAGGCCCTTTGGCCCCCAATGCTGTGCTGACCCTTTAACCTACTCCAAAATCAATCTAAACCTTCCCTCTCACATCTTTCTAGCATGGATAGAAGTTAGAGCAGCATGCAATCTTTCACACATCTTCACACTAAGGACACTGTCATGGTTCTACAACAAAACCCAGGGAACAAGGAGCACAAGTATGTGATTCCCTGAAGGTGGTGTTACAGGAGGGCAGGGTGGTGAAGGCACACTGGCCTTCGTCAGTCAGGACATTGAGTTTCGAACTTGGGGTGTTATGTTGCAGTTGTGTGTGATGTTGGTGAGGCAACATTTGTACTATTGTGCAAACACGAGGAAATCTGCAGACGCTGGGAATTCAAACAACAACACACACAAAATGCTGGTCGAACGCAGCAGGCCAGGCAGCATCTATAGGGAGAAGCGCTGTCAACGTTTCGGGCCGAGACCCTTCGTCAGGACTATTGTGTTTGTACTATTGTGTTCAGTTTTGGTCACCCTGCTATAGGAAAGATGCCATTAAGCTGTGGAAAGAGTGCAGAGGAGACCTACAAAGATATCGCCAGGACTTGATGGACTGAGTAATGGAGAGAAGTTGGAACTTTATTTATTAGAGTGTAGGAGGGTAAGGGGTGATTTTTATAGAGGTGTTTATAAATCACAAGGGGCATAACACTCTGTCTCCTTCTCAGTGCTGGGGAATCGGACAATTAGAGGGCATGGGTCTATAGTTAGAGAAGAGAGATTTATTAGGAACTTTTTCCACTAAGAGGGTGGTCAGAATATGGATTGGGCTGTTAGAGGAAGTACATTAACAACATTTAAAAGGCACTTGGATAGGTAAGGCATAGAGTAAGGGCTCCCAGCCTTTTTTGTGCCATGGGCCATTAAGCTGACCTCAGGTTGGGAGCCACTGGTTAGAGGGATAGGGGCCAAATGGGATATCTAAGATGGGAATCTTGGCTGGTATGGAACGGTTGGGCTGAATGGCCTGTTTCCATGTTGAATGACTCTAAAACAATACAAGTTTAAAAGGGGCAGACTCAGATCAAATCTGGCAGGTCACAGCCAAACGTTGATGAGGTGCTGTGGGCCACCATGCTCTGTAACCGCATGGCCTCTCCCTCCCATTGCGCTCAAAGCAGGGGGTCCCCCAGTCAATGGAAGAGTAGAGGACGTGGCTGGAGAAAACTTCCACTCCTATTAGTGAGACGTCAACCTGGCAGAGATGAAACGTGAATGCCAGTCAGGAAAACCAGGGTAGCCTCCAACCTGATGGCATGAACATCGATTTCTCAAACTTTCAGTCATCGCTTCTCCCTCTCTTCTGCTTCACCATCCCCCATTCCTGTTTCCCACTCACCTTTTCTCCCTACCTGCCCATCACCTCCCTCTGGTGCTCCTCCCTTTTCCCTTTCTTCTGTGGCCTTCTGTCCTCTCCTGTCAGATTCCCCCTTCTCCAGCCCTGTATCGCTTTCACCAGTCAGCTTCCCAGCTCCTCACTTCACCCCCTCCCCCTTTCCCCTTTTTCACCTATCACTTACCACTTTGTATTTCTTCCTCCCCTCCACCCACCACCTTACTCCGACTTCTCCCCTTTCTTTCCAGTCCTGATGAAGGAGTTCAGACGGAAACATTGACTGTTTACCCTTTCTGCCTGGCCTGCTGAGTTCCACCAGCATTTTGTGTGTGTAGCTCAGGATAACCAGTGTAGTATAGACAGGGTAAAATGATTTCACACCCAACAGTTCAGTTCAAAGCTCCATAGTCCTGCATAATCCTCCACTATCTTCTAGTGATAAATGCTAGTGAATAATCAGGTAAGTCATGAAATTTGTTGTTTCGTGGCAGCAGTACAATGCAGGCACAACAAATTGCTCTAAGATGCAATTTAAAATAATTAAACATTGTGTTCCATTCTGGTCCCTTCGTTATAGGATGGATGTGAAAGCTGTAGAGAGGGGGTGCAAACCTTTACCAGGATGTTGCCTGGATCAGAGAGCACGTCTTACGAGGATAGGTTGTGTGAGCTATGGATTTTCTCATTGGAGTGAAGGGAGATGAGAGGTGATTTTATAGAGGTGTACAAGTTATGGGTGGCAGGGTGCAGTATGTCTCTACCAAAGGACACAAGGCGCCCCTTCCCTCCGCTAGCCTGCAGGTCACCCTCAGGCAAGGTGCAGCACCTCTTATCCCCCCGATCAGGGTCAAGTGAAGCCATAGGGAGCAGGTGGTGGATGGTCGTACGAGCAGCTGGTGCAGATCACAAGTCCTGGTTATGCGACCACTGACGCCAGGCAGACAATCTTTGAAGAGCATTGATAATGGCTGGGGGTCACCCGTCTTGTAAAGACACTGCTCAGAAGAAGGCAATGGCAAACCACTTCTGTAGAAAAAATTACCCAAGAATAATCATGGTCATGATCATCTATGTCATACGACATAGCACATTATAATGGTGATGACAGGATGATAAGATGCATTGAAAGAGTGGATAGCCAACTCTTTTTCTCCAGAGTGGAATGGCTAATGCCAGGAGGCATAATTTTGAAATGATGGGAGGAATATATATAATATCTTGCTATATGTATTTACTGAGACATATTTATGGGAATTATATATTTACAAGTAGTACAAAAAAGAGTAAAACACTGAGGTAGTTCATTGGCTCATTGTCCATTCAGAAATCTGATGGCAGAGGGGAAGTACCTGTTCTTAAAACATTGAGCTTGAGGACGTATACGTCCTTCTTGATGGCAACACTGTTCCTCGTGGTACCTTTTATCTTCCTCTGTAAGTGGCTTGGCAATTGGAGGTAGGAGAGGGTATTGCGTATGCATCAAACCCCAGGCTGCGTTTGACCTCAATTTGCGACCGGCTTGGTGCCTCGCGCATGCGGCGTGCATTTTAACAGCTTGCCTCCGATTTGCCGTTATCAACGGTCATTCTTGGCAGGTCCAAGGCCAGAGTCTGCACCAGCACATCTCAGGTCGAACAGAGCTGCGATTTTTGTTTAGAGAAAGGCTTCTGTTTGGGCGATTGGCAACATCTGGAGGGAATGAGCTCAGCGGAGCCGCAGCAGTGTTACACTGCGGACACTGCAGCTGATCTTCGTTAGCAGCGGGTCATTTGCATTTTCGGGGCGTGTGGACAAGTCATCCCTCAGTTCGCACTGTCTTGCCAACTGAATGTTTCCTCTTTCATCGCGCTGGCGATGTGATCGCGCATCTCTGAGTCAGATGTTAGGCTGTGTGTCGCTGTGCCCTATTGTGCTCTCGGCACATGGGACCCTTCCATCAACCTCCAAAGCTCCTTGCTCCGTGGGAGCTTGATTACAACATCATCCCAACATCGTTCCTGGGCAGGCTGACATTGTGGACGTTAACCCCTTCGGCGCCGCGTTGCTGTCACTGGCCAAGAGAGTCGTGTAACTGTCCGTGAAACTGGGGTCTTAATAATTCACCAAGGAGTTGTTCCGGATTTAGCATTGCCAGCAGAGCATACGAGCTGGGATCCAGGCTTCCACACCCTTCACGCTTACACCCTGCTGCCCCCAGCCCTTGCTGAGTTTGGAAACTTGGGTACGGGAGGGTCTGGGCAGGTATAAACCGAGGCCACCTTGTTCTATGATTAATGAATGTAGCCACCATAACTGACCTATACTGACGTGATGCCACATTTAGCAGGGAGCCTTTATCAAGGTTAGATTGTCCCAACTATCCTAATAATGCTTGGCTGCCGACTGTCCCAGACTCTCCTGTGATTGACAGGCATATAAAATAAGCCGCCCAGTCACCAGCATTAATTTCTGAAGCAGATTTACTTATAAAAATGTTTAAAGTAACAGACACAAAATGCTGGAGGAACTCAGCAGGTCAGGCAGTATCTATGGAAAAGAATAAACAGTCGATGTTTCAAGCCTGATGAATGGTCTTGGCCCAGAACATCATCTGCTTATTCCTTCCTATAGATACTGTCTGACCTGCTGAGTCCCTCCAGCATTTTGCATGTGTTAATCTGGATTTCCGGCATCTGCAGAATCTCTTGTGTTTATAAAATGTTAGCGTCCTTTAATTATAGAAAATTGCTGTTGGTAGCCAGAACTGAAAAATGAAACACTGCAAAATCGAATGATTCCAGCAAAATCCTGTCAGGTTCCAGGGCCATTGGCTGCACTTACTTACTGTCTGTTATGCCACTGAAGTTGAGGGCAGCAATGAAGCTCCCCCGTCTCTGGCAGTGTTCAGGGCTTCCTTTGTCATGTTTTGGTTTTCACGATGGTCAGTCAGGCAAGTCCCAGTGGGAGACTCGGGAAAACCATCACACTCAGATGTAGGAGTCTCCATTGCTGTTTAGACCATAGGCCCATAAGACACAGGAGCAGAATTAGACCATCTGGCCCATCGAGTCTGCTCCGCTGTTCAATCATGGCTGATCCTTTTTAATTTTGAATCTCCTCCTCAACCCCAGTTCCCAGCCTTCTCCCCGTAACCTTCGATACCATGTCCAATCAAGAACCTATCAATCTCTGCCTTAAATACGCCCAATGACCTGACCTCCACAGCTGCATGCAGCAACCCATTCCACAAATTCACCACCCTCTGGCTAAAGAAATTTCTCTGCATCTCTGTTTTGAAAGAGTGCCCCTCTATCCTGAGGCAGTGCCCTCTTGTCCTAGACTCTCACACCATGGGAAACATCCTTTCCACATCTACTCTGTCTAGGCCTTTCAACATTCAAAAGGTTTCAATGAGACCCCTCCCAATCTTTCTGAATTCCAGTGAGTACAGACCCAGAGCCATTAAACATTCCTCATATAATAACCCTTTCATTCTTGGAATCATCCTTGTGAACCCTCTGGACCCTCTCCAATGCCAGCATGTCTTTTCTAAGATGAGAGGCCCAAAACTGTTCACAATACTCAAGGTGAGGCCTCACCAGTCCCTTAAGGCCTCAGCATCACATCCTTGATCTTGTATTCTAGACCTCTTGAAATGAATGCTAACATGGTATTTGCCTCTCTCACCACCGACTCAACCGGCAAGTTAACCTTCAGGGTGTCCTGCACAAGGACTCCCAAGTCCCACTGCATCTCAGATTCCTGGATTTTCTCCCTATTTAGAAAATAGTCCACACAGTTATTTCTACTACCAAAGTGCATGACCATGCATTTTCCAACATTGTATTTCATTTACCACTTTTTGCTCATTCTCCTAATCTGTCTGATTCCTTCTGCATCCTACCAGTTTCCTCAACACTACCTGCCCCTCCACCAATCTTCGTATAATCTGCAAAGTAATTATAATAAATAGTATTTACAACCGGACAGCCAGTATAACATAGAAATATGGTTGTGTCAGCATGAATCAATCAGTCTGATGGCCTGGTGGAAGAAGCTGTCTTGGAGCCTGTTGGTCCTGGCTTTTATGCTGAGGTACTGTTTCCTGGATGGTAGCAGCTGGAACAATAGACAGTAGGTGCAGGAGTAGGCCATTTGGCCCTTCTAGCCAGCACCGCCATTCACTGTGATCATGGCTGATCATACACAATCAGTACCCCGTTCTTGCCCTCTCCCCATATCCCTTGACCCCGCTATCTATAAGAGCTCTATGTAACTCTCTCTTGAATGCATCCAGAGACTTGGCCTCCACTGCCTTCTGAGGCAGAGCATTCCATATATCCACCACTCTCTGGGTGAAAAAGTTTTTCCGCATCTCTGTTCTAAATGGCCTACCCCTTATTTTTAAACTGTGGCCTCTAGTTCTGGACTCACCCATCAGCGGGAACATGCTTCCTGCCTCCAGCGTGTCCAATCCCTTAATAATCTTATATGTTTCAATCAGATCCCCTCTCATCCTTCTAAATTCCAGTGTATACAAGCCCAGTCGCTCCAATCTTTCAACATATGACAGTCCCGCCATTCCGGGAATTAACCTTGTGAACCTACGCTACACTCCCTCAATAGCAAGAATGTCCTTCCTCAAATTTGGAGACCAAAACTGCACACAATACTCCAGGTGGGGTCTCACCAGGGCCCTGTACAGCTGCAGAAGGACCTCTTTACTCCTATACTCAATTCCTTTTGTTATAAAGGCCAGCATGCCATTAGCTTTCTTCACTGCCTGCTGTACCTGCATGCTTGCTTTCATTGACTGATGTACAAGAACACCTAGATCTCATTGTACTTCCCCTTTTCCTCACTTGACTCCATTTAGATAGTAATCTGCCTTCCTGTTCTTGCCACCAAAGTGGATAACCTCACATTTATCGACATTAAACTGCATCTGCCATACATTTGCCCACTCACCCAACCTGTCCAAGTCACCCTGCATTCTCATAACATCCTCCTGACATTTCACACTGCCACCCAGCTTTGTGTCATCAGCAAATTTGCTAATGTTACTTTTAATCCCTTCATCTAAATCATTAATGTATATTGTAAACAGCTGCGGTCCCAGCACCGAACCTTGTGGTACCCCACTGGTCACAGCCTGCCATTCCGAAAGGGACCCGTTAATTGGTACTCTTTGTTTACTGTCAGCCAGCCAATTTTTAATCCATGTCAGTACTCTGCCCCCAATACCATGTGCCCTAATTTTGCCCACTAATCTCCTATGTGGGACTTTATCAAAAGCTTTCTGGAAGTCCAGGTACACTACATCCACTGGCTCTCCCTTGTCCATTTTCATAGTTACATCCTCAAAAAAACTCCAGAAGATTAGTCAAGCATGATTTTCCCTTCATAAATCCATGCTGACTCGGACTGATCCTTCTACTGCTATCCAAATGTGTTGTAATTTCCTCTTTTATAATTGACTCCAACATCCTTCCCACCACTGATGTCAGGCTAACCGGTCTATAATTCCCTGTTTTCTCTCTCCCTCCTTTCTTGAAAAGTGGGACAAAATAAGCCACCCTCCAATCAGCAGGAACTGTTCCTGAATCTGTAGAACATTGGAAAATGATTACCGATGCGTCCACGATTTCTAGAGCCACCTCTTTAAGTACCCTGGGATGCAGACCATCAGGTCCCGGGGACTTATCAGCCTTCAGACTCAACAGTCTATCCAACACCGTTTCTTGCCTAATATAAATTTCCTTCAGTTCATCCTTTACCCAGTTCCTTTGGCCACTATTACATCTGGGAGATTGTTTGTGTCTTCCCTAGTGAAGACAGATCCAAAGTACCTGTTCAACTCGTCTGCCATTTCCTTGTTCCCCATAATAAATTCACCCGTTTCTGTCTTCAGTGGCCCAATTTTGGTCTTAACTATTTTTTTGCTATTCACATACCTAAAGAAGCTTTTACTATCCTCCTTTATCTTCTTGGCTAGTTTACCTTTGTACCTCATTTTTTCTTGGCGTATTGCCTTTTTTGTTATCTTCTGTTGCTCTTTAAAAGCTTCCCAGTCCTCTGGTTTCCCGCTCATCTTTGCTATGTTATACTTCTTCTCTTTTACTTTTATACTGCCCTTTACTTCCCTCGTCAGCCACGGCCGCCCCTTACTCCCCTTAGGATCTTTCTTCCTCTTTGGAATGAACCGATCCTGCACCTTCTGCATTATTCCCAGAAATACTTGCCATTGTTGTTCCACTGTCTTCCCTGCTAGGGTATTGTTCCATTGAACTTTGGCCAGTTCCTCCCTCATAGCTCCATAGTTCCCTTTGTTCAACTGTAATACTGACACATCCGATTTTCCCTTCTCCTTCTCAAGTTGTAGGTTAAAACATATTATATTATGGTCACTACCTCCTAATGGTTCCTTTACCTCCGGGTCCCTGATCAAATCCGGTTCATTGCACAACACTAAATCTAGAATTGCCTTCTCCCTGGTAGGCTCCAGTACAAGCTGTTCTAAGAATCCATCTCGGAGGCACTCCACAAACTCCCGTTCTTGGGGTCCAGTACCATTCTGATTCTCCCAGTCTAGCTGCATGTTGAAATCCCCCATGACAACTGTATCATTACCTTTGCAACATGCCAATTTTAACTCTTCATTCAACTTACACCCTACATCCAGACTGCTGTTTGAGGGCCTGTAGATAACTCCCATTAGGGTCTTTCTACCCTTAGAATTTCTCAGTTCTATCCATACTGACTCTACATCCCCTGATTCTATGTTCTCTCTCGCAAGGGACTGAATATCATTCCTCACCAACAGAGCCACCCCACCCCCTCTGCCAGTCAGTCTGTCCTTTCGATAAGATGTATATCCTTGAATAATCATTTCCCAGGCCCTGTCTGCTTGAAGCCATGTCTCTGTTATTCCTACAACGTCGTACTTGCCAATTTCCAACTGAGCCTCAAGCTCATCTACTTTATTCCTTATACTTTGTGCATTCATATATAATACTTTTAATTCGTTACTCCCCTCTCCTTTCATATCAATTCCTATTTCACTTGGCCATACTGTATGATCTCTTCTTGAGCTTTCTACTCCATTGATTCTGTTGTCCTTTTTAACTTTTCTTATTTTCACTTTCCCTTTAACTCCATCCTTATATTTCCAGTTCATCCCGTCCCCCCCACTACTTAGTTTAAACACATCCGTGTTGCAGTGGCAAAGCTGTCTGCCAGAATGCTGGTCCCCTGCCTATTAAGGTGCAACCCGTCCCTTTTGTAAAATTCATCCCTATCCCAAAACAGATCCCAGTGGTCCAAGAATGTAAATCCTTGCTTCCTGCACCAGTTCCTCAGCCACACATTCTGATCCATTATCTCCCTGTTCCTGCCCTCTCCAGCACGAGGAACTGGAAGCAAACCAGAGATAACCACTCTGGAAGTACTGCTTTTCAGCCTTCTTCTGAGTTCTCTGAAGTCCCGCTGCAGAATGTCCTTCCCGATGTCATTTGTGCCGACATGCACTACCACTTCCGGCTGTTCACCTTCACCCTTGAGGATTCCCTGAAATCGGTCTGTGATGTCCTGGATCCTAGCACCAGGGAGGCAACACACCATCCTTAAATCTCGCCTGTTGCCGCAGAAACCCCTTTCCGTACCTCTTACTATGGAGTCCCCTACTACCACGGCTCTTCCTGATGTCTGACTCCTCGGCTCTGCTTCTGCACCAATTTTCAGCTCGCAGACCTGTCCGCCTCTTTTGGACAGGTTGTGGTTTGTGGTTGGGGTGACTTGTGAGCCCTTTTCTCACACCTGTCTTTGTAAATGGTGGGAAGTTCACATCTACAGATGCACTTGGCTGTCTGCACCACTCTGCAGAGTCCTGCGATTAAGGGAGGTACAGTTCCCATACCAGGCAGTGATTCAGACAGTCAGGATGCTCTCAATTGTGCCCCTGTAGAAAGTTCTTAGGATTTGGGGCCCATACCAAACTTCCTCAACTGTCTGAGGTGAAAGAGGTGCTGTTGTGCTTTTTTCACCACACAGCTGGTGTGTACAGACCACGTGAGATCTTCGGTGATGCGTATGTCGAGGAACTTAAACCGGTTTACCCTCTCAACCCCAGGTCCATTGATGTCAAATGGGGTGAGCCTGTCTCCATTCCTCCTGTAGTCCACAACCAGCTCCTTTGTTTTTGCACCAGCCAGCATAGCTCTCGGGTGATTGAGGCATGCAAGTCTCATAGATAGATTGGAGAATCAGATACTTCTTCCCAGCAAGGAAAGAGCTAATATAACAGGGCATAACTTTAAAGTCTTTGGAGCAAATTATAGGGGAAGAGGGGTATCAGAGGTGTTTTTTTTTAAACAGAGTGTTGGGTGCATGGATCACACTGCCAGGGATGGTGGTAGAGGCAGGTACATCAGGGACATTTAAAAGTCTCTTTTAGATAGGCACATGAATGAAAGAAAAGTGGAGGGCTGTGTGGAAGGGAAGGGTTAGATTGATCTTGGAGTAGGTTAAAGGGTTGGCATAACACTGTGGGCTGAAGGGCCGGTGCTGTGCTCTACTGTTCTATGTTTTTTTTAATGTATGACTTGGAGGGGAGCTTACAGATGATGGTGTTCCCTCCAGTTGGCAGAAGTCATGGATGAGGGTAAATCACAGTGTATTTATGTCTGCCCTGCCTTATGCATTTAACTCTTTTTTTTAAAAAAAAAGAAGCACGTTCTAAAACTGAGATGTGATCCATTTCAGAAATAGTCCCAGTGATTCTTCTCGCGTGCAACCAGCGCTCCTCCCCAATTCTCTTCCCCACCCCCACTGGGCTATCAAATTGGATACACAATTGGCTTGACGATGGGATGCAGAGGGTGATGTTTCTCAGCCTGGAGGCCCGTGACCGGTGGCGTACCCCAGGGGTTGGTGCTGGGCTCATTGTTATTTGACATCTGAAGCGACAATTTGAATGAGAATGTACATTGCACAGCTAATGCGTTTGCTGTTGATACTAAAACAACATGGCATCATAGGCAGTGAAGATGGTTATCGGGAATTACAGCGGGATCCTGATCGTCTGGGAACTTGGTCTGAGGAATGGTAGATGGAGTTCAGTTCTGATGTGTGCGAGGCATTGCACTTTGGGGAGACAAGTCAGGGTGGGACTTTCACAGTGAATGGAAGGACGCTGGGGAGAGTTGGTTCTACAGAGCAAAAAAAACACTGACACCATACTCTCACAGGCAGTCTTTTACCAAACTTTGTGGCCAAGTTTGTGGATGATAGGTGGAGAGGATACAGTGTTGAGAAAATGTGAGGCCTGCAGGACTTGGACAGATAGAAACATAGAAAACCTACAGCACAATACAGGCCCTTCGGCCCACAAAGTTGTGCCGAACATGTCCCTACCTCAGAAATTACTAGGCTTACCTATAGCCCTCTATTTTTCTAAGCTCCATGTACCTATCCAAAAGTCTCTTAAAAGACCCTATCGTATCTACCTCCACCACAGTTGCCGGCAGCCCATTCCACGCACTCACCACTCTCTAAAAAACCAACCCCTGACATCTCCTCTGTACTTACTCCCCAACACCTTAAACCTGTGTCCTCTTTTGGCAACCATTTCAGTGCTGGGAAAAAGCCTCTGACAATCCACACGGTCAATGTCTCTCATCATCTTGTACACCTCTCATCCTCCTTCACTCCAAGGAGAAAAAGCCGAGTTCACTCAACCTATTCTCATAAGGCATGCTCCCCAATCCAGGCAACATCCTTGTAAATCTCCTCTGCACCCTTTCTATGGCTTCCACATCCTTCCTGTAGTTAGACAACCAGAACTGAGCACAATACTCCAAGTGGGTCTGACCAGGATCCTATGTAGCTGCAATATTACCTCTTGGTTCCTAAATTCATTTCCACGATTGATGAAGGCCAATACACCATATGTCTTCTTAACCACAGATTCAAACTGTGCAGCTGCTTTGAGCGTCCTATGGACTCGGACCCCAAGATCCTTCTGATCCTCCACACTGTCAAGAGTCTTTACCATTATTACTATATTCTGCCATCATATTTGACCTACCAAAGTGAACCACTTCCCACTTATCTGGGTTGAACTCCATCTGCCACTTCTCAGCCCAGTTTTGCATCCTATCAATGTCCCGCTGTAATCTCTGACAGCCCTCCACACTATCCACAACACCTCCAACCTTTGTGTCATCAGCAAACTTACTAACCCATCCCTCCACTTCCTCATCCAGGTCATTTATAAAAATCAAGAAGAGTAAGGGTCCCAGAACAGATCCCTGAGGCACACCACTGGTGACCAACCTCCATGCAGAATATGACCCGTCTACAACCAATCAGAAGAATGTGTAATGAAGTGGAAAATCAGATTTAGATTTATTTATCACATGTACAATGAAAAACACTGTGAAATGCGTTGTTTGCATTAACAACCAACGCAACCTATGGATATGCTGGGGGCAGCCCACAGGTGTCGCCACATATTCGGACCTCAATGGAATACATTCAGTAGAAGAAACGAAACAAAAACAGCAAAACAAGACACTTTCCTTAGATGAAGTCTTCGTGCAGGATTGACCTGCAGGTTAAGTTGATGGTGAGGAAGTCAAATACAATCTTAGCATTCATTTCAAGAGGACTAGAATATAAGAACAAGGATGTGATGCTGAGGTTTTATAAGGAATTGGTCAGACAACATTTGGAGTATTGTGAACAGTTTTGGGCCCCTCATCTAAGAAAGGATGTGCTGGAATTGGAGAGAGTCCAGAAGATGTTCATGAGAATGATTCCAGGAATGAAGGAGTTAATGTATGAGGAGCATTTGATGACTCGGAGCCTACCTTCACTGGGGTTTAGAAGAATGAGGGGGGGAAATCCCATTGAAACCTGTTGAATATTGAAAGGCCTAGATAGAACGGAGGTGGAGAGGAAGTTTCCTATACTGGTGGAGTCTAGGACCAGAGGGCGTAGCCTAACAATCAAAGATGTCCCTTTAGAACAAATATAAGGAGGAATTTCTTTAGTCAGAAGGTGGTGAATCTGTGGAATTCGTTGCCACAGACAGCTTTGGAGGCCAAGTCATTGGGTATGTTTTAAGCAGAGGTTGATATGTTTTTGATTAGAAAGGTTGTTACAGGGAGAAGGTAGGAGATAGGTATCGAGAATGAAACTAAACCATCTATGATGGAATGGCAGAGCAGACTCAGTGGGCTGAATGGCTTTACTCTGCTCCTATGTGTCATGGGTTAATACATACTGCACATGGACCCAGGGACAATCTGCCAATAGGATTGCTTCCTCACCTTATAGCTATCCTCCTTCACCACCCCCCCCCCAATCTTTTTATTCTGGCACCTTCCCCCTTCCTTTCCAGTTCTGAAGAAGGGTCTCAGTCTGAAACGTTGACACTCTATTCACTTCCGTAGATGCTGCCTGGCCTGCTGGGTTCCTCCAGTGTTGTGTGTGTGTTGCTTTGCAAGTGGAATTGTTATTGACAAAATGGTTCCTTCTGGCACCATTTCTACAAACAGTCTACAGGGATTAAATATCAACAAGCCTGAGGCGTGTGTAGCACAAACTGCGAGTTTTAGTTTACAAGGTAAACAGTGTTGGTATCTCTGGCCATCTCCAGCAGTGTATCATTCCTCCAATAAACCTTTAGTTCCCTTTCCTAGAACTTATTCCCTTTCCTATTTCTTTTTTGCTTGTAATCATGTCATAGCTGTTGACAGCTTACTGCATGCTTCCCACTGCAGTGTATCTTTTCTGTCAGCTTGCCTAAAGTGCCTTCAGAATATTTTCCTTTTGATAACTCCATTTCAGTGATTGGGTGGCATGGTAGCGTAGTGGTTAGCACAACGCTTTACGGTACAGGTGGACCCAGGTTTATATGTTTTCCCCATGTAGGTTTCCTCCACACACTCCAGTTTCCTCCCACAATCCAAAGATGTACCAGTTGGTAGATTAATTGGTCATTGTAGATTGTCCCATGATTACCCTAGGACTGAGTCAGGGTAAGCTAGCTAGTGTGGCTTGATGGGCCTAGAGTCATAGAAAAGTACAGCATTGAAACAGGCCTTTTGGCCCATCTAGTCCATGCTGAAATCATTTAAACTACCTACTCCCATTGACCTGCACCGGGACCGTAGCCCTCCATACCACCGCTCTCCAAACTTCACTTAAACGTTGAAATCGAGGTCGCATGTACCACTTTTGCTGGCAGCTCATTCTGCGCTCTCATGAATAAGTTTCCCCTCATGTTTCCCTTAAACTTTTCACCGTGACCCCTGGTTGTAGTCCCACCCAACCTCAGTGGAAAATGCTTACTTTACCCTACCTATACCCCTCATAATTTCATAAACCTCCATCAAATCTCTCAATCTTCCATGTTCTAAGGAATCCACACTATCTCAATAAATTTTTGTATGCATGTCATAAATATTGTGATTTATAGTATGTCTCAGTAACAATACAATAGTTCCAGGTATCTGCATGCTGTTGTTATTATATCAATTATTTGGGCTCCTGATATAGTAGCCTGTACTAATACACACTGCAACACACTTCAAAATCTTTTCAAAATTCCCAAACACAGCTCTGTGTACTGTAGGATCAGGTAACATATTTAACCACTCAGTAACAGTACCCAAGATACTGAATGAACTCAGCAGGTCAGGGAATTGTGGAGGGAAATGGACGGTCTACTTTTCAATAGGTTTCAATAGGTACATTTAATGTCAGAGAAATGTATACAATATACATCCTGAAATTCTTTTTCTTTGCAAACATCCATGAAAACAGAGGAGTGCCCAAAGAATGAATGAGAGTTAAATGAGAGTTAGAAACCCTAAAGTCTCCCCAGCTCCCCCTTCCCACGTGTGAGCAGCAGCAAAGCAATGACCCCCCCCTTTTCCCACCAGCAAAAAAGCATTGGAACCCCCCCCCACCAAGCTCTCAAGCATACAGCAAAGCATCAAAAAAGACACAGACTTGCAGTACCCCAAAGACTACTTGTTCACCCAATAATTTGACGTACCACAGTCTCTCTCTCTCCCTCTCTCCATCTCTCCCTCCCTAATAAAAGAAAAACAGGTGTCCCCATTTCAGGTCAAGACCCTTCATTTGCATTGAAAGATAGAGGAGAGAGATCCGGTATAAAGATTGAAGAGGAGGGGTGGAGTGAGAGCTGACAAGTGATATGTGGACCTACTCTTCTCACACCCCTCATTTGATTCTTGGTTCTCACTTGGTTCGACTTCCTCACTGGAAGACCACAATCTGTGCGGATTGGTGATAATCAATGCTGACAACCATGGTGATAACCATGCTGACAATCAACACTGGTGCACCTCAGGGGTGTGTGCTTAGCCCACTGTTCTACTCTCTCTCTATATACTCATGACTGTGGCTAGGCATAGCTCAAATACCACCTATAAATTTGCTGACGACTCAACCATTGCTGGCAGAATCTCAGGTGGCGTCAAGAGGGCGTACAGGAGTGAGATATGCCAGCTAGTGGATTGTTATCACAGCAACAACCTTGCATTCAACATCAGTAAGAAGGAAGAGCTGATTGTGGACTTCAGGAAGGGTAAGACGAAGGAATACATACCAATCCTCATAGAGGAATCAGAAGTGGGAAGAACGAGCAGTTTCAAGTTCCTGGGTGTCAAGATCTCTTGAGTATCTAACCTGGTCCCAACATATCGATACAGCTACAAAGAAGACAAGACAGCGGCTGTACTTCATTAGGAGTTTGAAGAGATTTGTTATGCAAACAAAAACACTCAAAAACTTCTATAGATGTACTGTGGAGAGCATTCTGACAGACTGCATCGCTGTCTGGTATGGGGTGGAGGGGAGTACTGCACAGGATTGGAAGAAGCTGCAGAGAGTTGTAAATTCAGTCAGCTCCATCTTGGGTACGAGCCTACAAAGTACCCAGGACATCTTCAAGAAGCGGTGTCTCAGAAAGGCAGCATCCATTATTAAGGACCCCCAGCACCCAGGGCATGCCTTTTTCTCACTGTTACCATCAGGTAGGAGGTACAGAAGCCTGAAGGCACACACACAGTGATTCAGGAACAACTTCTTCCCCTCTGCCATCAAATTCCTAAATGGACATTGATCCTGTAAACACTAACTCACTTTTTAAATATATATTATTTTTGCATGATTTTTAATTTATTCATTATACATACACTGTAATTTATTTTTTTGTTGTTTTTTCTTCTATATTATGTATTGCATTGAACTGCTGCTGCTAGGTTCACAAATTTCACGACACATGCCGGTGATAATAAACCTGATTCTGATTCAGATTCCATTCTCCACTTTACTCTCCTATTCAATTCCATCATCTTCAGCCTACCATCACCTCCCTACTTCTTTCAGTCTTTCCACGCTTCCCTTGTCTATTTGACTGATAGCCCTCCTCACATGGATCCACCTATCACCTGTGAGCTCTTCCTTACCTTCTTACACACATACTGGCCACTTCATTATGTAATGGAGATACCTATTAAAAGTGGACACTGAGAGCATTTCTGTATGTTCGTGATCTTCTGCTGCTGTAGGCCATCTACTTCAAGGTTCACACGTCGTGCGTTCAGAGATGTTCTTCTGCGCACTCACCGGTTGTTTTGTTTTTCACACCATTCTCTGTAAACTCTAGAGACTGTGTATGAAAATCCCAGGGGAATCAGCAGTTTCTGAGATGCTGTCTGGCACCAACACTTCCTCATTCTGATGTTTGGTCGGAACAACATCTGAACCTCTTGACCATGTCTGCATGCTTTTATGCATTGAGTTGCTGCCACATGATTGGCTGATTGGATATTTGCATTAACAAGCAGGTTTGCAGATGTACCTAATAAAGTGGCTGATGAGTGTGTGCTTGAACAAGGTCACCCCTCCATTCTTCTCAATTCCAAGGAATGCAGACCCAACCTGTCTACTGTCTCTTGACAACAGCTCTCTTCTCCCGGGAATGAAGCTGGTGAACTGTTGCTGCTATTTTTTAAGTTAGGGGACCAAAATTCTACACACTAGTTCAGGTGTAGCCTCACCAAGATCTTTTTCAACTGTAACAAGACCTCCCAAACCTTAAACTCCAAATTCTTAGCCTCGAAGGCCATTTGCCTCCTTAACCATTTGTGCTTAATGCACTCGAACACATAGTCCCATTGAACTTCAGTGACTTGCAGACTCTCTCCATTTAGTCAACAATCTGATCCTTGAACCCTTTTACTTAAGAGGGTTCAAATTTAACTTACTGAGTACAACAGGAGTGTTAAAGAAAGGGGCGGAAAGATACAACAAGGAGTTAAAGAAAGAGGCACAACTGTGAATGCAGAGGGAGCTGAGGGAAGAGAGGTTTGCAAAGCATCCTGCTGATTCAGAGTATCTGTGATCAGCTCAGTGAGAGAGCTTGGTGGTCCTCAGGGAGTGCAGGCCAGTAGCTGCGTGGGAAAGCAATATTAAAGAATTTGCAGAGATTAGGATCAATAAAAGACGATGAATTGGAACAATAAGATGGCAGAAATGCTGATGCAACAAACGTGAAGGGAAACATTCCCCATCGTATACATGAAGAAATGTTATCGTCAGGGAAGGAGGTACAGGAGCCTGAAGAGAGAGACTCAAGTGTTTTAGGAACATTGTTCTCCCCTCACTATCAGGTTTCTGAACAATCAGTGAACCAACCCGTGAACAATATTGCATGATTTTTCCTCTCTTTATGCACAATTTATTTAATTTTTTGTATGTATATTTCTTATTGTAAATTATAGTGTATTTTATCTATTGCACTGTACTGCTGCCGCAACACAATTTTTAATGACATACTGTATGTCAGTGACAATTAACCTGATTGGGAAATGTTGCCTCACCAAGTTTGTTGAGTTGTCCAGCGCAGAAACAGGCCCTTCAGCCCATTGCATCCATACCAGCCAACAGGCTGGCACCCATTTACACTAAAGCTATTTTATTCTCCCCATCTTCTCATCAGCTTTCCCCCGGATTCTACCACTCAGCTCCAGCAGCTGCCTGTCGTCACAGCATTTAGTGCTCCTATCTCATACTCCAGGAATCTAAGTTCAGATCTGACCTGCAGTGCTTGCTGACTGTGTGGAGTTCGCACGTTCTCCCTGTAATCTTGCGGGTTCCTCCAAATGCTCTGGTTCCCTCCCACTGCCAGTGGGTTAATTAGCCTCAGTAACTCCCCCTAGTGTAGACAAGGGGCAAAGAGAGTTAGAGAGAGATTGGTGGGTAGATGTGAGTGGACATGCCGCAGTGCTATAGGGAAGAAGAAGGGGAAGGGTCTGTAGGGATTATTATGCTGGGAGCCAGTTTGGATCCTCTGTGAGTATGTCCGTCACATAGTGAAAACCAGAGCACACAAAGGAAACCCCCCCCCCCCATCATGGGGAAAATGTATAAACGCCTCACATACAGCAGCAATAGGAATTGAAACCCATTTGGTGATTGATGGCATTGTAAAGCAATTGCACTAACCACACAACACCGTGCTGCATCAGGAAGGCCAGATTCCTTCACTAATATGTAAAGGAGATTTTCTTTTTAATTTCAGCCTTCTCCCCGGGGCTCCCTCCACCAATGCTCTCATCCCATCCAAGTACCACTTCCTCGCACCTGACCCCCTCCCTCTCATCTCACGCCCACTGATGAAATTTTCCATCCTCTTCAGTCCGTCCCCAAGATGACTAACTCACCACCCCCTCTTTGGCCCCAATGCTGGTGAACTTACCCCCATTCCAATCCCCTTTTCCCCATCCTGAGTGTTCAGAGTCACAGTGAGATATGCAATGGCCAATTAACCTGCTGACCTTTGGAAACCAGAGCACCTGGAGTGTGTGTATATAGTTTGATTAAGCATTATGGGTTATATGTAAAAGTATGCAAATGGCATATGTTATCACGCTCCTAAGTGATACATAAGTGTGCGCCTTGCTAAAAGTAAAAGATGAAGTTACATCCGCATTCCGGACTCCACATTTTCCTTTGAATTAATTTAGTGTTCTGAAGTTACAAAAATTAACACCTCCCACCCTTGCCCCATCCCAAAATCCCTTATTCACTTCCTCTGTGATCTCTTACTGTCTGGAGGTTGGACCTTCTTATTAAACTTTGGGTCAAGTGTATGTAGAAAATTGGTAACCAGAGCAACCCTCCACCATAGTCAAACTCATCTAAAGTTCTATTTTTACACACTACAATTTCTTGGCTCTCAGAGGGAAGTTTGAGACCAGCTCTTTGAAGTCGGCATGGAAAGATAGGAAATGGGTTAGGACAGGATTAGTTAAACTTGGTAGTTGGTAGTAGAATTGGTGACTCCAAGGGTCTGTCTCTGTGACTTGACAAAAATCAACCTTCATAAATGTAAGCATCCATCCCCAGATATTTTGGGTGGGGGAGAGGGGGTGGAAGCAGTGTGGGTGGGGGAAGTGAAGCGAAGAGATAAATGGAGCTCTTTTTTAGTGTAGTTTATCTTGGTGGCATCTTTCAATGAGCTAAGGCTTGATAAGGCATTGGTCAAACTGCACAGAGTATTAGGAGTAGTTTTGGGTCCCTTATCAATGTGCTGGCATTGGAGAGGGTCCAGAGGAGGTTCATGAGAATGATCGGAGGAATGAAATGTTTAATGTCTGAGAAGTATTGGATTGCTCTGGACCTGTGCTCACTGGAGTTGAGAAGAATGAGAGGAGATCTCATTGAAGTCTATTGAAAGGCCTACAGAGATAGAGGGGAGGTGGAGAGGATGTTTCCTATAGTGGGGGAATCTAGGACCGGAGGGCATAGCCTCAGAATATAGGGACATCCCTTTAGAATGGAGATGAGGAGGAGTTTCTTTAGCTAGAGGTAGGTGAATCTGTGGAATTCACTGCCACAGACAGCTGTGGAGGCCAAGCCAAAGGTGGAGGTTGATAAGTTCTTGATTAGTGAAGGTATCAAAAGTTCTAGGGAGAAGGCAGGAGAATGAAGTTGAGAGGGATAACAAATCAGTCACGATGGAAGGGCGGAGCAGACTCAATGGGCTGAATTTCATGATTCTGCTCCTGTCGGGTCTAATCTCCTTAAATATTGAATTCCGTTCCTCATCAAGTTCAAAGCCATTCTTGATCATTTGTGAAGCTGTAAAAACTCACAAATATTTTCATAGTTGACTGGGCATGGTGAGGGATTCCTCATGCGTGAAGTTGGATGGAAAACGATAACAAATTGCAATTAATTTTTGTGCTTGTGCAAAATGTGCCTACTAGCTTAATGGATTGTCCAAGTATTAAGACTGCATTTTCCTGTAAATTAAGTTCACAAAGCTTCTTTTTCTGCTGTTGATAAGAGCTGAATTAATGTGCTTTTCTGCTTTGAGCAAAGAGGCAGCCACCTTTTGACGTTCTATTCATACCATAGCTTGGGTCTGATGTTAAGAGGAAGAGATTGTGCACATCTTGCTCTAGTTTATGTCTCTCTTTTGTTTTGATATGTTTAGTTTGCCAAGTTGCTTCATTGCCAGTCCAGAGTTTTCATTCTTAACCTAAAGTGTTTTTTTCTGTATTCAAAAATTCAAAGTAAATTGATTACCAAAGTACATATTTATCACCCTGAGAGTCATTTTCTTGCAGTCATTTACAAAAAGTACAAAGAAATGCAATGGAAACAATGAATAACCACACACAAGACGGACAATCAACCAGTGTGCAAAAGACAACAAACTGTACAAATACAAAAAGAAATAAAACAATGGATAAGTAATAGATACTGAGACCATGGGATGAAGAGTCCTTGAAAATGAGTCCATAGGATGTGGGAACGGTTCAGTATTGGGGTGAGTTAAGTTGAGCGAAGTTATTCCCTCTGGTTGACAGTTTGATGGTTGAGGGGTAGTAATTATTTCTGAACCTGGCAGTGTGGGACCTGAGGCTCCTGTACTTCTAGGCTGATGGCAGTAGCAAGAAGAGAGCGTGGCCTAGTTGGTGGAGATTCCTGCTGATGGATGCTGCTTTCCTGCAACAGCACTCCTGTGTACAGTTTGTCCTTTGCACGTAGGCTGTTTTGTCTGTCTTTGTATGTGTGCAGTTTTCCATTGATTCTATTGTGTTTCTTTGTTCTACTGTTAATGCCAAGAAAGTGAATCTCAGGGTTGTATATGGTGACATATACGGTATGTACTTTGATCTTTGATTAAACCATGCAATTAGAGAACAATGCAAGGTCAAGTTTATGGATGTAAACTTGCTAAGTTTCCTTGTGTTGCTGAAAAAGTTGGATTATCTTTAATTTGCACCTGTCAGCATTTTTGTTTTAAAAGGTATGTCAGTTCTAATTCTTTGTAGAACTTGTGTTCTTTGGTGTTAATTTTCCTGATCATGGAAGTTTCCACACGACTGGCTGAACTCAAGATGAAATGATTGGTGAACTTGAAAGCTTGGCTGAGCTTCATTAGCAAGGTGGCTCGGAGGGAGTGAGAGCAGTAAGTGGTGGTTTAGGTATTTGGCCTGTTGCCTGAGGCATGGTCCACTCATGTAGAGAACTGAGTTCAAATACCATCATAGCAGCTGGGGAATTAAAATATCAGTAAATAAAATCCATACTGAAAATCTTGTAGCAACAAGCAAGATGCTGGAAGAACTCAGCGGCTTAGACATTTTGGGCCTTTTGTCTGTTTTCCATCCACAGATGCTGCCTGACCAACTGTGTTCTTCCAGCATCTTGCTTGTTGCTGCAGGTTTCCAGCAATTGCCGACCCTTGAGTCTCTATAAAAATCTTGCAGTTTCATCAGTATTCCTACTATTGTGTTTCAAGGAAACTGATCTACCACCTTTACCTAGTGCTGTGTATGTGTGGGCTCCATACCCATGACAACCTGTTGTTAATATCATTTATGGCCATTGAGAGGGTATTAACTGCAACGGCATTCTGTGAACTGGGAATAAAGTAACAGATTTCTCTTATATTTACCTGATGAAAAGGTGAGTATACTAACAACCCATTTTCCTGTTTCTCTTCTCCCACTAACACCCCCCTCTTTCACTCTCTCTGACTCTCACCCTCTGTCTGTCTGTTTCTCTGTCTGTCTCTCTCCCCTCCCTCTCTGTTTGCCTCTCTCTGTGACTCACTCCCTCTTTGTCTGTCTCTCTGATCCCCCTCCCTCTCTCTGTCTCTGTCACACTTTCTTTCTCTCTTTGCTCACTCTGACTCTCCCTCTCTCTCGCTCTCTGACTCTCTCCCTCTCTGTTTCTCTCTCTGTCTCTGTCACTCTTTCTCTCTCTCTGCTCCGCCTCCCTCTCCCTCCAAGTAGTTTTGACTCCTTTGCTTCATTTGCACCGATCCCTGTAGTGTTGATAATATAAGACAGTGACTTAAAATGTAGGGCATTTATTTCAGCACCATAACGGCATTTTGCGATTAACTGAGGCTTTTGGGTGACATCATATGGAGGCTTTTCCATTTCTAAATATTTTTCTATTTTTAAGTTGTCCTGCATTAAAAAATCTGCAGCAGAAGCTTAATTTTTCAAACATTTTCTCTTAAAATCATTTAGAATTATTCTAGTGCTTGGATCTGTTTGTTCACCACAAATAGATTGACACTTTTGGAATCAATTTTGTACCAACGAGGGAATTTTTTCCCCTTTACAGTCTAGTCCTGTCCTGTATGTTTGTTTATTTGTCAATTTTACAATTTCACTAAAAATAGCAGCAGTGACACACTGTAGAATGTTGAATTATTTTTAAAGGTTAAAAACAAACCATGCGTCTGTAAGAGCCAATTGCACAAGAATTGCGTTGTACTAAGCATCCTTTGAGGTCAATGTTGTAGCTTCCTTTGTTCTGTATTTTGTTTATCTTGTTTTTTCCCCAGCAGAGACAAAGGAAATATTTCCCAACTGGTGTGTAATCAACGAGCTGTTATAGAGAAACAGGGACTCTTGGGATCTTTCCCACTTCCATTCAGAAGCGGTGCGGTCAAGCCACAATTTCCTTGTGAAGCAATCCTTCATGTTAATTTCACATTACAGTGGGCACCAGCAGTTTAGCGTGACACTGTTACAGCTCAGGGCGTTGGAGTTTGGTTTTCCATCCCGACCTCCTTGGTAAGGAGTTTGTAAATCATACCCATGGAATTTGTGGGTTTTTCCAAGGTGCTCTAAAGACCGTGTACCGGGTTGGTTAATCGGTCATTGTAAATTGTCCCATGATTAGGTGAGGGTTAAATTGGGGTCGTCAGGGGTTGGCTCAAAGGGACAACTCCACATCCTCTCCCTAAATAAATAAAAACATCAGAATAAAAAACCTCATTCCGCTTTTCCCCTTGTAATTGCACACCCAGCTCTCAGAAATACTTCTGAAATCTGTTGATAATATTAGAAATAGAAGGAGAAGGCCGTTCGGCCCTTCATTGTCTGCTCACCCATTCAGTATGACCATTGATCATCTTTACACTTAAAATCTAAAAACCTGTCTTAAGATTTTCTTTTACCGGTTACTAGCAGCTATCTGGGGAGGTGCAATGGTCAGACTCCAGCAAGCTGGGATCAGTGCTGATCGCCAGTGCTGTCTGTGTGGAGTTTGCACGCTCCCCCTGTGCTCAAACTGGAGTCCCCAAAGGAAATCGGCATGTCAGATGCGTGCACTTGTGGATTAATTGAACACTTTATGTTGCCTCTAATTTGTACAATGCAGACTTGGCGGGGGGGGTGCAAATGAAATCAAGGAGTAAGAGACACAAGAGATTCTGCAGATGCTGGAAATCATGAGCAGCATACACAAAGTGCTGGAGGAAGTCAGCGGGTCAGGCAGCATAGGAAGGGGAATGAACAATTGACATTTCAGATCGACACCCTTCATCAGCACTGGAAAGGAAGTGGGCAGAAGCAGGAGTAAGAAGGTGAGAGGAGGGGAAGGAATACAAGCTGGCAGGTGATAGGTGAGACCAGGTGAGAGGGAAGGTGGGAGGATGAAGTGAGAAGCTGGGAGGTGACAGGTAGAAGAGGTGAAGGGCTGAAGAAGGAATCTGAGAGGAATGGACTGAAGGGAAGGAGGAGGGAGGTGCTGGGCAGGTTGTGCAGGCAGGGCAAGAGGAGAAAAGTGGGGAGAGGGCCACCAGAATGGAGGAAACCAGAAGAAAGGGGAGGGGGAGACTAGGGTTGTGGGATTAGTGTGAGTACATCCTTCAGGATTGATGTGGTTCTGGTGGCCTGAAAGGTTTGTTTCCTTGCTGATTCCAAAAACAAACAATTGCCTGAAGCACCGAGACATTTAAAATGAGCTCCAGCATTTTCTGTGTATGCACAGCTCTGATTTAAAATTGTGAATTGTCTCCATAGATATTGAAGGCTGATTTTAACTCTTCTCTGAAGTTGGTAATGTGCCCAATTTAGACCCAGCCTCAACAGTTTGAGATGATCTTTGACTTGGGGCACGGTTTTGAATTTAACAGGAGGAGTGTGGGACTTGGAGGGGAACCGTGAATGGGACAAAGGGACTACACTATTTTTACGCATGATTGTCCTACAGTGGACGGTGACCTGATAGAGGTATACAAGATCAGGAGAGACATAGACAGAGTGAAAGTAAACTGGTGTTTAGGATGGTGATGAATATTGTTAGCTTGGGTTGAGGCATTTGATGCTGTGGTGCTCGCTGAGCTTGGCAATTAGCGAGTATTTCCAGAGAGAAACCCCAACAACTGAACACTGAGGAGGTCACCGTGACTGGTGATGAAATGTCTGCAAGCTAATTGCCAAGCTTGGTGAACACCACAACATCAAAGTAAATTTGTGTCTCTAAACTCATCAGTTGCCAAGGCAGGGAAGTTACAGAACAAATGTGGGCAAATGGGGCTAGAATAATGATTGGTATGGACAAGATGGGCCAAAGGGACTGTGTCTGTGCTATACAACTCTAAACGGCAATGAACTTATCAAAGCCAGTTTAGATTTTTAGAGGTACAGAGAATTAAGGGTTGGTTATGCAAAACAGACAGGACAAAAGGAACGGAGGCCAAGTTCAGTTCACCATCGTCATTATGTGCCATGTTGTCTGACATGACCGTGATTGATCTTGGCAAATTTTTCTGCGAAAGTGGTTTGCCATTGCCTTTACAAGACGGGTGATCCTAGCCATTATCAATACTCTTCAGAGATTGTCTGCCTGGCATCAGAGGTCGCATAACCAGGACTTGTGATATGCACCGGCTGCTCATACGATCATCCACCACCTGCCCCCATGGCTTCATGTCACCCTGATCAGGGGGGGCCAAGCAGGTGCTACACCTTGCCCAAGGGTGACCTGCAGGCTAGTGGAGGGAAGGAGTGCCTTACACCTCCTTTGGGAGAGACGTATTTCCACCCCACCATGCAAAGAGCAGATCGTGTAGAGTGTATAGAATGGTGGAACATGGTCTCCTTTCTGCTTCTATTCCATATGCTCTTGCAAGGCTGTATTCCTCAGGGTGATGTGCATTTGGGGAGGGGTAATTGCAGGAAAAAACACACAGTCCAATTCTATGTCCCTGTTGTGATAGGTGGAAATTGGTAAGGCTGACCAACAGGGCTCTGGTCAAGCAGAACAGGACAATCCCCTGTACAGTGGATACAATGGATTACAGAAACATTGATGAACTCCAAACAGCCCATCGACTTTGGACAATGGAGATGGGAGGTCATCAATGGCCACTGCTCCACTGGCAGCTAAGGGCCCAAGAAGAAGAGGGAGACACAACAAAGGAGTGATTCATAGAACAGTTGTATGAGGGCTTCTGGTTGTTTGTTGCTCTGTAGAGGATAACACTGAGCTATCCAGAGTTACTGCGTATTGAGACAGCACAGGGTTCAGGGTCAGTATGAATTTAACACACAAAGAATGCCAAAGAACTCTGCAGGTCAGGCAGCACCTATGGCTGATGAAGGGTCTCTGCCTGAAATGTCAACTATTTATTCCCCTCCATAGATACTGCCTGGCTAGCTGTGTTCCTCCAGCGTTTGCAGAATTTCTTGTGGTTAGAATGATTGCAGTCTGTTACCAGGGTCTTTGAGAAACGGGTAGTTAAATGGTTAATTTTCAAAACTTGCATGGTCACAGGGTTAGTATGTGCACACCTGAGATCGAGAGGGCAAGATCAAACCTAGATTACGGGAACACTGAATTAGCAGCACTAACTGCTGCACTCCTGCCTACCACCCCACAAATGATCACTGTCAATGCGCAATCCATTTCCTAGACTGGTGTGTGTTAGCAGAGTTTAATAAAGTCATTCTACTTAACCACACATAACACTCTATCTCAGAGCTATTGATTAAGAATCTGTTAAATTAATTGTATCCCATATTGCAATGATTTCCTTCAAAATGTTTTCATATATTATTCAATGAATAGGGGTTCTTAAAGCTATTTGAAATCAATTGTTTGCTGAAATGTGCCATGTATTAAAGAGATTTTCCTTGCCTCAGCAATTCAAAGCTTCAGTACTCAATTAATTATTTCAAGCCGGCATCACCAATCAGATAGAGCAAGAGAGATTGATCATACTGAGATGTTGGTTCCAGGGCTGAGGGGATGGGGCAGTACCATGAATTTTCCAGCAAAATGGTAACAGCATTAAGACAATAGATAAGGAAATCACTTTCTGCATTCCTTAGCTAATCTGGAATTCTTTTCACCCAACGAATTCCTCTTCTACCCCATGGGGTAGGCTGTGTATCCAGTGAGGTCCTCTTTTCTTTTTTTCAGCCAGTGGGATACTCTGTCCATCCAGGGAGGTCCTCTATTTTTTTTCCCAACCTGTGGGATACTCGGTGCATCCAGTGAGGGTCCTCTCTTTTCCAGCCAGTGGGATACGGTGCATCTAGTGAGGTCCTTTTTTTCAGCCAGTGGGATACTCTTTATTCAGTGAGGTTCTTTACGAGCTGATGTAATCTAGCCTTTGTGGTAACATTGTTTAGTATTGCTGTGATACATCTGTCTAGATCTTTAAGCATAACTCTCTGCAGTGGGACTTGAGACCATGGCCTTCTGATTCCGTGTTAACTAGCTTTGGCCACCACTTTAGCATGGTACTGTGAACGGTAAATGATGAAGGAACCAGGCAAAAGGGGGAAAAGAGATCTCGTGTCTTAAGGCCACTTTGGATTTACTTTGAGTGGAATAGAGTTAAATATGGAATGATTCCTTCCCTCTCCCATCTCCAACTCCCACTCCTCCCCCCACCCACCCTTGTTGACATGTGTGGACCATCCAATCCATGGACTCGGTGGGCAAGATGGCTTCATCTACCTGCCACCAATTTCCTATTTATGGAACAGAAAGGAAAATGAATGGAAACTGGAATGTGGTTTGTTAGTTGTGTTGATTCGTCCCTTTACTTATACAGGGAGAGAGTATCCTTTTTGTGGTCAGTAGGTTTCATGGCAAGTCAGATTCTCCAAGGTCCCTCTTCCAGGCCAGCACTTTACAGAGGCAGCTGGTGATCACGCTGGCTGATGTACTAGAAGATCACCAGGACCTTCCAAACCCTCGACAAGGGAAGCAAAAGCGTGGGAATACCACCAACTAGAAGTTGTTGTCCAAGCCGCACACCGTATGGACTTGGAAATATGTTGCCGTTCCTTCTCCATTGTTGGGTTAAAATCCTAGAACTCATAACTTATTGACTGCAGCCATTCAAGAAGGCAGCTCACCACCTTCTGAACAGGTGGACAATTAAATGCTGCCTCCACCTGTGATGTCCACACCCCTTGAATGAATGTGGAAAAAAAGGGAATTTGTGTTGGGTGTTCAACTCTGGCCAATATGTTGGCCTGTATCATTGTGACTATTGGATTCACAGTGGGGTACTTCGGCCTGTACTGTGACTGTGCAGGAGATGAAATGAGCATTGAGGGAACACCTCAGCCATAGCAGTAGTGGCATTTATTTACACTGGTTTTATAGAACAATCCAGGAGTAATTCCAAATCCTTTTTTTCCCCCACTTCAAACTCCATTTTCACTGCAATCTGCTTGATGTTGTGATGATAAAACGCATTGTCCTTCAAACCCTGGACGCAGAGCTGGTATAATCTGTGCAGTCAGTGGTTGGTGGGAGTTGGATGAGACAGGGGAGTGTTATTAAATTAGGTTTGTTTCATACAAAATAGAACAGCACAGTACAGGCCCTTTGGCCCGCAATGTTGTGCTGACCTTTTAAACTACTCCAGGATCAATCTAACCCTTCCACATTTCTTCATTTCTCCATTACCCATCTAAGAGTGTCTTAAGTGTCCCTAATGTACCTGCCCTGACCACCACCCCTGGCAGTGCGTTCCACACACTCACCACTCTGTGCTTATTAAAAAAAAACTTACCTCTGACAGCCCGAGTTCAGGTTCGAGTTCAAGTTTGTCATCTGACTGTACACATATACAACCAAAGGAAACATTATTCCTCCAGATCATGGTGCACCCACACAACATGTGTCACACACTGCACATTAAACAAAGTACAGGTATTATACTATAAATAAGTTAATAAAGTATAATTAAAAATTCATGTAGGAATGCACAGCATAAATAAACAGCTCACTGTCCTAGTGATGAGTCCTTGGTGGTGGCAGGGTATTAGCCTCTCAGCCTGAGGGAAGAAACTGTTACCCAGTCTGGCAGCCCTCGTCCTGATGCTCCTGTACCTCCTTCCTGATGGCAGTGAGTCAAAGAGATGGTGGGATGGGTGGTAGGGATCCTTAACAATGCTTCGGGCCCTTTTTGTCTGCAGCGCTTCTGGTAAATGTCACTAATGGGGGAAAGGGAGGCCCCGATGATCCTACATACTGTCCTCCAATCATCTTAAAATCATGCCAAACGCAAGAAAATCTGCAGATGCTGGAAATCCAAAGCAACACATGTCAGACGCTGGAGGAACTCAGCAAGCCAGGCAGTGTCTATGGAAAAGCTGCTGCCTGGCCTGCTGAGTTCCTCCAACATTTGGTGTGTATTGCTTAAAATTATGCCCCCTGGTATTAGCCATTTCCACCCTTGGAAAAAGTCTCGGGCTGTCCACATCGTCTGCAGTATGCATCTTGTACACCTCTATCAAGATATCTCTCATCCTCCTTCGCTCCAAAGAGAGAAGCCCTAGCTTCCTCAACATTTCCTCATTTCAGAGGATCTCTGTAAAGAAAGAGAGACTTGTTTGCATTTTGAAGTACCTTTCAGTACCTTGGAGTGTTCATTTTATAATTGATGAAGTGTAGACACAGTTGTAATGTGAAGAGAGCATCCGTACTGGGAATAAAATTCCCGGTAAAAATACCTTGCCAAACAGCATGTCATTAGACAAAATGGCAGGTGAAACGAAGGGACTCCAGTTCAGAGCTGCTGCCTTTGTAGCTATACCCCGCCTTCTGGTTTGTTGGAAGTGCTAAATTCATTTTGCAGGGGTCTCAACCCGAAACATTGACCTTCTCTCTGCCTCCACAGATTCTGGTTGACTCCCTGAGCTCCAGCATCTGCCATCTCTTGTGTCTTCAAGGTAGAGCAACTACAGACTAAATGTGAGCCAGTGGAGCTGGTATAACGACAAGGTGGGCCAAAGGGACTGTTTCTGTGCTGCACAGTTCTATAAGTCTATGAACTTATTCAAAGCTGGTGTTGAATTTTAGACTAACAGAGTTGAGGGTGAACAAACCAGGACAATAGGAATTTATTTGTTTATTGAGATACAATGCAGAATAGGCCCTGCCAGCTCTTTGAGTCATGCCACTGAGCAACCCCCTAGACTAATTATGGGACAATTTACAATGATCAACTAATCTAACAACCTGTACGTCTTTGGACTGTGAGAAGAAAACAGAGCAGCCGGAAGAAAGTCGCACAGTCATCAGGAGAATGTAAAACTCCTTACAGGCAGTGGTGGGAATTGAGAG
Organism: Hemitrygon akajei; assembly: GCF_048418815.1. NCBI lineage: Eukaryota > Metazoa > Chordata > Chondrichthyes > Myliobatiformes > Dasyatidae > Hemitrygon > Hemitrygon akajei. Next base: position 56,668,992 of record NC_133145.1, on the reverse strand, counting down.
CACGCGAAAATCTGCAGATGCTGGAAATCCAAAGCAGCATGCGCAAGTTGCTGGGGAAACTCAGCAGGTCAGGCAACGTCTATGGAAATGAATCACCAGTTGACGCTTTGGGCCTAGTCCCTTCTTCAGGACTGAAAAGGAAAGAAGGATTCAGAATTTAAAAAGTGGGGGGGGAGGGGAAGGAAGATAGCTGGAAGGTGATCGGTGAAGCCATGTATGTGGGGAAAGTTAAAGGGCTGGAGAAGAAGGAATCTGATGGGAGAGGAGAATGAATCATAGGAGGAAGGGACCTAGGAGGAGGTGATAGGCAGGTGAGAAGAGGTAAGAGGACAGTGAAGAATAGAAGAGAGGAGGAGGAGGGAATTTCTTTTTACCAGAAGGAGAAATTGATATTTATGCCATCAGGTTGGAAGATACCCAGATTTAATAAAAGGTGGCTTCATGGACTGACATGTCGGAATGGGAATGACAATCAGAATTAAAATGTTTGGCTACCAGGAAGCTCTGCTTTTGGCAGATAGAGAAGAGGTTTTTGATGAAGCGGTTCCCCAATTTGCGACAGGTCTCGCCAATGTAGAGGAAGCAGCTTTGCAGGAAGTAGATTTGCAGCTTGCCTCACCTGGAAGGACTGTTTGGGGCCCTGAATGGGGCTAAGGGAGGAGGTGACAGGCAGGTGTAGCAATTAGGCCACTTGCAGGGATAAGTGTCGGGAGGGAGATTTGTGTGAGGAGTATGAATGGACAAGGGATTCACAGAGGGAGTGATCCCTATGGAAAGTGGGGGAAGGGGCGTGGTAAAGATAAGTTTAGTGAAGAATCTGTTTGGAAATGGCAGAAGTTGCAGAGGATGATGTGTTGAAATTGAGGACAAGATCAGATCAGGTAGAGGATATAGAATGATGAAACAGGCCAAATGATCTATGCCTGCTTCTATTTCATAAGCTCTTGCAAGACTGTGTACCTCAGGGTAATGCCTATCAGGGGAGGGGACATTACAATAAAACACACAGTGGGGGAGTAGCTCATTGAATGAGGGCTTCTGGTTTTTTGTTGTTCTGTAGAGGACAACACCGAGCTACTAACAATTACTACACACTGGTTCAGACTTGGAATGAATCTAACACGCACAAGTGCTGGAGGATCTCAGCAGGTTAGACGGCATCAATGGAGAGGAAGAAACACTTGACATTCCAGCTTAATGTGTTCTTTTTTTTCAGGGGATCATATGCTTCCCACCCCTAATTGCCCTTGCAAAATTGGTGGTGAGCTGTCTTTGAACTATTGTATCCTGTTGGGTGATGGTGATCCCACAGTGCATTCAGGGAGGCAGTACAGTTGATTCTGGTTAATTGGGCCACATCAGGACCAGTACGTTTTGGCCCAATTAAGCAGCTGCCCAATTAGCCGAAGTTTCATGGAAATAGTTACAAAGGAATAAAAAAAGACAATCTACTGTTTAACTGAGTAACAAGTTCTGTATTTAAATGAAATACAGAACAAATTAGAACACTACCAATACTGCTACAGTACTATAAAACTGTGGATTAGTTCCTAATTGTTATCGATGGAGGATTTCATCTAGTGTTCCTTTGACTGACTGTAAATGAACAAAATCGGTGCAGACACCTAGCGCAAATAACGGATTACCTTCATACAATGTTTTTGACGATTGCATCCTCCAAATCTTCATTTTCATTGGCACATTCAAGATGATTGTTGATACCTTCAAATTCTTTGTGGTTCCTTACTTGTTGAAATAGTGAAATCATTTCATTTTCACTTCTGGCTGCTTCTGGCATCTTGAAGCCTGAATGCTTGAAACCACAGTGAGCAAAGCATTCCTGAATCGTCTAAATATTAGAAGTGAAGTAAGAAAGAATAAGAAAAATAAGTTGCCTCAAATAGTCTAACAGTAGTCAACACTTCCCCAGCTATAGATTGACTGATCTATAGAGCCTGATGGTTGAGGGTAAGAATAACCTCACATAGTGCTCTTTGGAGCAGCGCAGTTGTTTCAATAAACTGAGAGGAAAGGCTGCCTCTGTTATAGAAGTCAAACTGGACATACTGAAGACTGTGGTGGAGTAAAGGGCCCTACGGAAAATGCTGACAGTTCTGGACAATGTTTCTCAGCCTTTGCATGCCACCTTGGCTGAACAGAGGAGCACTTTTAGTAATAGACTAATACAACTTCACCCCAACTGTCAGTTACAAAAATCACGCTTTTTGAACATAAGCAACTGACGCTATTTTAAAAAAACTGTCCATTGCAGGCATGATGTAGTGTCTAACGGCCACACAAGTGCATGCGACTGATGCTAGTTTGAAACTGTTCGACAATAGTCTCTTGTCCAATTAAGCGACATAGTGTCCCAAATAGATGAAGGGAATCCTGGCTATTTTTCTCGATTAGTTTCTGTTCCTTAAGAATTCCATCAGCCTCCTGACTTGTGCCATGGAGACACTAGACAAGCCCTGGGGAGACGAGAGGCGAGTGACTCACACAGGATTCTGAGTCTCTGATCTATTCTTGAGCCACATTGTGTATGTTGTTACTGCAGTTCAGTGGTGACTTGAAGAATGTTAATAGAGGGGACTCGATGATAGAAATAACATTAAATGTCAGGGAATGATGGATGGACTTTCTATTGTTGGTTGCTATCATTGCCTGGCTCTTGTGTGCGGCAGATGTTATATCAGCCCAGGCCTGGATGTTGTCCAGGTTTTACTGTGCTTGGATTTGGACTGCTTCATTATCTGAAGAGTCATGAATGGCATTGATGTTCATCATCAATGAATATCTCTTTGATGATTGGGCTTGGGTCATTTCCCAGAGGTATCTTTTAATTGAGATGATTGACCTCCAACAAGAGCAACAATCTTCCTTTCTGATTCCGATCAGCCTTGTGGGACAGGTTTAAGGGGCCGAGTGGCTTACTCCTGTTTGCTCATGTCCTTGCATTGAACAATGGGTTCTGAACCTGAAATTCCTTCCTCTGTATACTGAAGGGTGAAATTGGTGGATCTTTGTATCCTGAGGTGGGAGGGGGTAGGGATAGATGTCGTGCAGGAAGTGAACAAGCCAATGGGGCAGACGCGAACCTGGCACAGGTCCGTGGCTGGCACAGCAATTCTGAAAGAGTGTTTGGCCAGCTCTTTCCCTATTTAATGTTCTGGAAAAAGCAGTTCAGATGTTGCACTTCATTGGCTGTTGTGCCATCCAGTCATGTCCTTCCTATGACGTGGGACCAGAACTGCAAAAAAAAACTCCAGCTGTGGCCTAACCAAGGTCTTGTTCAGCAGCCCATCACCTCACTCTGGTGCCCCTCCCCTTTCCCTTTCTCCCATGGACCATTGTCCTGTCCTGTCAGATTCCTTTTTCTTCAGCCCTTTACTTCTTCCACCTATCACCTCCCAGCTTCTTCCTTCATCTACCCCCTCCCACTGACCACCTTCCCGCTCACCTGTTACCTACCAGCTTATATTCCCTCCCCCCCACCTTCTTATTCTAGCCTCTGACCCTTTCCTGATGAAGGGTCTTGGCCTGAAAAGTTGACTGTTTATTCCTCTCCATAAATGCTACCTGACCTGCTGAGTTCCTCCAGCACTTTAGATGGATAGATAGATAGATACTTTATTCATCCCCATGGGGAAATTCAACATTTTTTCCAATGTCCCATACACTTATTATAGCAAAACTAATTACATACAATACTTAACTCAGTATAAATATGATATGCATCTAAAATCACCCTCTCAAAAAGCATTAATAAATAGCTTTTAAGAAGTTCTTAAATAGTTAACTAAAATACATGTGAGTTAACTAAAATTATGTGAGTTCCTGAAGATTTCCAGCATCTGCAGAATTACTTGTGTCTTATAAAGAACCATGATTTCCACGCTCTTGACTTGTATGCCCTAGCTAATGAAAGCAAGCATCACAATGTCATCTTACCCATCTTATCAACATTTGATGCTTCCTTTAGAGACTTACAGACTTTCCACCAAGGTTCATTTGTTCCTCAATACTCCCATCTATTGTGCATATCCTACCCTTATTAAACCTCACAAAATGCATCACCTTTTCTTATCAGGATTAAATTCCGCCTGCTGTTGCTCTGCCCAGTGCCAATTCCTCAGTACCTGTTAACAATTCCTGTGGTCTAAGACTCTTGAATGGATCTTTGGATAAAATGTCGATACATTAATCTAGGATACACATTGGTGATGTAGTGCATATGAAAGCTTGGGGCGCAGGGTAGCGTAATGGCTAGCACAATGCTTTACAGCACGTGTGGACCTGGGTTCATCTCCTGCTGCTGCCTGTAAGGAGTTTGTATGATCTCCCTGTAATCACGTGGGTTTCCTCCAGGTGTTCCAGTTTATGTATCTGTTGGTAGGTAAATTGTCCCATGTCGAAGGGCCTACTCTCACTGTATCCCCATAAATAAATAAAATCTAGCCTTCCCCCCTCCATCATCAAAGGCAACAATTTGCAAGTAGTGAACCCATGCTCGCATGTCTCCCCTTGACACACTGGTGAGGGAATGTGCAGGACCCAGTACAAATACTGTGTTCATCCCTGTATTCTCTGTCAGGCTTGACGTGCTAATTCTCTCGACCGTGGCCCTCATTATATACAAATGTAGAATTACATCAGTACACTGAACATTTGATGGCGTTGTTCACACCCATTAACTGTTGCCAGGCAAAATTAAAAGAGGATCGGAATGCTGGAGGCTGAGCCATCTTAGCAGCCTTTATGTTTTTAGATGTTAAGTTTCTACAATCAAACACAACAAAATCTGCAAGTGCTGGAAATCCAAAGCAACACACACAAAATGCTGGGGGAGCTCAGCAGATCAGGCAGCATCTGTGGAAATGAATAAACAGTCGACATTTCGGGCCGGGATCCTTCACCAGGACTGGAAAGGAAGAGGAGAGAAGTCAGAGCAAGAAGGTGGGGGGAAGGGAAGGAGGAAGAAGTACAAGGGGGTGGGTGGAAAGTGAAACTGGGAGGGAGGGGGCAGGGGGTGAAGCAAAGAGCTGTGAATTTGATTGGTGAAAGAGATAAGGTAATGGAGAAGAGGGAGTCTGATAGAGGACAGAAGACCACGGAAGAAAGGAAAGGGGGGAGGAGCACCAGAAGGAGGTGATGGGCAGGTAAGAGAGGGAAACAGGAATGGGGAATGGTAAAGGGGGTGGGCAATTACCAGAAGTTAGAGAAATCGATGTTCATGCCATCAGGTCAGAGGCTACCCAGACGGAATATAAGGAATGTGTTGCTCCTCCAACCTGAATGTGGCCTCGTCACGGCAGTAGAGGAGGCCGATAAAATAGCTTATATCCTGACGAAGGGTCTCGGCCTGAAACGTCGACAGTGCTTCTCCTTATAGATGCTGCCTGGCCTGCTGTGTTCCACCAGCATTTTGTGTGTGTTGTTATATTTTATTCCATTGGCATTTCTTGAGATTTATGATTTATATTGAACTGTGGAGATGCGTTTCATTCAGAATTATGTCATTGGCAAGGATTATTTTTCCATTATTGTATGATTTGGTATTTATTTTCTTCATAACAGAAATTCTCCTCTAATTTCACAGTGTGGGAGTGCTTAGGATTCCACAGAACCCCGTGATAGTGATCAGCCTCACAGACAAATTGAGGAAGAGCCCTATTATGCTCCATTTAATTTTCCTAACCCTTGGTTACTGATTCTGAGATGATGGACTGCCTGTTAGCTGCATTATTGAGCCTCCCACCTGCTGATATTCAGCTATGGCTGGCTCTTGTCACTTCATGAATAGAGTTGCTGTTCTCATAATTTAATACCGTAAGATCTAGGAGCAGAGCTAGGCCATTCTGCCCATAGCGTCTGCTCCACCATTCTATCCTGGTTGATTTTATTATCCCTCTCCACCCTCTTCTCTTCCCTGTGACCTTTGATTCCTTTACTGATCAAGTACCTGGTTTCACAATCAACCATTCAGATAAACTTTGTAACCGGTAAATAATGTTCATATCTTTACCAACTCCTTGACTTCCTTTAATCCCTCCAAGAAATAAGAGCAGGAGTAGGCCATTTGGTCCCTCAAGCTTGCATCACCATTTAATATGATCATGGCTGATCTGTCCCTGATCTCAACTCCTCAGTACCAGTTTCTCACCCTCAATTTCAGTCTTTCAATAATATGTGCACTTAATGATCTAGCCTGCATAACCTTCTGGGGTAGAGAAGTCCAGAGGTTCATCGCCATTTCTTACCTATGACTACTCTCTTAAATCTTGTCATAATGCTTCCACCCATCAAGTGAAAACATTCTAAACGTCAACGCTTTTGAAATCTTACATGTTGCAGTAAAATCGCCCCTCATTCTCCTCAAGGGGGTCATGCTCTTTGGCTGTTCATGATGGGGACAACCTTCTCATCCCAGGAAGGAGCCGAGTGAAACTCACCTGGTCTGTCTCCAGAGCTAGCATGTTTTTCCTTAAATAGAAGAGCCAGGTCTGTGCACAGTACTCACCCAGTGTTTCAATTCAAACAACTATTCAGGAACCAGACAGGAAAGGATTAGGGCGATACAGCCTAATGCAAGAAACCAGAAATAGAATGGTTTGTGTTGTGGTTGGCATGGGTGAGGTGGGTTGTTAATAGCACCTTTCCATGCTCTGTGTTTCTATATTTCTGAATCCCTAGCCAATCTGAATTCAGGAAAATATTGCCACCAAAAATTCTATTTGTTATAGAAATTCAAGACAGAAACTGAGGCCATTTGGCCTTTTGGGCTCAGTCCCATCTGTGGGGCCGTAGCTTATCTGCTTGTGGGCAGTCACTTCCATCGTGATTGGTTAGTTCAAAAACTGCAGCTGCTCTTCCCATTGGTTGGCTACCTAGAGCCGAGTTTCAAATACCCTGGGTGTAAAGGTTAGCGTGTAGGAGCTTCTTTCTCCCTTCCTTTGTTCAAGGCAAGCTGTGCAGAACCCTTGGAGGTGTGCGTCACATGCACTTTTAACTAAGTACCTGTTTGTTGAATACTCAGCTTTGTGGTTTGTGTAACTTGGGGAACATGAATGTTTGATTCAATTTTTACTGTTTGTAAATAAATGCTTATTCGCAGTCAGTGTTTTCTCTCACTCACCAAACCCGTGAACCTGCTTCAATGTTCCACCTTCCTAAATAAGAGCATTCCAGCCTAATCACCTTCTCTCCAGTTTTCTTTTATATAGCTGCGTGGACCAGCCATTGTTCTTAGCAGAAAATACTTACAAGGCCTTAAAACTGCACGGCACTTTTAAATGTGTTCTTTTTTGTAATATGCATACTATAAATATTGAAACATCACATACTTTTGATTTTATTTATTAATTGAAAGGTATGATGAAATAAGGTACATCGGAGAAAATCTTCCATGTTTCATAAACTTTATCTAACTGCACCTAATTCCAGCTACAAGGCAACAAGGGCTATGTGTGCATGGGAGCATTTCAGTTACCGTGCGGCTGTGCCCCCGTGAAGCTTGAGGGATCAGTGCTAATCACACCTCCAGCTCTCAGTCTGTGCATCGGGTAGGTTAAACGGTTCCAGGTACTCAATCAGTGACCTTCAGATATGTGTTTGTTGCCTCCACCACCTTTTCAGGCTGAGACCCTTTGGACCTTCGTCATCTACTGGGTGAAAGCATCTATTGACTCCCTCTGATTTATTCCTCAGTTACCTTAACTTCCAGACGCTCTTGTAACTGATTCCTGAGAGAAACTGAGAACTTTAAACATTTTCTCATGAATAACATTTTGGGAACATTTTGAGATCTTGTACAAATATCCCTTGATCACTCAGCAGTAATAATTATAAGTCAATAATTTAAAAATCAAAGAGAATAAATTCTCTGTCCAAATATTTTCTTAATCTTATCTGCTCCTTGTTTAATTAATAATTGCTAAATGTCTACTGTGTCTCAACAAATTTTAGAAATATTTTTCCTCATTTGTGCTCATGTTTATGTTTGAGCATAAAGCTCTTTTTGACCAATCGTGTTTTCAGCTTGTTTTTAATAGACTTGTTAATGTAATCAATTAGCACTCAAACTGGCTCACCGTCTAGTATGGAGGAGCCACCGCACAAGATCAGAAAAGGCTGCAGAGAGTTGCAAACACAGCCGGCTCCATCGTGGGCACTAGTCTTCCCCAGCATTGAGGACATCTTATAAAGGTGCTGCCTGAAACAGGTGACATCCATCATTAAGGAACCCCCCCCCCCCACCTCTTCTTATTGCTACTATCAAGGAAGAGGTCCAGGAGCCTGAAGACCCACTCTCAACATTTTAGGAACATCTTCCCCTCTGCCATCAGATTCCTGAACAGACAATGAACCAACCCATGAACACTAACTCATTATTTTTACAGCACTTCTTTAATTTAACATTTGTTATATATATTTCTTATTCTAATTCATAGCTTTCTATGTAATGCGCTTTACTGATATCTCAAAACAACAAATTTGATGTCACTGATATTAAACCTGATTCTGATTATTTGCCCAGGAAGAAGGTCAGATTGGATCGGTGTTACTAAATTCGTTCTGTCACCTCGGGTATGAGGTCAATTTATTAATCTGTGTTGAAAGTTTCAGTCCAGGTGTGAAAATGCTTCATCAGGTGATACTGCTCAAGTTTCCCAATAGCACAAAAATCTGGCAGAAGTAGAGAAAGTACTTGCAAGGCTAAAAAAAGAGCTAAAGTGAAATTACCGAAATATTTCACAAATGCACCACTATTTCAAACAAAGGTCAGCATACGGTGACAGGGTTAAAGTTAACTAGATCAGGTAACTGGAGAGACAAGTGAATGCAGATGCAGGATGCTGGACTCTGGAACTACCAGATTCAGAATCGGATTTAATATCATTGACATATGTCATGAAATTTGTTGTTTTGCAACAGCAGTTCAGTGCTATATATAATAAAAATAATAAATCATAATAATAAGTACACACACACCTTAATGCTGGGGAGGCAGGTGCCCATGATGGAATTGGTGAGTTTGCAGTTGAGTTTGCTCTGCAGTTTTTTCCGATCCTCTGCAGTGGTTCCTCCATGCCAGACGGTGATGCAACCAGTCAGAATGTTCTCCATGGTGCATCTCCAGAAATTAGCTGGAGTCCTTGGTGAGACACCAAATCTCTTCCAACTCCAAATGAAATATAGCCACAGTCCTGCCTTCTTTGTAAATGCAACAATATCTTGGACCCAGGATAGACGTTCAGTGAGGTTGACACCCGGGAATTTGAAATTGCTCACCCTTTCCACTGCTGATTCCTCGATGAGGATTGGTGTGTGTTTCCAGGACTTCCCCTTCCTGCAGTCCACAATCAGTTCCTTGGTCTTACTGATGTTGAGTGGAAGGTTGTTTTTGCAAAGCTACTCAACCAGCAATTCAATCTCACTCCTGCATGCTTCCTCATAACCATCTGAGATTCTACAAACACACAAAGTGCTGGAAGAACTTAGTGGGTCAAGCAGCATCTGTGGAGGGAAATGGACTGTCAATGTTTTGAGTCGAGAGTTTGGATAATTCCACTGTTATTCAAGCAGAGTGCTGTAGGTGACTCCACTCACTTCATTGGCGAGACCCAACATAAACTGGGGGGCCGCTTTGTCGAGCACCTCTGCTCCATCATCCAAAAGTGGAATTTCCTGGTGGCCAAATGTTTTAATTCCTATCCCCATTCCTGTTATAACATGTCAGTCCAAAGCCTCCCTGTTCTGACACAATGAGGTCACTCTCATGGTGGAGGAACAACAGCTCAGGTTCTGTCAAGGTAGCCTCCAACTTGATGGCATGAGCATCGATTTTTTTTTCCTCCTAGTAATCTTTCTTTTATTTCTTTCCTCTTCCCTTTCCCTTTTCTATTCCCCACCTTTTCTCCTCACCTGCCTATCACCTCCTCCTGGTGCCTCTCCACTTTCTCTTTCTTCCATTGTCCCCTCTCCTATCAGATTCCTCCTTCTCCAGCCCTTTACCTTTCCTACCCACCTACGTTTACCTATCATCTTCTAGTTACTGCTCCATCCCTTCCCCCTCCTTTTTATTCTTCAGTATCCCCCCTCCCCTTACAGTCCTGATGAAGGTTCTCAGACCAAAACACCAACTGATTATTCATTTCCACAGAGGCTGCATGTGTTGCTTCAGTTCCAGAAGTCAGCCAGATATGTAGAAGAATGCGAAGAAGTTTCAGTTCCTTCAGTGTAAAAAAAAAAGTGTTTTCTCAGCAAATTAACTGAGTGAAATTTCAAATGAGGTAGGCTAAGGGTTTTTCAGGTTGGTTCAAGAACCTGATAGCAGTGGGGAAGAAGCTTGAACCTTGAAGTGTGGGTCTTTAGGCTCCTTAAAGCAGCAAAGAGAAGAGGGCATGGTCCAGATGGTGGGGACCCCTGATGATGGATGTCATCAGATCAGAAGGTGGCTGTTGAAGGAGAACAAGGAACTAAGAGATGGATAGCCATGCATCAGAGGAAAGTATCTGCTATTAGAAAGCATCCAGGAAGAAATGGGGCTTCACAGCTTTTATAGACATAATGTGAGGGTTTTCAAACAGTTTATTTTTACCCAATAGCTCAGCAACTCACTAAAGCTTGTAGTTTATATTCATTTGTTGTGTGCCGTGTGGTATGACGTGGACAATCATGGTCTTTCCATGACCGTAATTGTTCTTGGCAATTAGTAGTTTGCCATTGTCTTCTTCTGGGCAGTGTCTTTACAAGATGGGTGACCCCCAGCTGTTATCAAAACTCTTCAGAGATTGCCTGTCTTGTTTTAGTGGGTGCATGAACAGGACTCGTGATGGGCACCAGCTGCTCCTACAACCATTCACCACCTGCGTCCAAGGCTTCATGTGACCCTGATCGGGGGCTACACCTCGCCCAAGAGTGACCTGCAGGCTAGCGGAGGGAAGGAGCACCTCACACCTCCTTTTGGTAGAGATGTATCTCCACCCTGCCCACCTACAGTTAATATGCACCACTATAATTCTCAAAGTTAAACCTTGGATGACTAGCAATACTACCTCACTGCTTCCCAGAAGTTGTTGCATATTAAAACTTGTGATTCTACCTGTGACACCTCTGCAAAAGACCTACATATCCTCCTGTACCAATTCACGAAACTGGGGTAAAATTAAATGAATGGATTACTGTCACCTGGGAAAGATCTGAGCTCAGAGATTCCCTCCAGAAACCTTGCCCCCCCATTACTTTAACTATGCCCCCTAATACCTACCCTTTGATCAATTGTATGCCACTTTTCAAGGATGCTCTCTACAACCTAAACCTTTGCCCAATTGTGCAACACCTTTCCCTACCACTTCCCTCCAAGGTGGGACGCCCATTTCTCTTTGTTACAGCTGCCGTGATTTCCAGCATTAAAGGCTGCTGAACAATCAGAATCAGATTTATTGTCAGCCTCCCCCGTTACTTCTTTAACTATGCCCCCTAATACCTACCCCTTTGACCAATTGTTTTGTGGCAACTTGCAAGACATAAAACATAATTTACAATAAAAATGGAAAATAAATTAATAAATAGTGCAAAAGAGGAGTATTGAGGTAGTGTTGATGGACCGCTTAGAAATCTGGTGTCAAAGGGGAAGAAATTGTTCCTAAAATGTTCAGTGTGGGTCTTCAGACTCCTGTATCTCCTCCACTGTGTATCTAAAGATGAAGATTTGCTTTATTTAAACATTTTAAATAGCAGGAGGAACAGCAATTTTGTTTCAAAATATGGCCAATAATCTTTTGCATATTATTTCTGAAAATGTAGGATTAAGGGAAAGGAATGTTATTAATCCAGATCACCTTGGAATGTGTCAAGCGGCTGATATTAATGTTCATTACATTTTCACGTCCCGCCTGAGCTGAATATGAAGAGAGTTTCATAAGTTGTGAGTCCTGTCACACAGAGCTTCCCAAGCAGCAGTAGCTGCACTCTGGAGTTAATGAGTTTATTAATGTGCAGAGTAACAGCTGGCCATCTGATGATCGGAACTGTAGGCAGTTGTAAATGTAGCTTCCGCCTGTCAAAAGCCTTTGAACGATCTCAAAGAGTTGTGAAGTGCAATGGAAAAATGGAAGGCTATGTTGGTGGGAAGCATTAGTTGGATCTTGGAGTAGGTTAAGAGGTTGGTACAACATTCTAGGTTGAAGAGCTTGCATGGAGCCCTATGTTCTATCTGAATGTTTACCTCAATGCCAACTTCCCCCAACCCTCAATTCCCCCAACACCAAAAGAAATCTTGGTTTCTATCCTGAATAAACTGAGTCCTCTTGGGCCTCTTGGCTAGCAGTCACTTTATTTAAGATTCAATGTACACTTTTTATCAAAGTCTATAAGCAGTATACAACCCTGAGATTAGTCATCCCACAGACAGCCACTAGAGACTTCTAATAAGGTTTTACATCCAGGTCAGGGAACTTCTACCCATTTGAGATGGGAATGGCTAAAGTCGATGGGCTGAAGGGCCTTTTTTGTGCTGTAGTGCTCTTTGAATCTTGGGCTGATCCATTATTTTTAGACCGTGATTCTGCTTTTAGACATTTCGTCTACCCTGTCAGACTCCAGTGGAATTTTGTATGTTTCAATTAGACCACCTCTAACTGAAGCATATAGCCAGTCCCCTGAGAGTATAGTCAGTCTGCCAACCTGCCCTCTGCAACAAACCCACCAATCTGTCAATCAGTATGGTAAACCTCTGCTGCAACATATCCCTCATAAGTAGATTGACCAAAAGTATACGCATTATTTCAAAAACTGTCTTGCCAGGGCCCTGTATCATTGGAGTCAGATGTCTCTGGTATTCAAATGCTCTGGCGATAATGACCAGCGTACCTTATTGCTTTTTATATCTGCATGGGTTCTTTCATTCATTGTACACAATGGTATTCAGCTCCCTTTCAGTCTATCATTAAAAATATACTGCTTTTCTTTATTTTGATTGAAGAATGAGAATCAGGTTTGTGATACACACGAAAAAGTCTGCAGGTGCTAGAACTGCAAAGTAACACACGCAAAATGCTGGAGGAACTGAGCAGGTCAGGCAGCGCTGACGTACAGTACAGTGCAAAAGTTTCAGGCACATGTATACGTCTAGGTACTTTTGCACAGTACTGGACATTTATATAAACACTACCGCAGAATGCTTCCTCTCTTTTTGCACCAATTATTTAATTTTCTTTTTTATATCATTGTAATTAATAATTTTTATTATGTATGCAAAAAAGGAAATTTCACAACATACAGTACTGTGCAAGAGTTTCAGGCATCCTCTTTATATATGTGCCTAAGACCTTTGTGCAGTTCTGTATGTTGTGAAATTTGATGCCCTGTGGCTGCCGTTCACTACAATCCATTAAAACAATTACTGTTACAACAAGTAGAAAATAATAAAAGAATACTGCAAACAGTGAGGTAGTGTTCATGGGCCATTCAGAAATCTGATGGCGGAGGGGAAGAAATTGTTCCTGAAGCGTTCGGTGTGTGGCTTCAGGCTCCAGTACCTGGACAACCTCACGCTTTTTGCTCTTTGACTAAACCTGTCCGTATCCCCCTGAAGTTGCTTGGCATCCTCCTCACATCCCAAACTTCAGCGGCCTAAATCTGCTCCTATGTCTTGTGGTCTTATTAATAACTTCTAATTTGTCACATTATTGCACACTTATTTAAAATCAAAACAATTTATCTACTGTGTTTCCTTTTTAATAGAATCTACTTCTCAAGTACAATGTGTTTCTGTAAAAACGTAATCTGTCTGCAACTTTGTAGGGAGTATTATGTCTAGAGGTCTATCATGAAAAAAGGCAGGTTGTGGAACTCGTGCAGATGGATGGATTTTAAAACGCAGATAGAATAGGCCTGAGGACCCAAATGGCTTCCTGACCTCACAATTAGTCCCTTTCACCCTCCTGAACATTATCAGAGCCATCGGGATTAGTTCCTTATCCAGTAAGGTTTTGACAGTGTCAAAACTCCCTTTCAGTTCTTGTCCTGAACTGGTAGTGCGATCACTCGAATCGAACATGGTGTCCCAAGAGGCTGTCCACCGGTGGGTCGTCAGGTGCCTGTGGACGCCTGTCCCCGGGGTCCACGTGTTTAGGGTGGAATCCTTCACTGGAGAATGTCTGTGTGTAACACGGGGAGGCTGTCCAGACAGTCCTTGACAGATCAAGGTCATGCTTTTGACGACTAGGGACCTTCACTGCAGCCTTCCTCTTCCTTCACTGCCGCTGTGATGTGTCATGATCTTCCATCAGCTCAACTGGGTGAAGTCTTGCTTGGATCACTGTTTGTCTGGAACCTCTCCCTGGATCACGCCTGACCCTACCAGGAGCTACAAACACAAGAAAATCTGCTGATGCTTTAAATCCAAGGCGAAGCACACAAATGCTGGAGGAACTCAGCAGGCCAGGCAGCATCTATGGAAAAGAGTACAGTCGATGTTTCGGGCTGAAACCCTTCAGCAGGACTGGAGTAAAGACGCTGAGGAGTAGGTTTAAAAGATGAGGGAAGGAAGAGAGGACCATCAGGTTAAACCTGGAGAGGAGGGATGAAGTAAAGAGCTGGGAAGTAGATTGCAGAAAGAGACCGAAGGACATGGAAGAAAGAAAAAGGGGGGAGGAACACCAGAGGGAGGCGATGGGTGGGCAAGGAGATGAGGTGAGAGAGGGAAAAGGGGATGGGAAATGGTGAAGGAGAGGGAGTGGGGGAACTATGCTGTAGGAACTCAGCAGGCCAGGCCGCATCTACAGAAAAAAATAAACAGTCAACATTTATCATCAGGACTTCTCATCTTTTTTTCCAGTCCTGATGAAGGGTCTTGACCCAAAACGTCAACTGTACTCTTTTCCATAGATTCTGCCTGGCCTGCTGAGTTCATTCATTCCCAGAGATGCTGCCTGACCTGTTAAATCCCTACAGCATTTTTTGTGTTCTACCAGGAGCTAAACTCCATATAGCATCACTATCAGGATCTCAGGAGCTCTCAAGCCCCTCCACCATGACAAGTGGTGATCTTTGGAGAAGGATTTGAATTAATGGCAAGCTGAAGAGCAGCATCTCCTTAATGATGAAACAGCCTGTTTGCCAGATCCACAGCAAGATCAATAAGTTCTCACAGAACACTTTACAATGTTATCAAACACCTTATTGAAAATCTATTGCAGTGACTAAACTGATCTAAAAATATACACCATCTGGAATAGCAAAAATACAGACCTTGTATGAATCATAATTCAGATATGTGAACGCAGGATAGGGGTGTGATTGCTGTCAAGGTCAAAGTTGAGTTTATTGCCACATGCACTGGTGTGATGAAAAACTTACTTGCAGCAGCATCAGATACACAGCCCTCACTAGACAATTAACCATAGATTACACAAAATTCTACAAGGATGAACACAATTGGAATGGAAAGATCCATTATCGTGATCATAAGCTGGCGTGGTGGTGTAGCCGTTAATGTAATGCTTCACAGTGCCAGCAATCTGGGTTCAATTTCCGCTGCTGTCTGTGAGGTGTTTCTACATTCTCTCCGTGTTCGTGCGAGTTACCTCCGTGCGCTTCACTTTCCAAATTCCAAAGCTATAAGGGTTTGTAAGTTATTGGGATGTCATGTCGGTGCCGGAAGCATAGTGACACTTGTGCTCAATGTTTCCTCCAATTTGTAATGACCAGTGTGCGCAAAAATCTTGGGCTATGTAGAAAGACATTCATTTTAACAGCTAGCAAAACACTGTCAGCAAAAACTTTGATCTCCTCTGGGTTTGATCATTTTCGCTCTCGTTTATCTGCACTCTCACAAAACGTAGGTAGCGGGCCTGTAGCAGGTAATGCAGGATTTTCTTGCTTATGCACACCATCCATATGTGATTTCCTTGCTAAAAGTCGCTTTAAAAATTCAAGTTTCCAAATATCACTCCACTTCTTCCCACTTGCAAATTCTCCAGCAACTTTTGCATCGCAACAATACACGCAGGTAACACCAGTTTCTGTATTGTACATAAATATTTCTCGTAGCTGCATGTTCCTGACCTCATGAGCTTTCGGTGTAGCAGCTTCTATTGTTTCACTAAGTCATTCCACTTTAATGAACAAAGGGCACTTCATGCCCTTTGCCTCTTTGGAATTCGAAATAGTGAATCAATAATTTCTTCAATAAAAACAGTATAAATAGGTCAGTTCTAAAATCTGCAGACAAATCATTGCAAACTCCAAGTTGTCAACACCACTTGCACCAGAAACTGGAAAAGGAAGTGTGATTGTGTATAATCATGAAATATACTTAACATGTCCATGAGGTAGAGGATGATAACGTTTTGTGTGCAGTTTAAATTCCTTTGTGCGCTGGTATCAAAAGATGTGTGTGCACACACACCCTCGAGGGAACATCGCTTGCGTTCTGCTCAGTGCACATCCTCGGACAGTGATAATCTTACCATTACTGCCTGAAGCCTTCTAAAAATCATTCTTGGGTATCTTCAATACAGAAGTAAGCCCTGGCAAGTTAAATCTTTCCTAATAACGACTCAGTGTGGGTTGCTGCAGTGCAGTTACTGACTATAACTGCCAGAGTTCTGGATCATTAATCCAGATATGTGTGTTCAAATCCCACCACATCAGCCAGGAAACTTAAATACAAGTCATTAAATTCACTCAATGGCCGCTTTATTAGGTACAGGAGATACCACTGAGTGTACTTCTGTAAGTTTGTGATTTTCTGTTGCTGTAGCCCATCCACTTCAAGGTTCGATGTGTTGTGTGTTCAGAGATGTTCTTCTACACACCACTGTTGTAACGTGTGGTTACTCGAGTTACTGTCACCTTCCTGTCAGCTTGAACCAGTCTGGCCATTCTCCTCTGACCTCTGTCATTAACGAGGCACTTCCGCCCACAGAACTGCCGCTCACTGAATGCAGAAGGAATGTAATCTATGGACTGACTATGGAATGATTGTTGGTGCCAGACAGGGTGGTTCGAGTATCTCAGAAACTGCTGATCTCCTGGGATTTTCATATATAGCAGTCTCTAGAGTTTATAGAGAATGGCGTGAAAAACAAAAAAAAAATCCAGTGATCGGCACTTCTGTGGGCAAAAGCACTTTGTTAATGAGTGAGGTCAGAGGAAAATGACAAGACCGGTTCAAGCTAACGGGAAATTGACAAGTAACTCAAATAACTAGGTGTTACAACAGTGGTGTGCAGAAGAGCATCTCTGAATGCACAACATGTTGAACCTTGAAGTAGAAGGGCTACAGCAGCAGGAGATGATGAACATACACTCAGCGGCCACTTTATTAGGTGCAGGAGTGTTCACCGAGTGTATTTTTAGTTTAAATTCAATTTACAAGTGCTCCTTTAATTAGTCTCTGGTTGCTAGGGATTGATCTGTCTTCAAAATTCTCAGTGACTACTCTGTTAACGCACAGCTTTTCATTGTTTAAGTTACTGCTTTATTTTGCCTTTCTATTAGCGCACTCCCCCTATTCCATGGGAGGTGAGTGCCAGTGTGACAGCTGGTTTCCGATCTAGTGCCGCTGCCAGTACCCCGTGAAACAGAAGGGAACCCCCTTCTCCCCACTCCTCTCCAAAGTTTTGTGTTCACTCTCCCGATCGCCTGTGTTTTTGGGTCTGAATCTCGAGCCTCCCAACCGTAAGGCCTTTCAACACTCATACCCCCCCACAATTAACTTGGCTTGGTGGCCAATGTTTATGCCTTGCAAAGTTTTAAACACTGGACAAGAACTTTAAAAAGGTGTCAAGTAAATACTTTTGTATGCATGAATATTTAGATATTCTGAAATACACAGATAAATACAGAAGCAGATTCTGAGAAGGTTTTGCATAATATGTTAATTACATTAGCACAAATTGAGAAGTTTGGACTTGTGTGGGAGAGGTCCGGAACAAGAGCAGTAAGTCAGCATGTAAACTGAGAAGAAGGCGGAGGCAGAGCAAATGTAATAACAGAAAAAGGGACAACAGGTGAACATGGTGAAACAAATAGTCAGATATAGTCCTGAGCAAAAGTCTAAACATATATATAGATAGAGCTAGGGTGTCTAAGAGGTTTGCACAGTACTGAGGTAATTTTATGTCTTGCACTGTACTGTAGCCACCATGAAAAACAAATTTCATGGCGTCTGTGGGTAATGATAAACCTAATTCTGATATGGGTCTCTATTGTGGACTGAAAGTGGGAAGGGGGCAGGGAGAGGGGAATCATGGTTGGGAAAAAGGGAAGGGAGAGGGGAGGGAGCAGGAAGCACCAGAGAGAAATTCTGTAATGATCAATAAACCAATTGATTAGAACCAAATGACCTTGTCTGGTGTCTCAGGGCTGGGTGTGTCAGAACTTGTGCCACACCCCACCCTGCCCATGGCACTCCTCTCCACCTGTCCCACCCTCCTCCAGCAGCACTCTACCCTCGTCAATCCTAACATCCTTTGCTCCCGCCAGATTTACAAATTCGCTCTCCTCTCCATGTTGGCAAATACAGTGCTGTGCAAAAATCACAGGCACCCTAGCTACATAAATGTGCCTAAGACACTTGCACAGTACTGTGTATATTTATTGCATTGCAAGGTGTATAACACACAAGGAAGATGAGCTTAGTGTCTAGAATTACAGAAACTTAATTAAGAGAAAGGCAAAGTTCATAAGTTCAAAGTTAACATATTATTGAAGCATATATATATATATACCATATACTATCCTGAGATTCAAGTTCAAGTTTATTGTCATTCAACATGTTTTCAACTAAACAAAACAACTTTCCTCTGGGACCAAGGTTCAAATCAAAGTCCACTTGCAGCACACAATGCCTTGCAAGCATGTACAGGGAAAAAAAGAAATACAGTAGAATTTACAGAAACCTATATATAAACACGGCTGATAACCTATGTGCAAAAGAAGAACAATAATACTGAGAAAATAATAATAATAATAAACTGTGAGTAAAAATAATCATACTGAGAACAGGAGTTGTAAAGAGTCCTTGAAAAGTGGGTCTGTTGATTGTAGAATCAGCTCAGAGTAGTATTGAATGAAGTTGTCCACACTGGTTCAGGAGCCTGTTGGTTGAAGGGCAATAACTGTTCCAAAATGTGGCGGTGTGGGACCTGAGGCTCCTGTATCTCCTTCCTAATGGTAGTACTGTAGTGAGAAGGGGGCATGTCTGGATGGTGGGGGTCTTTGATGATGGATGCTGCTTTCTCGTGGCAGGGCTTTGTGTAAATGCACTCAGTGGTGCTACACCAGTTGCAGAACCCACCAAGTATGGGACAAGTATTTCATTTAATCACTGAGTTTGTGTTGGAGGTGACACTGGCTGAATTTTCTCCCTGTGTTAACAATAATAAACTAATCCCTGCAAGTGGCACAAGTGCTACACCTGTCCATTCACCTCCCTTCGGGGTCCCAAACAGTCCTTCCAGGTGAGGCAATGCTTCACCTGCTGGGGTCACCCATTGTGTCCGGTGCTCACAATGTGGCCTCCTCTACACTGGTGAGGCCCATTGTAAGCTGGGGGACCACTCCATCGAGCACCTCCACACTGTCTGCCAAAAAACAGAACATCCTGGTGGCCAAACATTTTAATTTGGATACACATCCCTGTTCTCATATGCCAGGCCATGGCCTCCCCTTACACCATATATGTCAAACTCAAGGCCCGCGGGCCAAATCTGGCCCGCGGTGGAATTATCTTTGGCCCGCGAGATAATATCTAATTACTATTAAAGCTGGCCCCAGTAATCGAAGCGCCTATGGCGTATGATATGGCTAATGCTGAGTTTATTCAGGTACCAGGTTTAAAGGGTTTTTAGTGTTTATTCCGCAGTCTTGCTCGGCAGTCTTCTTCATAAGAAACGGAATTTGTGAAGTGAAACACTTTGTAGTTATAGCAGAGACTGAGACACATGAGAGCAGGCTGAAAAAATGGAGGCAACGAAAGCTGCGTTCGCACGCGTCCGACTGATCCAGCCCGCATGAAGCTGCATTTTGCTCAATCCGGCCCGTGACCTAAAATGAGTTTGATACCCCTGCCTTACACCACAAAGAGGCCACCATTAGGGTGGAGGAGCAACACCTTATATTCCATCCAGGCAGCCTTCAACCTAATGGCATGACTATCGATTTCTCCTCCCGGTAAATAAAAATTCCTTCCCCCACTCCAGCTTCCTACCTCTTCTCACCTGCCTATTGCCTCCCTCGAGTCCCCTCCTCCTTCCCTTTCTCCTATGGTCCAATCTCCTCTCTTATCAGATTCCTTCCCTTTACCTTTCCTACCCACCTGGCCTCACCTGTCATCTTCTAGCTGTCCTCCTTCCCCTCCCTCCACCTTTTTATTCAGGTATCTTCCCCCTTCCTTTCCAGTCCTGAAAAAGGGTCTCAGCCCAAAACATTGACTGTTTATTCATTTCCATAAATGCTGCCTGACCTGCTGAGTTCCTCCAGTATTTTGTGTGTGTTGCCCTGGATTTCCAGCATCTTCAGAGTCTCTTGTGTGGATAATAAACTAATTCCAATTCCATTTCTCCCAATAACACCTTTCAGTCTCTATCTTGTTGCAATCTTTCTTTCCCCTTCATACAGGGTACTTAATACATCTCCTCATACAGACTCAAATATTCACCGATTCCAGTACCTCACATTTATGTGGCCTTCTATGTCATCTGAGGGGGTAAATTAAGTTTGGGAGAGAGCAAGAGACCAGAATTGAGGGAGTGCTGATTGTTTGAGGTTTTCAAAACGGAAGAGACTGAAGTAACAGTGAAGGGAGAGAAGAAGGTCGAGCTACAGACAATCTGCTGGAAGATCTCGGCTTGTTGGGCCGCATCTGTAGGACAAAAGGACTACATCATGTCTACACCACACACACACACACACACACCCCCCCCCCCCCCCCCCCCACCCCGGAGCTGCTCCAGCAGATTGTTTGCTGCTCTGGATTCCAGCATCTACTGTGAGAACAATCTATTAGGATCTCCATGAGAACAAGGTGGGTCTCGAACCATGACCTAAGGGTATTGCGGCCTTCAACAAGTGCAAGGTTAATGAGTAAAGAGAACTCAGCGTAAAGCAGGACACACTGCACAGAATGTTCTTTGAATGCATATTGACTGAAAGGGCAAATCAAAAGGGACGTTTTGAACAGCTCCCAAATGTGCTTCAAGTCTTCCATTTAATCACCCAGTGCTTTGACAGGGATCCTTTTAATTCTGTTTGAATGATCATGCTTTGAGGCAGCTCAAGTCTGTTTCCAATTCGATGCTCTCCCGTGTTAAATGACGAGCTGTCACTCTGTGGGCTGAAGGCCTGCTGTCTAGCTGGGCACTTTGGGCACATTTGTCAGATTATTGCCCACTTGCAGCCCAGTGTGGTGGAGGCTGTCTCTCTCCCTCTCTGTGCTGCGACTCTGTCTGAGACAGTGTACCTCTTGGTGAATGGATGCAGGCTTTTTCCTCCTCTGCTTGGCTGGGTGAGACTGGAAGAAGAGGTTATAGGGTCACTGTAAAAGGAGAAATATCTTAAGGGGAATATGAGGGGTAACTTTTTCACTCTGAGGATGGTGCTTGTGTGCAACAAGGTGCCAGGAGAAGTGGAAGATGTGGATTCAGTTGTAACATTTGAGAGAAGTTTGGATGGGTAGGTGGGTGAGGAGGGTTTGGAGAGTTATAGTCCGGGCGCTGGTAGATGGGACTAGGTGAAAGAATGGGTCAGTATAGATTAGATGGGCAAAAGGGCCTGATTCTGTGCTGTGGTGCTCAAAGACTCTATCTAGCAATTACAAAGAGAGTGACCCTTGATACAAAGTCCTGAGTGTTGTCTATTTAATAATTCAGTAATATTTTTAAATATAATACAAGCATGATAAAATCTGCCGACGCTGGAAATCCAAAGCAACACACACAAAGTGCTGGATGAGCTCAGCAGGTCAGGTAGCATCTATCCAAAAGAGCAAACAGTCGATGTTTCGGGCCAAGGCCCTTCATCGACACCTGATGAAAGGCCTTGGCCCAAAATATCAACTGTTTACTCCTCTCCATAGATGCTGCCTGACCTGCTGAGTTCCTCCAGCATTTTGTGTGTTGCTTTGTAAATATATTGTTTGATTAAGCATTCTTTGTTCAGTGAAATAATTCTTCATGAATTATATGTACAAATACATGAGTGGCACACCTCTTTATGCCACCACATCACAAAGTGCACGGCTCATTGAAGTAAAATCGAAGCAAAGACAGGCATTTCTGACTGTTTTTCTTTCAATTGTTCTCTTTTGTTTTGGAGTTACACAATATAACACTGAGTTTGAAATGTTGACTGTTTATTCCTGCCTGGCCTGCTGAGTTCTTCTAGCACTTTGTATGTGTGCTCCAGACTTCCAGCATCTGCAAAATCTCTTGTGTCCTTCATACCACTGATGGAGGTTAACTTTAAATCTGCAAAATGCAGTTCTCTCTACAATTCATTAATGCTCTTTACAATGCCTATAAAAAGGTATTCATTCCCCCTTGAAAGTTTTCATGCTTTATCATTTTACAACATTGAATCACAATGGATTTAATTTGGCTGTTTTGACACTGGTCAACAGAAAAGACTATTTCATGTCAAAGTGTAAACACATTTCTACAAATTGGTCTCAATTTATTACAATTATTAAACACAAAATAATTGATTGCAAAATTACTCACTGCCTTCAAGTCAGTATTTAGCAGGTGCACCTTTGGCAGCAATTACAGCCTTGAATCTGTATGGATAGCTCTCTATCAGCTTTGCACATCTGGACATTGCAAGCTTTACCTATTCTTCTTTACAAAACTGCTCAAGCTCAGTCAGATTGCATGGGGATCATGAGTGAACAGCCCTTTTCAAATCCAGATACAGATTTTCAATTGGACTGAGGTCTGGACTCTCACTTGGCCACTCCAGGACATTAACTTTGTTGTTTTAAGCCATTCCTGTGTAGCTTTGGCTTTATGCTTGGGGTCATTGTCTTGCTGGAAAATAAATCTTCTCCCAAGTCGCAGTTTTCTTGCAGACTGGATCAGGTTTTCCACCAGGATTTGCCTATATTTTGCTGCCTTCATTTTACCCTCTACTTTCACAATCCCTCCGGCCTGCTCCAGTGTAGCACCCCCACAACACGATGCATCCACCACCATGTTTTACAGTAGGGATGGTGTGTTTTTGATGATGTGCAGTGTTTGGCTTAAGCCAAACATAGAATTTAGTCTGATGGCCAAAAACCTCAATTTTGGTTTCATCAAACCATAGAACCTTCTCCCACATGCCTTCTGGCAAATCTAGCTGAGATTTCATGTGAATTTTTTTTCCAGCATTGGCTTTCTCTTTGCCACTCTCCCATAAAGCTGCGACTGGTGAAGCACCCAGGCAATAGTTGTTGTACGCACAATCTCTCCAATCTCAGCCACTGAAGCTTATAACTCCTCCAGAGCTGTCAAAGGACTCTTGGTGGCCTCCCTCACTAATTCCCCTTCTTGCATGGTCACTCAGTTTCTGAGGACAGCTTGCTCTAGGCAGATTTACAACTATACCATATGCTTTTCATTTGTGAGTGAATTAACTGAAGGGATATTCAGTGACTTGGAGATGTTCTTGTATCCATCTCCTGACTTTTGCTTTTCAATAACCTTTTTGCGGAGTTGCTTGGAGTGTTTTTTTGTCTTCATGGTGTAGCTTTTGTCAAGATACTGACTCATCAGCAGTTGGATCTTCCAGATAGAGGTGTATTTTTACTACAATCACTTCAAACACCTCGACTACAACAGGTGATCTCCATATAACTAATTAAATGACTTCAAAAACCAATTGGCTGCACCAGTGATGATTTAATTTGTTATATTATAGGGGATGTTTCATATTTGCAATTAATTGGGATCACTTTGTAGAGATTTGTTTTCACTTTGACACGAAAGAGTCTATTTCTGTTGATCAGTGTCAAAAAAGCTAAATTAAGTCCATTGTGATTCAATGTTGTAAAACAACAAAAAGCATGAAAATTTCCAAGGGAGAGGGGCTGAATATTTTTATAGCCACTGTATATTGTATGATCTATATGGACAACTTTTAAAAGGAGAGAAACTGCTTATATGTGAGGGAACATTTTAACCTTTGAAAGTTATAACTGAGCAAACATGGTAACAGCCATGACCAGCCTATTGATTATAAAGAACGTAATGGATTGATTTGATTACTGCCTCGATGGATATGACTTTCTCTTCCTGCAGTGGGCTCTATTTGTTCCCACTCTCCAGTCAAGTTCAAGTTTATTGTCATTTCAATTGTACACATTTATACTGCCAATGAAATAATGTTCCCCCAGACCATGGTACACAACACACTACGTATAACTCACATATATAAAGTAATATTACCAAAAATAAATGAACAGATAATAAGGTGTGTTTACAACACAAGTTAAAAAGTAAACATTATTATGCTACTGGCGCTTCATACATGGTGAGACCTGCGTAGAGGCACGGCCTGTGGGGAAGAAGTTGTTTGCTAATCTACCAGTCTTTGCCTTAATGCTACGGTACCTCCTGTACCTCGCCAAACAGTTGCAGCAGTGGGTACTATCTACAAGATGCACTGCAACAACACACCAAAGTCCCTAAGGCAGCACCTTCCAGGCCTACCACCACTCCCATCTAGAAGGACGAGAACAGCAGATAGCTGGGAACACCACCACGTGGAATTCCCCCTCCAAGCCACTCACTTGGAAACATATCGCTGTTGCTTCATTGTCGCTGGGTCAAAATCATGGAATCCCCTCCCTAACAGCACTCTGGGTGTATCTACACCTCAGGGACTGCAGCGGTTCATGAAGGCAGCTCATCATCACCTTCACAAGGTCAGCTAGGGATGGGCAATAAATGCTGGCTTAGCTGGCAACACCCACATCCCGTAAATGAATAAATAAACAAAACCTCCTGCCTGATGGTGGAGATCAAAGAGATTGTTGGATGGATACCGTACCAGGGATCATTGACGATGCTTAGGGCCCTGCGTACACAGCACTCCTGGTAAGTATCTTGGATGAGAGACCCCGAAGACCCTCTCAGCAGTCCTCACAATCCATTGTGGTCAGGTATCTTGCAATTCCCGTACCAGATGGAGATGCAGCTGGTCAGGACACTCTCAATAGTACTCCTGTAAAAATTGGTTAAAATGGGGGAGGGAGTGCAAAACAAGTCCCAATCCCTCTGCTGTTCTTGTGTCTTTTCTGTCCACTAAGTAATATTGTTAGTGCCTTCGTAATCCCAGAGCACACAATTAGAAAGCGGGCTTCATTTCGGAGTTACTGCTGCCATAAATTTTGCTGCTGTGCTGTTGAGGTCAATGGAACTGATTTTCAGACTCTGAATACAATTCACATGTAGCACATACAACCTGGTGTGAGCTTCTGCCTGTGAGCCATCTATTCAGTGGGTGAGCCTGATTGCAGAAGCAACCAGGAAGCTTATCTTTAAAAATAAATACACCCTGTGGAGTTCTGAGTCAGTCTTAATGTTTAAATAATTGTGTGTATGATTGGTGCTGATGACATCATGGTGTTGCACACTTCCCTCTTGAGTCATTTGGGAACTTTGCCTTGGCATTTACAAAGGTGACATTATCTCTTTAACAAATTATGTACTTCACTTCCCACGTGGCTGTGCCGTTAATAAAGTGAATGTTTTAAATTTGCCTTAGTGTCAGTCAAAATATCTTATGGTCTATAATATCTTTTACAGCTTATTTTAATATGATTTAAAATATTATCAATTAATGACAGGCTTTTTTTCAGCTGATGTAGTTGTGTCTTAATTTTATTCCTATGTTTTAATTGTACAATGACAAATGCATATTATGGGATAGGCAGCCTGACCTGCTGGGTTTTTCCAGTATTTCTTTGTTTCTATTGTAGACTTTCAGCTCTATATTTTCATGGTTCCCATTTTCAAGCTGGCCCCAAGTTAGCACAAACTGTGGAATTTGCAGCGAGCAAAATCTGTTGTCCAGCAGCTAATTAATATCAGGGAGGATTTTTGTGTTACCGTCATTGGTCTCAATAAAATCAATCCACCAAGACCTAGAGATCTCATTGGTGTGGACAACAGGACCATGTAACCTGCTTTGGACTTTGGTTCAAGGATGTGGATTGGGTCAAAATGTATGGTTCCTGACATTCAGTCAGAGTAATATCATCGGGTGGTTTGGACAGACAGTCAGAATGATGAACTCTCCCAGACCTGAAAGAAAGCGCCATTATATCCAAAGTTTATAGAGCACAAAATAACAATTCGAATGTAAGTATGTACGGTTCTGTGCAAAAGTTTTGTACTGGTATGTATAGCTAGAGTACCTAGGACTTTTGCACAGCACTGTAGTCATTTTATGAACTGCTTTATTGCTGCTGCAAAGCAAAAACAAATTTCATAATTAATGACCCTGATATGTGTCTGTTGTGGCTTAAGAGTTGAAGGGGGCAGGAAGAAGGGAATTATGGCTAGGAACAATGTCCCCTCTAAGGTGTGAACATGTGCGTGCGCACACATCTTTTGCTACTAGCGCACAAAGGAATTTAAACTGCGCACAAAGGATCATCACCCTCTACCTCGATGGAATGTTAAGTGTATTTCACGATCACACACAACCGCATTTCCTTTTCCGGTTTCCGATGTGGACAGTGTTGATAACGTGGAGTTTGTGATGATTTGTCTGCAGGTTTTAGAACTGGCTTATTTATACTGCTTTTATTGAAGAAATTATTCAGTGTGCACATGTCATTATCGCTGGGCAAAAAAATTGCACAGCACAAGATTTTTGTACACTGGTCATTACAAATTAGAGGGAACATCGTTTGGGAAAAGGGGAAGGGAGACGGGAGAGAGCAGGAAGCACCAGAGAGACCATCTGTAATGATTGGTGATAAGAAGGTTGATGTAGGTGCATTGCCGGGTGAATAAACCAATTATTTGGAATCAAATGACCTAGCCTAGTGTCTCAGGGCTGGGTGTGTCTGAACCCATGCTGCCCCCCACTATCCCAGCATTCCTTCTCTGCCACCTGTCCCACAACCATCCCCTGGCGCTCCACCCTCGCCAGTCCCAACATTCTTTGCTCCCACTAAATTTACAAACTCACTCTCTGCTTCATGTTGATTGTTCTGGGCTCCCTGCAAATGTCGCCATGCTTCCAGCGCTAAAATAGCATGCCCACGACTCACTAACCCTAGCCATACACCTTTTCTTGGAACGTGGGAGGAAACTGGAGCGCCCGGAGGAAACCCATGCAGTTACAGGGAGAATGCACAAACTCCTTCAAGGGAGTTGAACCCCAATCACCAGCGCTGTAAAGCGATGCGCTAACCACTACACTACTGTCCTGTCCCCATTATGCAGCAACGTTCAAATCGAGCTTTTCACCGTATCTCGGTACGTGTTACTATTCTGATCGTACTGGAGAAGTTCCCCATAGTGGGTGAGTCTAGACCAGAGGGCACAGCCTCAGAATACAAGGGCGTCCACTTAGCACAGAGATGAGGAGGAATTTCTTCAGCCAGATGCTGGTGAATTTGAGGAATTCGTTGCCGCAAATGGGTGTAGAAGCCGAGTCATTGCGTCTATTTAAAGCAGAGGTTGATAGGTTCTTGATTAGTAAGGGCATCAAAGATTCTGGGGAGAATGCAAGAGAATGGAATTTGGTTGGATAATAAATCAGCCGTGATGGGATATCAGAGTAGGCTTGATGGGCTGAATGGCTTAATTCTGCTCCTATGTTTTATGGTCTAAGTTGCTGAACTTGTAGGAGCAGGGAACTAACAAAACTTGTTAAGCTTCCTTCGTTTTCCCCAGAAGCCGCTGATCGGTTTCATGTGCAAGAGTGGCGATTGCTACCACTTCCATTCTCTGCAAAGCCTGACTCTTCCTGGATGGATATTCAGTGGGCTGGAGGATGACTGACGATAGTTCCTCTCCATGGAATCTGTACAACTCAGTTTCTTTTCCATGAGTCACTTCCTGCTTGTGATGGATGGTAAACACAGGCTGAGATGTGCAGGCTGCTGTTCCGTTGCAAAGCTTAGCATCTTCCCGGAGGGAGGGGCACCGAGCCTGGGAGCACTGGTGAAGCGTGGGCTGACACAGGGGAACAGACCCAGCTTCTGACTGGGGCAGAAGATAAGTGACCTGTGATCAATGTGATCACTTGACCCCAGTTCTGATTGATGTGGGGTGGGGGCTGCACGGTAGAATAGTGGCTAACGTAACGCTTTACAGCACCAGCAATCGGGGTTCAATTCCCGCTACTGTCTGCAAGGAGTTTCCTTTGGATGCCTCAGGTTCCTCCTTCATTCCATAAAACCATCAGATATAGGAGCAGAATTAGGCCATTGGCCCATCTAGTTTCATCATGGCTAATTTATTTCCCTCTCTGTCCTAATTCCAAGGACATGCAGGTGAGGGTTAATAAGTCGTAGGCATGCTACGTTGGTGCTGGAACCATAGCGACAATCGCGGGCTGCCCCCAGTACATCCTTGGACTGTGTTAGTCACTGACGCAAACAACGCCTTTCACTGTAAGGTTCGATGTGCCTGTGACAAATAAAGCTAATCTTTATCAGAGTCAGGTTTATTATCACTGGCACGTGTCGTGAAATTTGTTAAACTTAGCAGCAGCAGTTCAATGCAATACATGATAATATAGAAAGGAAATAAATAAGTGAATCAATTGCAGTAGGTATTTAGATGTCTATTAAATAGTTAAGTAAAAATAGTGCAAAAAAAAAAATATATATATATATAAAAAAGTGAGGTAGTGTTCATGAGTTCCATGTCCATTCAGAAATCAGATGGCAGAGGGGAAGAAGCTGTTCCTAAATCACTGAGTGTGTGTCTTCAGGCTTCTGTACCTCCTTCCTGACGGTAACAATGAGAAGAGGGCATGTCCTGGGTGGTTGGGGTCCTTAATAATGGATGCCTCCTTTCTGAGGAGGGTGGAGGGAGAGAGGGAAATAAACGGAGATGGATAAGGGGCTAATGGAGGGAAGCAGAAAGGAATGAAGGAAGAAGAGACTGGACACAGTGCTCAGGAGCCCAATCTGTTACTTTTTCCAGGCGGTAGATCTTCGCGCCATGTGAATGCTGGTCCCATTCTGAGTTGGTACCATGTTCTAAACTGCTACACCAGCATCTGCCATGTCACTTTCTATTTTAGACGTGCATAATGCACAAGCCGAGTCTCCAGGGAGCAGGCTCGTTTGTGTGATGTTTTACTGATTTACCATCTGTGACAGTGTCTATTCCTGTCGTTAGTAAAGCTTTACAAAGTGTACCGCTGTAGGATGCTGCAATTCCCTGCACAACAATGTCTCTACCTTTTTTAAAAAAAAATCAACATTCGTGCCATCAGATGGATTATGAGGTGTTGCTCCACCAACCTGAGTGTGGCCTCATGGTACAGCTGGAAGACTGACGTGTCGGAATGGGGATGGGAAGTGGAATTGAAATGGGTGGCCAGCGGGAAATCCCGCTTTTTGTGGCAGACGGAGCGAAGGTGCTTGACGAAGCGGTCTCCCAATCTACGTCAGGTCTCGCCGATATACAGGAGGCCACACCAGGAGCACCGGATACAGTAGATGACTCCTCTCCTTTGTTCTATGACCTTGTATCCTCTCCTATCAGCTTCCTCCTTCTCCATCCCTCTATCTCTTCCACCTATCAACTTCCCAGCTCTTTACTTCAAGCCCCCCTCCTCTCCCAGTTTCACCTATCACCTACCACCTTGTACTTCCTCCTCCTCTCCCCCACCTTCTTACTCTGACTCCTTCTCACTTCCTTTCCAGTCCTGATGAAGAATCTCATCCCAGAACATCGACTGTTTATTCCCATCCATAGATGCTGCCTGACATGCTGATCTCCTCCAGCACATTGTGTGTATTGCTCTAGATTTCCAGCATCTGCAGTACCTATTTTTCTTTTAAGTATTAGGGCATAGGTCTACCTGCATTGAAAGAACTCACCTAGGTTATAAGTGTTGTGAGTCTGTGAGTGCACTGGAGGCCTGAAGGCAACTTGGCCTGAGGTTGGAGGCCTCACTCCGGGTACGAGTGGGTGGGAGGGAATGAGGAAAGGAGTTTGCTTTGCTCTTTCGAATCTCTTACTATCTCTTCTTTCAGTTAGTCCTGACGAAGGGTCTCGGCCCGAAACGTCGACTGTACTTCTCCCTATAGATGCTGCCTGGCCTGCTGCGTTCCACCAGCATTTTGTGTGTGTTGCTTGGATTTCCAGCATCTGCAGATTCCCTCGTGTTGGAGTTGTTTTGCTCTTGTTTTGTTGATCTGTTTCTGTTGCTTGTGTTGTTCTGCTGAAGGTGGGGGGGTCATGTCACGTTGGCACTGGAATGTGTGGCGCCACTTTGGGTTATGCTGCCGTTTGCGCAAACGATGCATTTCGCTGTCGGCTTCAGTGAGAATCAAAGGAACCTGAATCCGAATGTGTTTTGACAGCCGTGCCTTGTTGAGCACTGTTCCCAAACTGGGTAACTCACGTGGGCCCGCTGATGCCAGCCCTCAGTCGCCAAAGACTTAATTAAATTCACTTGCACAGCAAGTCCAGATCAGCTCCTACTATCTGGACTTACTAAGTGCCCAGGCTTGAGGCCACTGGAAGCTAAATTGCATTGATATAGTGCCTTTTACAACTCCGTTAGGATGGCCCAGAGCACTTTGAGGTGAACGGAGTATATTTGGCGCGTAATCACTGCTGTGATTTAAGAAATGAGGTGCATGGTTGTATCCCGCACCCACTCCAGAATAACCAGCACGTTTCCCACGGCAGCAGTGGCCAATACCAGAGGCCGAATGTTTAAGGTGAGGGGAGGACAATTTAGGGAAGATTTTTGTATATATAATATTTTCAGTAATATTTGAGTGCTGTGCTTTACCAGCTACTGTGACACCCCAAATTTTTTTAAACAGGGAAATCAAGTGTATGTTTAGCTGATTTAAGGTTGAAAGTGAGCAGAGTAAGGACAGCCATAAATTAAGTCGTTCCTGGACAGGGAGAGGTTGTAGGGGTGTTGAATGAGTCATCTGTCAGGGTTAATATTGTGGAGTTGCACAGGATTGATGTTAAAGGTCGGGGAGGTGCTGTAGTTGTCTGGCGTACTGACCACTATCTTGCTGAGGCCCGGCGCCAACTCAGACACCTCCTCTTACTTACCCCTCAAACAGGATCCCAATAAGGAACACCACGCCATTGTCTCCCACACCATCGCCAACCTTATTGACTCTGGGAATCTCCTATCCATGGCCACTAACCTGATAGTTCCCGCACCTTGCCTCCCACCCAAGATCCACAAACCTGCTTGTCCAGGGAGACCCATTGTTTCAGCTTGTTCCTGCCCCACTGAACTCACATCTGCATACCTTGACTCTGTTTTATCTCCCCTAGTTCAGTCCCTTCCCACCTACATCCATGATCCCTCACACGCTCTTGATCTTTTCAAGGATTTCAAGTTCCCAGGCCCCCATCATCTTATTTTTACTATGGATGTTGGGACCCTGTACACCCCCATCCCCCACCCAGGAGGCCTCAAAGCTCTCCATTTTTTTTTCTGGACGCCAAACCCAACCAGTTCTCCTCTACCACCACTCTCCTCTGCCTAGCGGAACTTATCCTCACTCTAAATAATTTCTCCTTTGGCTTCTCCCACTTCCTTCAAACAAAAGATGCAGCCACGGGCACTCACACGGGTCCCAGCTATGCCTGCCTGTTTGTCGGCTACGTGGAACAGTCCATGTTCCAAGTCTACACTGGTGACTGTCCCACACTTTTCCTAACTATATCGACGACTGCATTGGTGTTGCTTCCTGCGCCCGTGCTGAATTCGTCAACTTCATCCACTTTGCCTCCAACTTCCACCCTGCCCTCAAATTCCCCTGGTCCATTTCCAACACCTCCCTTCCCTTTCTCAATTTACGCTGTCTCTATCTCTGGAGACAGCTTATCCACCGATGTCTGTTACAAACCCACAGACTCTCACAGCTACCTGGACTACACCTTGTCTCATCCAGTTACTTGTAAAAACACCATCCCCTTCTCTCAATTCTTCTGTCTCCGCCACATCTGCTCTCAGGATGAGGCTTTTCATTTCAGAACGAAGGAGATGTCCTCCTTTTTCAAAGAAAGGGACTTTCCTAGAATTTTATTATTATAAATCCCAGACTCACTGTGAGTGAACTAATCTGCTGGGTCTTGCTGAAGTACTTAGGCAATGGTGCTGAACAATCCGTTCAAACCCACAGATATTTGTATAAAGGAAGCACTAACTCACAGTGCATGGATCGTGTGTAACATAGGTAACCTCTGTGGCACAAGTATGCCTTCACTCACAGGTGTTGTTCAGTCGACAACTACGCCTTTGTCCTTTGTCAATGAAGTGGATCTGTTCATTAGCCGCAAGCACTTTGGAAATAAAGCAGGGTTTGAACCAGTGGTTTTTCATTCAATGTATAGAAGTGCACCCGGCTTTGTATTCAGAGGCACACCACTGGAATGGGAGGTTTGAGTCTTTATTGGGAGTGCAACTAACAGCCGCTTTCCTTGTGATTTCCAAATGGGAATTCTTTCACCAAGTGGGAGCAGCAATCGGAGAACCATGGGCAACAGTGGCTAAGATATCTTTTGATTTTAGTTAGTTGAGAACCCTGTGCTGTTCCCCCTGTAGTGCGATCACGGGGGGTCGAGTATGATCCTCAAGTAGCTGCAGAGGCCGATCCAGCTACATATATTCTGGTACGGTGTGGACAAGAGCAAGTAGTGGTTGTGGTTAGTGGTTGGGTCTTTTTGGCGGTTCGTCTCCCTGTGGACTGAGTGCTGGAAAATCAGACTGGTATAAACAGGTACTTGATGGCTGGCATGCGCATAGTGGTGCCTCTTTCCCGACTGTATGATCTGATATTCTTGATGAGAATGTAAAACAGACTCTTTGCTGTCTGAGCCCCTCTTAACAAACAAATACAATTATCTACAGACAAGGAATCCAACTGAGTACTGTGACAGAGGAGTTGTCCACTTGACTCATCCACTCAGTGCCAGCAGTTAAGCTGCACTCAAGCCTCCTCCCTTCCTTCCTCATCTAACTCTATCAGAATATAGTCCCCATAAAAAGTATATACCCCCCACCCGGAAGTTTGCATGTTCTATTGTTTAAATCCACTGTCATTCAATATTTTGACACTGATCAACGGGAAAAGACTCTTCTGTGTCGAAGTGAAAACAGATCTCTACAAAGTGATCTAAATTAATTACAAATATAAAACACAAAATAATTGATTACATTAGTATTCAGCCCCTTCAAGTCAGTATTTAGTAGATGCACCTTTGGCAGCAATTACAGCCTTGAGTCCGTGTGGATTGGTCTCTATCATCTGGACACTGCAATTTTCCCCATTCTCCTTTACAAAACTGCTCAAGCTCTGTCAGATTGCATGGGGATTGTGAGTGAACAGCCCTTTTCAAGTCCAACCACAAATTCCCAGTTGGATTGCGGTCTGGACTCTGACTTGGCCACTCCAGGACATTAACTTTGTTGTTTTTAAGCTATTCTTGTGTAGCTTTGGCTTTATGCTTGGGGTCACTGTCTTGCTGGAAAACAAATTTTCTCGAAGTCGCAGTTCTCTTTCAGACTGCATCAAGTTTTCCTCTGGGATTTCCCTGTATTTTGCTGCATTCATTTTACCCTGCACCTTTAGAAGCCTTCCAGGGCCTGCTGCAGTGAAGCATCCCCACAGCGTGATGCAGCCACCACCGTGCTTCATGATAGAGATGGTGTGTTTTTGATCATGTGTGGTGTTTGGCTTACACCAAACATGGTGTTCAGTCTGATAGCCAAAAAGCTCAATTTTAGTTTCATCAGACCATAGAACATTCTTCCAGCTGACTTCAGAGTCTCCCACATGCCTTCCGGCAAACTCTAGCTGAGATTTCCTGTGAGATTTTTTCAACAGTGGCTTTCTCTTTGCCACTCTCCCATAAAGTTGTGACTGGTGAAGCACCCGGGCAACAGTTGTTTTAGGCACAGTCTCTCCTATCTCGGCCACTGAAGGTTGTAACTCCTCCAGAATTGTTATAGGTCTCTTGGTGACCTCCCTCATTATTCACTTCCTTGCACAGTCACTCAGTTTTTGATGATGGTTGACTCTAGGCAGATTTACAGCTCTGCCATATTCTTTCTATTCTTGGATGATTGACTGTACTCCAAGGGATAGTCAGTGACTTGGAAATTTTCTTGTATCCATCTCCTGACTTGTCCTTTTCAATAACCTTTTTGCAAAGTTGCTTGGAGAGTTCTTTCATCTTCATGGTGTAGCTTTTGTCAGGATACTGACTGACCAGCAGTTGGACCTTCCAGATACAGGTGTATTTTTACTACAATCAATTGAAACACCTTGACTGCACACAGGTCTCCAAAAACAGATCTCCATTTAATTAATTATGTGACTTCTAAAACCAGTTGGCTGCACCAGTGATGATTTGGTGGGTCATATTAAAGGGGCTGAATACATATGCAATCAATTATTTTGTATTTTATATTTGTAATTAATTTAGATTGATTTGCAGAAATCTGTTTTCACTTTGACACAAAAAAGTCTTTTTCTGTTCATCAGTGCCAAAACAAGCCATATTAAATCCACTGTGATTC
Source organism: Hemitrygon akajei (assembly GCF_048418815.1). Lineage (NCBI taxonomy): Eukaryota > Metazoa > Chordata > Chondrichthyes > Myliobatiformes > Dasyatidae > Hemitrygon > Hemitrygon akajei. The sequence continues at coordinate 56,634,240 of NC_133145.1, read as the reverse complement.
AGTGTTGTAAAACAATAAAACGTGAAAACTTCCAAGGGTTTGAATATTTTTTATAGGCACTGTAAACCAAGAGATGCTAGAGGAACTCAGCAGATCAGGCAGCATCTATAGAGGGAAATTGACAGTCAACATTTCAAGTCAAAGGGACATGATTATAAAGCACTGCACCAATCATTATGCTACCCCCAAGACCCTTCACTTGGACTGAAAGGCTGAGGGGAGATAGTGAGGTAGACACAACACTGTAGGCCATAGGAACAGAATTAGGCCATTTGGCCCATCAAGTCTGCTCCATCATTCTGTCATGGTGATTTATTGTCCTCCTCCACCCCATTCTCCTGCCTTCTCCCTGTAAGTTTTAACTCCTTTACTAATCAAGGGTTTATGAACCTTTGCTTTAAATATACCCAATGACTTGACCTCCATGGCCTTCTGTGACAATGAATTCCACAGATTCACCATCCTCTAGCTAAAGAAATTCCTACTCATCTCTGTTCTCAAGGAACATCCTTCTATTTTGAGGCTGTGCCCTCTGGTCCTAGACCCTCCCACTATTGGAAACGTCCTCTCTATATACACATTTCAATATTCAGTAGGAGATTCTCCTTCATTCTTCTAAACTTTAGCGATTATAGTCCGGAATCTGGAGCATGAAGGAGGCCATTCAATCCATCAACTTCATGCTGGTTCCAAGCAACGCAATCCCATCAGTTTCATTCAGAAGAACATAATAAAGTAGCCATTGAGTGTATGTCCATGGAAGTATAGTAGCTTACTGGAAATACACTTGGTGCTTATTTCATTAGCTACCTCCTGTACCTAATAAAGTTGCCACTGAGAATAGGTTCCTGGTCTTCTGCTGCTGTAGCCCATCCACTTCAAGGTTTGACATATTGTGTATTTAGAGATGCTCTTCTGCACATCATCTCTTGTAGCACGTGGCTATTTGAGTTACTGTCACTTTCCTGTCAGTTGAACCAGTCTGGCCATTCTCCTCTGACCTCTCTCGTTAACAAGGCATTTTCACCCACAGAATTGCCGCTCACTGTTTTTTGCACCATCCTCTATAAACTCTAGAGACTGTTGTATGTGAAAATCCCAGGAGATCAGCAGTTTCTGAGATACTCAAACCACCCCACCTGGCACCAACAATCATTCCACGGTCAAAGATCACATCTCTTCCCCATTCTAATGTTTGGTCTGAACAACAACTGAACCTCTTGACCATGTCTGCATGCTTTTATGCATTGAGTTGCTGCCACACAACTGGCTGATTAGATATTGACATTAACTAGTAAGTGTATCTAATGAAGTGGCCATTCACTCCTCTCTGGAGGTTTGCTGTCATTCCCAAAGTTACCCAGTAATGAGTTGCCTTTGGAAATTACAGATATAGAGGTGTGAACATTTACACCAAAATCTCTTTTTGCCCCAACAGTTTAGTCCTTATTAGAACGTGTACCTTCTGTACATCAAAAGAGGTCATACCTTGCCTAAATACGGCACAAAATGGATAAACTTGCCAACTTATGCTCATAAAAATCTGTTTCTTGATCTGCAAAGTACTTTTCTCAAGTAAGCCATAGTCTCACTGTAGTCTGTCTCTTATTCTAAATAGGTGGCATCCATTATTAAAGACCACCCTGCGCTCTGGGCATCATTACTACCAGCAGGGAGCAGGTGCAGGAGCCTGAAGACACGTACTCAATTTCTTAGGAACAACTTCTTCCCTTCTGCCATTAGATTTTTGAATAGACAACAAACCCATGAACATTACCTCACTATTTTTGCTCTTTTTTCATTACTTAAGTATCTTTATATATATTCCTATTCTAATTTGATGTACTACACTGTACTGCCGTCACAACACATGTCAGTGATAATCAGCCTGATTCTGTGATGTCATGTTGATAACTGGGGAGATCAGGTAAGATTTTAGTGTGTTATCCCATGGACGTGATAGCAATTAACTCTGAGATTCCTAGCTGGAGTTGCTGGCAATCTAAATTGGCATCATCCCACTCTAACATCTGTTGTCAGCTTAATTGGCAGGGGCTGCCAGTACCAATGGCATTCTCTTGTGCCATCTGAAATTAGGTCTGCCTAAATCCGCTTACTCTGTCCATTTGTCAGGTCTAGGTCCAGCGAATGTTGTAACTTGTAAACCAATTAGAAACATTAATGGAGTAATGAGGCAAGTGTTAAGTCTATTGATGTCCAAGAAGCCTTGTTCAATTCTAACTTGGTCTTCCGGTGTGCTGCTGGTTATTCCCTGGGAGGGAGAATAGGTGACAGGATAATCTCTTTTGCTTTTGGAGAAATAAAACCTTGTTGTTTGCAAAGCCATCACCTCCCATTCCGTTCCTTAGCAACAGACTGTTCATCGCCCTGCCAACCACCCAAACCTGAGGAGACCAAATTGAACAAAATTTGCGCCAGAAACCACATTCTGCTGATGTCTTTTTGACCACTTTTCCCCGCCGGACCCTTCTCTTCTCACTACTACTATCGGGCGGGAGCTACAGGTTCAGTTAGGGAGCAGTGGTTGCCCTGCAGACATCAGGTCCCTGGGCCGGCTTCACCCACCACAGGCCTGAACTGACTTGACGACCTGTGAATTCACTGTTGAGGGCTCTGCAGCTCATGTTCTGTGAAATATTTATTTACTTTTTAAATTATTTGCACGATTTGTCCTCTTTTATGCATTGGATGCTCGTTGGTCTTTGTTGGGTATGGATTTTCATGATTCTATTTTATTTCTTTGTGGGTACCTACAAGGAAAATGAATCTCAGGTTGTAAATGGTACATAGTACCTACATGGAAAATAAATTTACATTGAACTTTGAACTTTGAACTGATATCTTCTGACCACGTTTCTCTGATATTTCTTATCTAAGTATCCCTCATGTCCTCAAGATTTCTTTCCTCTCTAATCTTAGAGTAAGAGTTCTGTGAGATACAGTTTCAGAACAGGCACTCTGGCCCACCAAATCCATGTTGACCATTTACACTAACTCTACATTAATCCCTTTGTTCTTCACATGATCTCATCAACACTCCCAGATTCTACCACTCACCTACACACTAAGGACAATTGACAGCATCCAGTTAAACTAGCAACCTGCAAATAGAGTCATAGAACACTACAGCACAGAAACAGGCCCTTTGGCCCATCTAGTGCCTGCTGAACTATTTACCTACCTAGTCCTCCATACTCCTCCCATCCATGTTTCCAAATTTCTCTTCAATGTTGAAATCAGACCTGCATCCACCATTTCTGCTTCCACACTTTCTTCACACTCTGAGCGAAGAAGTTCCCCCTCAGGTTCCCTTTCACACTTAACCCATGACGTCCAGTTCTAGTCTCACCCAGCCTCAGTGGTTTACCCTTTCTATACCACTCATTCTTCTATGCTCTAGGGAATAAAGTCATAACCTATTCAATCTTTCCCTATAACACATCCTTAGGGTGTGGGAGGCAACCAGAGATCCTGGAGGTAACCCATGAAGATTGATGGTCTTTTGGATAGCGTAGAAGACTGGACTTTGCTGGGCTGAGAAGTGGAGATGAAGTTCAATATAGGAAAGTATGAAATGATAATCAACTTGAAGGCACAGTGCAAGGTTAATGGCAAGATTCTTAGCCGCATAGAGAAGTAGAGAGATCTTGGGGTCCACATTTTTAGATCCACAAAATTGATTTGCAAGTTGATAGGATGATTAAGAAGGCATATGGTGTGTTGGCCTCATTAGTCAGGGGATTGAGTTCAAGAGCCGTGATTTAATCTTGCAGTTCTATAACGGTCTGGTTAGACCACATTGGGACTATTGTGTTCAGTTTTGATCACCTCATTTTAGGAAGGATGTAGAAGCTTTAGAGAGGGTGCAGAGAAGATTTACCAGGATGCTGCCTGGATTAGAGAGCATGTCTAATGAGGACATGCTCTGCAAGCTCTTTGGAGCCAATGAGGATGAGAGGCAACTTGATAGAGGTGTATAAGTTGATAAGAGGCGTAGATCAAATGGACAGTCAGCACCTTCTTCCCAGGGCAGCAATTAAGGTGACTGAAGAAAAGTGTAGGGGAATTTTTGAGGTAGTTTTTTTTTAACTGCTGGGGAGTGGTAGAGGCAGATACAGTAGGCCATAGATAGATACCTGGATAAAAGAAAAATAATGAGTTAGACTGATCTTGGAGTAGATTAAAAGGTTGGTTCAACATTGTGGGCCAAAGGGCCAAGGGCCACAATTGTTCTGTACTGTTCTGTGATCTATGTTATAGTCCAAGTGAGAACATGCAAACTCCACATAGACAGCATATGACGACAGGATTGAATCTGGGTCTCTAGCACTGTAAGCAGTGACTCCACTAGCTCAGGTACTGTGCCACACCAGCTGCAGTGAATGCTGCTCTGATCCCCAGTATCCTCTGTGTTATGTTTAGTAAATTCAGAAATTAATGAAAAGAAAAACATGGGAGCCCTGGAGAACACGGACGCTTCATTTTTACTTTAGTGAGGCGCACACTTATGACGTGGTGCCAAAATTGTGTACACCGTTCATATAAACATGTAAACTAATGAATTATGTAAACAAACAAAGAAGGCTTAATTAAACAATATAATTACAATATCACTCAAATATTGCTGAAGTATTAAATACACAATCTCTGGACCTTTTCTAGTTTTCTCCTGACCATACAATCAGTGGCCGCTTTATTACAAATATAAAATCAGCCAATCATGTGGCAGCAACTCAATGCATAAAAGCATGCAGACATGGTCAAGAGATTCAGTCGTTGTTCAGACCAAACATCAGAATGGGGAAGAAATGTGATCCAAGTGACTTTGACCGTGGAATGATTGTTGGTGCCAGACTAGGTGGTTTGAGTATCTCAGAAACTGCTGATCTCCTAGGATTTTCATGCACTAACAGTCTCTAGAATTTACAGAGAATGGTGTGAAATACAAAAAAAGCATCCAATGAATGGCAAAAGCACCTTGTTAATGAGAGAGGTCAGCGGAGAATGGCCAGACTGGTTCAGGCTAACAGGAAAGCAACAGTAACTCAAATAACCATGTGTTACAACAGTGGAGTACAGAAAAGCATCTCTAAAGGCACAAAGTGTTGAATTTTGAAATAGACTACAGCAGCAGGATGATTCTGAGAATGAAGGGGTTAACATCTGAGGAACGTTTGGCAGCTTTGGGCCTGTTCTCTCTGGAATTTAAGCAAGGGGGATCTCATTGAAACATACGGAATGTTGAAAGGACTAGATAGGGTGGATGTGGAGAGGATGTTTCCTATGGTGGGGGTATCCAGAATTAGAGGGCATAGCCTTAAAATTGAGGGACGACCCTTTAGTACAGAGGTAAGGAGGAATTTTTTAGCCAGAGAGTAGTAAATCTGTGGATGCTCTGCCTCAGGCTGCAGTGGAGGCCAAGTTGGTGTGTATGCTTAAGGCGGAAGTTGATTGTTTCCCCATTGATCAGGGTATCAAGGGATATGGTGAGAAGGTGGGTGTGTGGGGTTGAGTGGGATCCGGGATCAGCCATGATAGAATGGCGAAGCAGACTTGATGGACTGAATGGCCTAATTCTGCTCCTATGTCTTATGGGCTTAAAACTAGGAACATACACACACAGTGTCCACTGTATTAGGTATTTCCCGTACCTAATAAAGTGGCCAGGCCTCATATCCCACCGGTATTCTCTGGTCCAGGTATTCCTGATCTCTCAGTGCCAAGGTTTCCATGGTGAACCCAGAGACGATGAAAGCCCCTGCTGCTCTGCGGCCACATTCAGAGACAAAGGCTCGAAGCAAGTTCAGCCAGCATTCCTGCTGCTTCTGGGATTGGGATGTTCCTAGACTACCAGAGCATTTTGATAAATTAACACATTCCTTTAAACAGCAAAGTGCTGATCAAAGCACGAAGCAGATGAACGGCCAAGTGACTGTGTCAGGGCACATACGCTCTGTTGAGTAATTAGGCTGGCATTTTCCAGTTGTATTTTAATGTTGGCAGGTAGAGATTGTGGTTGCAGTTTGACGGTTCCCTGCTGCACTGGAAGCTGGCCCTGCATCACAGGCACTGAACCTGGAGCTCCGAGCAAAATGTAATCCCTTCTTTGAAGTCTTTGCTTTAGCGCACACACCAATTTAGTGTACAAGTCCTTTCATTTTGCTTTAATCACGGAGCTGTTCTTCTGTGAAATTTGTGGTGAATGTCTCTGTCCAAAAGGAAAGGATACGTGAGTGTGTGTGCGTGTCTCCGTCTGTGCACGTGTGTGTGTGGTGCCCTTTGTACGTACTCGTTCTCTCCACAAAGCACTCTCAGCAGTTTTTGAGCCGGCAGCCATTTTATTCACAGACAAAGAACAAGGGTGATGGGATGGGGAATTAAAGGGAAGCCGGCGTTTAAAGGAGCAGAGGGGGTCTCAAACAAGACACACATTTCTGTGGACAACAGCACACACAAAATGCTGATGGAACACAGCAGGCCAGGCAGCATCTATAGGTAGAAGCGCTGTTGATGTTTCGGGCCGAGACCCTTCGTCAAGACTAACCAAAAGGAAAGATAGTAAGAGATTTGAAAGTAGTGGGGGGAGGGGGAAATGCAAAATGATAGGAGAAGACCGGAGGGGGTGGGATGAAGCTAAGAGCTGGAAAGGTGATTGGCGAAAGTGATACAGAGCTGGAGAAGGGAAAGGATCATGGGACGGGAGGCCTCAGGAGAAAGAAAGGGGGGGGGGAGCACCAGAGGGAGATGGAGAACAGGCAAACAACTAAATATGTCAGGGATGGGGTAAGAAGGGGAGGAGGGGCATTAACGGAAGTTAGAGAAGTCAATGTTCATGCCATCAGGTTGGAGGCTACCCAGCTGGTATATAAGGTGTTGTTCCTCCAACCTGAGTTTGGATTCATTTTGACAATAGAGGAGGCCATGGATAGACATATCAGAATGGGAATGGGACGTGGAATTAAAATGTGTGGCCACTGGGAGATCCTGCTTTTTCTGGCGGACCGAGCGTAGGTGTTCAGCGAAACGGTCTCCCAGTCTGCGTCGGGTCTCACCATTATATAAAAGGCCACACCGAGAGCACATTTCTGTGGGTTGGCAAGGCTGGAAGGGCTGCAGGTGGCAGCTTTCTCAACCACCCACCATGCAAGCCCCCAGGGGCCATGAGCTAGAGTCCATCAAAAACAATTGTCCTTCCCAACATTTCGACATCTCAAACAGGCCCTCTGTCTCACCAGCGAGAGAGAGAGATATCACTCCTGCAAGATGGGAGGCCAACAGATGGGGTGTTACAGTCTGCAATGTTGCTTATTTGAGTTCCCCTGACTCACCCAACAGACTGTCACCCACTATGGAAAGAGAGAGAGAGAGAGAGATCGCTGGTGCAGAGGCCTCTGGCAGTTGTATCTGCTGTCTCGATGTTTTGATCTCCCGCGACGTTTCACTCAATGACATCAGCGAGGAGTAGGGTCGTCCACAGGGTAGCACCTGGAAGGCGCATGTCTTCCAAGCCACTCATGGAGATACCGAAGTGTAGTTCCGAAGAGTGAGAACCTGCCGCCCGTGAAGAATCTAGTTTGAGCACAGCTGTAGATCCTGGACTCCAACAGGACACCAGCCACCTCAAAAAAGGAAAAATAGGGTCAGAATGATTTTGGATCAGGTTATAAGGTTGGCACAACTTTGTGGACCAAAGGGCCTACACTGTGCTGTAATGACCTGTGCCCTCTGTCCAATGCAGGCTTAGCTGGGATTCTGAAGAGATGTCTGAGAAAAACAAAACCTGCCTGACCCCAGAGTTTGCAAAGGTAGCAGACACCAGTCAAGATCATCACTGCTTTGATGCCTCTGTTTAATAATTCATGGTTTTGCACATTTTCTATCAGGGAACCATGACAGAAATCGTCCTTGGGTTGAGGGATTGCCGACAATGAATAAAGTCCAGATAAGAATGCTGTTGATATAGGAAAAGGCAGAGTGAATATTTCTTACAAAAAAAACAAATCAAGAAGGCCTCGTTAAAATGCTTTATTAAAATAATTTACAGCTTATAAATGAGTTTCTCCTTTCAGCCATTCTCCATAGCAACGGATATTTTCTGCTATACATGAATATAATTATGACCTGCTAGTTGTACCTTGTCACGGCTTTAAGTAAAGATTTGGATTTTGTTATTTCACTTGTTAGAAGATTATCGCAGAAATTACACCCGCCCCCCCCCCCCCCAATTGCTGGGTGGCTGTTAGCTTTAAGGGAACATTTTAAATTCACTTTAAAACTGTTGCAGTTTTAACATATAATATAGACCAAGATGTATGCACCCTAAATTAATTAATCCATGTCCCATCTTGATTAAAGCAAATATAAGTGACTCACTCAGTATTTATTTGTTATGGAATAATTTAATAAGTGATGGATATGATGTAAATATCACCAATGAAAACACTTCCTATTTGATTACTCTTCAATTCAGTTCGAATCAATCCCCATTGACTGACTTCCCGTCCCAGCTCCCAGTGTGACTGCAGAGCATATTAGCTGTAAAATACACTGTGGTTGCTTGTGCAGTTGGCACAGATTTGGCACATCATCTAAAACTTTGACAAGCTTCTGTAGATGCACAGTGGAGAGTAACCTGACTGGTTGCACCACAGCCTGGTTTGGAAACACTGATGCCCAGGAATGGAAAAGCTTACTAAAAAGTATCACAGGAAAAGTCCTCCCTCCATTGAACACATCTACAAGTAGTGCTGCCACAAGAAGTGGCATTCATTATCAATGACCCCCACCATCCAGGCCATGCTCTCTTCTCACTACTGCCATTAACTAGGAGGTACAAGAGCCTTAGTTCCCACACCACCACCACATTGAAGGGAACAATTATTACCCTTCCACCATCAGGCTTCTGTACCAGTGTAGAAAACTTCACTCACCTCAACTCTGAACAGATTCCATAACCCATGGACTCACTTTCAAGGACTCTACAACTCACGTTCTCAGTTTTATCTACCTATTTATTTATGCGCAATCTGTCTTCGTTTATATGTTGGTTGTTTCTCAGTCTTTATAGTTCTTCATCCATTCTGTTATATTTCTTTGTTCTTTCGCAAATGCCTGCAAGAAAATGAATCTCAGGGTAGTATACAGTGACATCGACGTATTTGATAATAAAGTCACTTTGAGGTTTGAATTTTGTCAAGGTCACTCCTGTAGCACTTCCCAAACACAGTGACCTCAACCATATGAAAGTTTAGGGGCAGTACATACCCTGAGTGTGTCACCCTCTTCAGCTGCCTCCCCAAGTCCCTCATCCCGCTCCGAAATGCCCCTCATGGCTACAGTGGCAAAGTGATGAACTACTCAGACGCCTGGATCTTTGATCCATGAACGCAAGTTTAAAACCCACTGTGGAGACTGGGAAATTTTAATTCAGTTCATTGAATGGTAGTACATCAAGATAGACTCATAGAGCACTACGGCAAAGAAACAGGCCCTTTAAAACATCTAGTCTATTACTCTGCCTAGTCTCCATACCCCTCCCATCCATGTACCTATCCAAATTTGAGAGGCATGCTCAATTTTTTTTGATTTTGTGCTTGTTGCTGTGGGTTTTGAGCCGAATCTCTAGAGTTTACTCATTTTTTAATGAATTCACACTTTTGTACCATGGCATTTTGTAGTCTCATACCAGTTAAGTAACTTGCTTTTCATTCCTTCAAATGGGAATGACCTCACATTTTCTGACATTATCCTTCACTATCCTCCGTCTGCCATCTTCTTGCCCACTCACTTGACTTACTGGTACCCTGTTAGGGGCTCGTTGTTCCTCTTTGCCAAGAAATACACCTTTGTATCATCAGCAGATTTGTGTGGGAGATGAGTGAATCCTTGCAGGATGCCTGGCTCCTGACCTGCTCCTCCCTCTGCATTATTTATGTGACCAGTCAAGTTGAAATTCTGGTTGACGGAGAAATATTGATGGTGGGGGCATGTGGTGAAGGTTCAGTGATGTATTCTGTAGGAAATGCTGAAGTAACGAGCACCGTCCGGAACTACATGTGTACAGTATCTGAGGACGTTACGTATAAAGTCAAAACACCCAACTTGAGTTTATTATCGCACCCACAAGTTACTTGGAGCAGCATCTCAGATACATAGCATCAGATAAGCAACATTTAGAATCAGAATCAGGTTTATTAGCACCGACATACATCAAGAAATTTATTGTTCTGTGGCAGCAGTACAGGACAATACATAAAAATTATGTTACAAAAAGAAATTGTAAATAAATAAATAATGCAAAAAGGGAGTTAAATAGTGAGTAGTGTTCATGGACCTTTCAGGAATCTGGTTGCAGAGGGGAAGAGGCTGTTTCCAAAACATTGCGTTGTGGGTCTTCAGCTCCTGGACCTTTCCTCCGATGTTAGTAGTGAGACAGACATTCCACCCTGCAAAAACTCATTTCAGGGAGGTCTCAACCGGAAGTCTCAACCTCATAGCAGTCTGTGTCAATGAATTTGTTAATTCTGCAAGACATCAGATTCACAAATGAGACAGCTGACTTCTGAATTCTGTCTTAGTGTGACGCGCCATGCTGAATGCCCTTTCTACCTCCCAATTAGAATTTGGCAGCACCAAAAGCAGCTTCATCAACTGGCAGAGCTCTTTGAATCTCAACTGCCCTGTGCTCACAGATTTTCCTTTGAACAGCTTCCCCCAGAACTCATCAACTGGCAAACTTTTGTACTTTGGCACCAGTCCTTCAAGGTTAGTTGAGACATAATCCAGGACTCACCTCAACATGTCTTTTACAGTCATTTAACCCACCGTGGGCAATAGAAAAGTCACTGTTGCAAACAGTGCAGCGAGCAACACTGTCATTATTTTTGACCCCTATTAGTGTAGTCTGGGGTGAAGTACGTTTTGTATTTTTTTTGGAACTCACTGCCGTGGTGCTGCAGGACATTAAACTGAACTGATGGACAATGAAAGAGAGAGAGAGGTCGACTGTAAAGCCCGCCCACAGAGAAAACTACTTAGCACAAAGAGAGACTAATCAGGATGCTGTCTCTGTTACTCTCTTGCTACATATCTCTCTCTCTCCCCTCTCTATCTCTCTATTTCTGGGATATTGTATATAATTTGCGGGCGTCAGGGAGCTGCTATCAATATGCGGGAGACTTCCGGGCGAGGTGGGCTGTCTGAATAAGATAAAGGCATGTCTTGAATAGTGAGGGTCCTTCGTGAAGCAATGCCTGTTGAAGATGTCCTCGATGGTGGGGGAGGCTTGTGCCAGTGATGGAGCTGACTGAGTTTGCAACCCTCAGTGCTTTCTTTGCAAGAAAAATATAAATTAAGTATAAATGATACACAATTTTGACAAGAAACGACACAATTAGAATAGAAAAAAATGTGTGGTCGCAGTGCAAACTAATCAAAGTTGTCGTAGTGTTGTTATATTGATCAGGGTCACATCTGGTTCATGAACCAAATGGTTTAAGGGATGTAGCTGTTCTTCAGCCTAATGGTGTGGGACTTCTGTCTTTGATGTTTCCTGATGATAGCTGCAAGAAGGTAGTGTGGACCAGATGCTGGAGATCTTTGATGATGGATATTGCCTTCTTGGGGAAGTACCTCGTGTAGATACTAATAACGGTGGGAATGAATGTGCCTGTCATGTACTGGGCCGAGTGAGCTACTTTCTACAGTTTCTTACATTCTAATACCTTTGAATTGGCATTCCAAACCATGATGCAACCAGTTACGATGAATAACACCAGGTTCATGTGTGTCTGACCAATTGCCTTTCATTCTAAAGGGCAATTCTTTGCAAACAGGTTGAAGAAGTATGTTCTTCATGGATTTTCTCCGGATGGTCAGGCTTTTGGTTTGAGAAGCTATTTCTGCTGAGCTGAAGGTTAGAAGTAAGGCAATTCCCTGATATGAGATAACTTTGATAGTTACTTTCAAAATGACGGCTCATAATTGTACAGTTCTCAAAGAGCCAATGCACATTTGGACAAACAAATGAAAATCTGCAGATGCTGGAAATCTGAGCAACACACACAAAATGCTGGAGGAGCTCAGCAGGCCAGGCAGCATCGATGGGAAAAAGTACAGTTGACATTTCAGGCTGAAACCCTTCAGAGGAGTCCTGCCGAAGGGTTTCGGCCCAAAACATCGACTGTACTTTTTTCCGTAGATGCTGCCTGGCCTGCTGCGTTCTTCCAGCATTTTGTGTGTGTTGCTCGTTTCCATAGGCAGCACATGGTCTCCATCTCTGTCCGGTGACCATGCAATCCCCAAATCCTTGACCACCAAAAAGGACAAAGGCAGCAGGCACTTACAGGGATGTTGCTGGGACCTGAGGACCTGAGTTATATGGAAAGGTTGAATATATCACGACTTTATTGCCTGGAGTGCAGGAGAATGAAGAGAAATCTGATAGGGGTATTCAAGATCATGAGGGGTGAAGGTAGGTTAAATACATGCAGGCCTATTGCCCTCAGATCGGATGAGACGACTGAGAGGACGTGGGGCTAGGGTGAAAGGTGAACTATCTAGGAGGACACTTCTTCAGTCAGAGGATGGTGCGAGTGTGGTATGAACTGCCAGTGGAAATTGGTGGATGCAGGTTCAGATGAGAGAGTTTGGAAAGGTAGATGGACGGGAGTGGGATAGAGGGCTGTGGCCTCAGTGAGGGTAGATGGAACTAGGCAGAAGACTTGGTTGGCATGGACTGGATGGGCTGAAAGGCTTCTTTCTGGGCTGCAGTGCTGTATAAAATCTCTACCGGCAGGTTCACCACTTTGTCACACACCGCCCACACATGGAAATGCCAGGCCTCCATCATGACCAAGTCGAAATCCTGGAACCTCTGTTCAATGGCGCCCCTAACAAATGTACTGCTGTCATTCATGAAGGCAGCTCACTACAGCTGCCTCAATTTGGGATAAGCAATAATTGCTGACATGGATACTGGATCACTAATACGAATTTAAACACTATCAGTTTTGGTGTCATTTGGAACCGATAGCATGGGTTCCATGTTCCCATCCATTGGGTTAATCAGTCCTCCCTCTACAGACGCTGCTTGACCCACTGAACATTTCCAGCATATTTTGTTGTTAGTTCAGGAAATCCTTGCAGGTGTTGGGCAAGAACATAAAGTGTGGGGAGGGGGAGCTGGTGGGTGGCACAAGGACCCAGGTTTAACAAAGAGCACGGTGAAACAAGGCACTCTGCAACAGACAGATGCAACTGAAGTATTGAGATCACATTGGAGAGGAGGAGGCTTTAATAAGAGGGAATACAGTAACTTGGATAATTAATTGGGAGCATTATGTACTGAAAAATATGGATGTGTTTTTCATCTATTTGTACATAAATCATATTTAATGCTTGGTTCAAGAATAATTTCAACAGCATCATTTAATCTTTGTGGATGGAAGGATAATCTCTTATAAAATCTAATTAATATTGCTTTGTGCATCATGTGTGTAATGTCTTCTGGATGCATTGGGACGCTGCATAAATACTCCATGTAGAGACGGATTTCTGTAGAAGACAGCGCACTAACTGTTGCCATGTTGAGACTTTAAGACTGGCTGCACACCCAAATGTTCCAAATTGTCTCGGTTTGAGGAGCAGATACGCCATGTGATTCCGTTCTCTGATAAAATTGCCATTTAAATGCAGAGAAAACAGCATGGTCGATGCTTAAGAAATCGATCGCGGAACACTGGACGGTGAATTTTTTCAAAAGTGTTGCTTCCTCAGAAGTTTTTTAGTTTATGATATACCACATGAGGCTGAACACAAAAATAATTTCAGTCTACTTGTATCACGTAGGAATTTGGAGAAACAACAAATAAACTTACATTGAACATAATGCATTTAATTACATAATGGTGCTGACGCTTTGCAATGGTTCAGCTAAGCTAAAAATGTTTTGTTGATGAATTTTGTATGCACTCAGTGTCTGAGGCTCCTCGCTTAAGTGTGTAACAATAATCAGTCAGACTGGTGGATTCCAGTTGCCCTGATACCATTTCTCCATGACCCCATTGTCCTGGTGAAACCTTTCACCACGCTTGTCACCGACAGTGCCAAGATTTTCAGAGAAGAAGACTAAAAGGGAATGCAGAAAATGAACCTTTAGTGACATGTTGCACCTCATGGTTTTGTCTGCTTCAAGCATGTTGTCAACCAGCTGCACATAGCTTGGTAGTTGCCAAGAAAATTTTCAGCAATATACTTGTATCCTAACGTGATTTTTTCTCCAGTCCCACTAGAAGTTCTTCGAATTGCGGGTCATTGATGACCTGTTTGACTTACGGGCCAAAAAAATACACGTTCCTTAATCTTGCCATCAGTTATTATGACTTGAATTTAAATAACAAATATAGGCTATTTCAAATAAAAGGGTGCGTGATAAGGACATTTCGTTGTGATTTTCATGATCAGCAGCCCAAAATTCAGTTTGACTCCAAATTGAGTCCTTAGATCCAGATCCCTGGAGCAGCTCAGAGTAGGCCCAAAGCCTTGGTATTCAGTTCATTGTATTAGTGGGGCAAGTCACCACACAAAGCACAGCAGCCAGGGGCAGTCTCACAGGCTTAGGATTGCAGAGAGAGGAGCCCCCACATTATCTGGGCTGGCATTTACAGACATCCCACCCTGCAAAAACCCATTTCAGGGAGGCAGCACCATCAACTTGTGGGTGATTTCTGTAACTTCCGGGAGAGGTAGAGTGTCTGCATTTAAATTCTCGGAACCTCACACTGGGAACCACGCCCCACTGCTGCGAATCGCTCTAAGCCTAGATTTCGCTACTGGCGAAGCCATTCTCAACCTCTCCAATCAGCTCAGCACTTAGAGTGATCCAACCTCACCCAGCTCGTGACACCCTGCCTTTCCAGTCTATCTGGGCCAGTGTTTAGATTATCCAAACTGTGTATTGTACCCCGCATTAGGACCCGTCAGCCATGGTTGGCAGCTCATCTAGGAGAAGGAAAACTCTGACCACAAACCTCTGCTGCCTTGTGGCTGTACCCACTCATGGGGAAGGCTTCAGGAGTAAACCCCGAGGGAAAATTCAGAGCTGGAGTCCCCAAGGCAGTCCTATGTTGAGTTCAACATTGATTGGCAACTCCTGCGACACTGCTGGTGCCAAACCCTGTCAGTCTCTGCTGTTCGTTTGGATTTTCAGCTGCATGGAGAGGAGTCTGCTACATGAGTAGTAGGTTACTCTCCATATCGTACTGCCCTTGCGCATCACACCAACAGCTTGGATGCAACATGCGGATATGATAGGGTCTTTTAAGAGACCCCTGGCTAGGTACATGGAGCTTAGAAAAGTCGAGGGCTATGGGTAACCCTAGGTAATTTCTAAAGTAAGTGCATGATCGGCACAGCGTTATGGGCCGAAAGGCCTACATTTTGCTGTAGGTTTTCTATGTTTCAATGCGACCAATGGATGGCTGAAAAGGAAAGGAAGATCCCTGGAATTTTAACCAAGCCACATAAAGGGAGACCAGGGCCAATGGCAAGAATACAAGGTCAGAAATGGAGCTTTCGTTGGTTTATTCATTTAAAGCAGTCACTGGATTTAAAACGTGTAATCTCTGGCTTGTGACTGGGATTTCAACTCAGGTCAAGAGCATGGGAATCAGGTCATCTGCCTCAGCTCGGGTGCGGAAACGTCACAAAACTTCACTGTAAAGCCCTTGCGGCAGGGAGTCAGGAATTCCTCTTTCAGTTACTAAATGACCTATTACACTCATTGCAAAGATTAGTGCTCAGCAATTTTTACACAAATTGCAGAATTCTCTGCCTTTGTGCCTGACAGAAGTAGAGTGGTCAAGATCAAGATCAAGGTTTAGTTATTTACTATTTATTTAGAGTTACAGTGTGAAACATGCCCTTCTGGCCCAACGAGCTGTGATGCCCAGCAACCCACCAATTTCATCCTAGTCTAATCCCTGGACAATATACACTGACTAACTAACCTACTAACTGGTACGTCTTTGGACTGTGGGAGAAAACCGGAGCACACGGAGGAAACCCTCGCAGTCATGGGGAGAACGTACTTATGAACAGCAGCAGAATTGAACTCCGAACTCCTGTGATGTAATAGCGTCACACTAACCGTTATGTTACCACGGTGCCCTAGAGTCAAGTTTATTTGTCATGTGTACATCAAACATACAGTGAAGTGCATCATTTGCACAAACAAGCAACACAGTGCAAGGTTACGCTACTGTTGCCACACAATCTGGCACCAACATAACAAACAGAACGCTCAGCAAACCAACACAGAACACAACCAACAACAGTAAAACAAACGCCATTTCTCCCTCTCACCCACGCAGATGCACAGTCCTCTAACCCCACGACAGCACTTACTCTTTGGCCTCCTGCTTCCAGCAGGCTCGGATGTGGACGCAGACTTGCAGACATTGAGCCTTCATCTACCCCAGTAGGCACATAGAGATTTGAAGTCTTGGGGCTTCGACCAATGGGCCTCAGCTTCCAGACTCCCGATTTGACCCTCAGACCTCAATGTTTGGCATCGACCACAAAACTCGCCAATCACTGAACACTAGGCAAACTCTGGACTCGCTGATGATAGGACCTTGAACTCTGGTCTCATTGAATTTCGAACCCTGCTGATCATCAGATTTCGTTCCTCCTGCCCACATGAAACTTTGACTTCAGAACCTGCTAACAACATGCTGTTCCTGGCTTTTGTCCATGGTGGTCTGTTAGTCTGACATCTGACCAGACATCCAGGCCCAATTTGTGAATCTCCCACATCCGTAGAGCAGAGACTTAAGATGTAAGGTTCTGGCCTGGCCTCAGCAAGGACTTGGACCCATTGCTATTTGCCTATTGCCACAATATGCCAACAGAAGATACAATCTCAATGGCTGTTCATACGGCTTTAGACCACCTGGACAACACAAACACCTACATCAGGATGCTGTTCATCGACTATAGCTCAGCATTTAATACCATCATTTCCATGATCCTGATTGAGAGGTTTCAGAACCTGGGCCTCTGTACCTCCCCCTACATTTGGATCCTCAACTTCCTAATCAGAAGACCACAGTCTGTGCGTTTTGTAATAACATATCCTCCTTGCTGATGATCAACTCTGGCACACCTCAGAAGTATGTGCTTAGCCCACTGCTCTACTCTCTATATACACATGACTGTGTGGCTAGGCATAGCTCAAATGCCATCTATAAATTTGCTGGATGATAGAGTTGTTGGTAGAATCTCAGGTGATGATGAGAGGGCATACAGGAGTGAGATATGCCAGCTAGTGGAGTGGTGTCATAGCAACAACCTGGCACTCAACGTCAGTAAGATGAAAGAGCTGATTGTTGACTTCAGGAAGGGTAAGATGAAGGAACACATACCAATCCTCACAGAGGGATCAGAAGTGGAGAGGGTGAGCAGCTTCAAGTTCCTGGGTGTCAAGATCTCTGAGGATCTAACCTGGTCCCAACATATCGATGTAGTTATAAAGAAGGCAAGACTGTGGCTATACTTTATTAGGAGTTTGAAGAGATTTGGCATGTCAACAAATACACTCAAAAACTTATTTAGTTGCACCGTGGAGAGCGTTCTGACAGGCTGCATCACTGTCTGGTTTGGAGGGGCTATTGCACAGGACCAAAAGAAGCTGCAGAAGGTTGTAAATCTAGTCAGCTCCATCTTGGGCACTAGCCTACAAAGTACCCAGGACTTCTTTAGGGAGCGGTGTCTCAGAAAGGCAGCGTCTATTATTAAGAACCTCCATCACCCAGGGCATGCCCTTTTCTTACTGTTACCACCAGCTAGGAGATACAGAAGCCTGAAGGCACACACTCAACGATTCAAGAACAGTTTCTCCCCCTCTGCCATCCAATTCCTAAATGGACATTGAACCCTTGGACACTACCTCACTTTTTTTAATATACAGAATTTAATCTATTCAATATATATAATTGATTTGCTTGTTTATGTATTATTATGTTTTATTTTATTTATCATTATTATTATTTCTTTTTCTCTCTCTGCTAGATTATGTACTGCATTGAACTGCTGCTGTTAACAAATTTCATGACACATGCCGGTGATAATAAACCTGATTCTGATCCTAATTCCTCTAATTCCCCCATATTCCTGTTCCTAAAACCCTAACCTGATCCCTAACTTCCCATTCTGTGCCCAAAACCATCCCCACAGATCCCAAAAAAACCATTAAGACCAAAGAAAACTGAGCCATGACTTCAACAGAGGTGGCAGCTCAGTGGCATCTTGAATTCTTTTTATGTTGAGTGGTTCAAGCATTTCAACTGGAAATTCAGAAGGCACTTGAAGGAATAAGTATGCAGGTCTTGCAGGCTTAGAGTGGGGGAATTTCTCTTACTGGATTGCTCTGAAGAGGGC
Source organism: Hemitrygon akajei (assembly GCF_048418815.1). Taxonomy (NCBI): domain Eukaryota; kingdom Metazoa; phylum Chordata; class Chondrichthyes; order Myliobatiformes; family Dasyatidae; genus Hemitrygon; species Hemitrygon akajei. Next base: position 56,615,781 of record NC_133145.1, on the reverse strand, counting down.
TGTCAAGGACTAGAAGGGCCAATGGCCTGCTTGCATTGAGCAATGATTCCATTATATATGATGCTGCTTTCTTCGAACTATTCACTTATACTCCTCGGTCTCTCTGTTACAGTACAGTCCCTGCTGCCCTACCATTCACAGGATAAGTCTGATATTGGTTAGAGTTTGCAAAACGCATCACCTCGTAGCCATCGGTATTGAAATGGGTGGCACTTCAGCGTAACACTTTCCAGCTGTAAGAGGAGGATTCAATCCCCACCACTCTCCCTGTGACCGTGTGGCTTCCTTTGGGGTTTCCGGTTTCCTCCCACAGTCCTAAGATGTACGGGTTAGGGTTAGTAAGTTGTGGGCATGCAACATTGGCGTCAGAAGTGAGGCGACTCCTGCGGACTGCCGCCGACACATCTAGGACTGTGTCGGATGTTGATGCAAACAACACATTTCACTGTATGCTTCAATGTACCTGTGACGAGTAAAGCTGATCTTTAAACCCATTTGTCACGCCTCAGCCCACTTCCCTAAATGATCAAGATCCCCCCCCTGTGATCTATAATAACCTTCTTCGCTATCAACAACATCCCTTAATTTAGTGTCATCCGCAAGAGGGCCTGACTTTTCAACATAGGCTGAATCGATGAGTCATTTCCCTGATGTAGTGAGGTTCTGTTCCCAGCCCTTCTACATAGAACATAGAATAGTACATCACAGTACAGGCCCTTCAGCCCACAATGTTGTGCCAGCTCTTAAACCCTACCTCCCACATAACCCCCCCCCCACCTTAAATTCCTCCATATACCTGTCCAGTAGTCTCTTAAATTTCACTAGTGCATCTGCCTCCACCACTGACTCAGGCAGTGCATTCCACGCACCAACCACTCTCTGAGTAAAAAACCTTCCTCTAATATCCCCCTTGAACTTCCCTCCTCTTACCTTAAAGTCATGTCCTCATGTATTGAGCAGTGGTGCCCTGGGGAAGAGGAGCTGGCTGTCCACGCTATCTATTCCTCTTAATATCTTGTATACCTCTATCATGTCTCCTCTCATCCTCCTTCTCTCCAAAGAGAAAAGCCCTAGCTCCCTTAATCTCTGATGTCTGACTCGGGTTCAGAGTTATGTTCTTAATGAAGTTAAAACACTTCCTTTGGTCCTGTCCTTGGTGTGATTTGAACTTGTGTTGCTGAGTCAGTGGCTTTCATCTCCGAATTACCAGTCCAGTTGCGGAACTATGAATACACTCATAAAACATACAATGTAAAATAGTACAGCACAGGAGCACAGACATTTTTGCATATTGAGGTACAGTGCAGAATAGGCCCTTTGAGCCGTGCTGCCCAGAAATCCCCCGATTTAATCGCAGCCTAATCGTGGGACCAATTAACCTACCAACCGGTATGGCTTTGGACTGTGGGAGGAAACCAGAGCACCTGGAGGAAATCCACGCAGTCACAGAGAATTGAACCCTGGTCACTAGTACTGTAAAGCGTTGTGCTAACCTCTCCACTACCATGCTGCTCCGCTGGAGGAACTCAGCAGGTCAAACTGCACCTATAGAGAGGACTAAATAGTCAACATTTTGTGCTGAGGCCCTTCAACAGGACTGGGGGTGGGGAGGGCAGGGAAAACCAGAATAAGAAGGAGGTGGGATGAGGGGAAGGAGTACAAGCTGGCAGGTGATAGGTGAAGCTAGGTGACGGGGAGAAGGGAGGGTGATTTGAGAAGCTGGGAGGTGACAGGTGGAAGAGGGAAAAGGCTGAAGAAGAAGGAATCTGATAGGAGAGGAGAGTGGAGTAAAGGGAAGGAGGTGGAGAAGCGGAGGAGGGGGTGATGGGAAGGTAATGAGGGCAGGAGGGTAGAAGGGAAGAGGTGAGAAGTCCATCAGAATGGGGAAAGGAAAAGAAGGTGGGGGGGGGGAAGGGGAGAGGTTATCAGAAATTGATGTTCTTACCATCAGGTCAGAAACTACCCAGACAAGAATGCAACATCCATGCCAATTATGATGTCAGATTCAACCAAATCACCTCTGCCTGTATACAATCTGTATCCCTCCATTTTCCGCAGATTCACACGTCTGTCTAACAGCCCCTTAATCGCCACAATCGTATCTGCTTCCAGCGCTACCCTGGCCACCCATTCCAGTCACTTCCACTTTTTGTATTAAAAAATATCCCCCCCCATATGTCTTTAAACCTTCTCATTCCCATCTCAAACACATCTCCTCTGGTTTTAAAAAACTCCACCCTGGGAAAAGAGTCTGCCTTCTCTACCCTATCTATGCATGTCATCACTTTTATAAGTTATCGAGGTGCCGATCCCCACAACCTCAGAGTTTCAGAGAAAGTTTGTCCAACGTCCCTTTATAGCTCCTTATTTCTAATGGAGACAGCATCCTGGTCAATAGCTTCTCTACGTTCTTCAAATCCTCCACATCCTTCTTGTAATGGGGTGACCAGGACTGCCCAGCATTCTGGTCAGCCAGTACCCAACTCTAACCCCTGATGCACCACCCCCCACTGTCTCTCATACCACTAGATTTAGACTGAGAGATACAGCACTGTAACTGGGCCTTCTGGCCAGATGAACCCATTATACCCATGTGACCAAGTAGCCTAGTAACCAGTTTGTCTTTGGACTGTGGGAGGAAACCAGAGCACTGAGAGGAAACCCACATACTCAGGGAGAGAGCGTACAAACTCCTTACAGACAGCGGCAGAATTGATCTCAGTTTGCCAGCTCCGTAAAGGCATGGTGCCATCTGTTACACCACCATTGCCACACCCTAAGTTCAAGCCTTTTGTGACTTGGGACCCTCCAGGAAATGCTACAACAGGCTACAAACGTAATTAGCAAGAGGAGTCCATTTCCAATAGACGGTTGCAACCACACAGGCTGGTTCTCCAAGATTAAAAGGCAGAAAAGGACGTGGATGGGAAGACTGGACTGGAAAATTGAGACACTAATGCGAGAAGGCAGATTATTGCCTCAGTCGCTAACTCTGTCCTGTCAGTGAAGTATAAGCACACTGCCAAGGGTTGACAGTAACAAAGACTGAAGGGCCAATATAGAAAGTGTCGACTTGGCTCAGTGCATCAACCTCTGTGTCAGCAGGTCATAGGTTCAGACAATAAAACAGAATATGAGCCCGTAATCTGGGCAAAGGGAGTACTGTGCTGTCAGATATGCTCTCTTTTAATGAGATTTGGATATAATAAATTGTGTTGATCCACCCAAGACAGTGTGGGCAGTTGTTAACCTGCCTAGGGAAACAGCTCTTACATGGATCAGTGCAGAAAGATAGCCTGAGGTGCATCATCAAACAAGCATGGGGTCAAAAAAAAACCCCTTTCACCAACCAAGTCCACCTCAGCAGGCAGAATCAGGTTTAATATCGTCGGCTTTGTCATGAAATGTGTTGTTTTGAAGCAGCAGTACATTGCAATACATGATAATAGAGAGAAAAAGAAAACTGAATTACAATAAATATATATATATATCCTGCAGCTTATTTTGATCCTGTATAGTGGCTCCCCCTTCCATACCAAACGGTGATGCAGCCATTTAGAATCCATCTGTATTCTGCAGAAATTTGTGAGAGTCTTTTGTGACATACCAAATCTCCTCAAACTCCTAATAAGATGAAGCCACAGTTGTGCCGCCTTTGTAATTGCATCGATATGTTGAGCCCAGGATAGATCCTCAGAGATGTTGACACCCAGGAACTTGAGATTGCGGCAGCATTCAACTGGCTGATCCATCTCACTCCCGTACGTCTTCTCGTCACCATCTGGAATGCTGCCAGCAAGTAGAAGTGGTGTGGTCAGCAGGTTTATAGATGCCGTCTGAGCTGTGCCTCGCCACACAGTCGTGGGGGTAGAGAGGGTGGGGCCGTGGGCTGAGCACACATCCTTGAGGTGCTCCGTTCGCAGGTCTGCCTCAGCTTCTAAACACCCAACATATGTCGTCAGAGACCCTTCCCATCGTTCCCCCAATCCCTCTGGCCCTGTGTCATCAGGCAGAAGGTACTGCAGCAATAAAACCAGACTGTGTGACTGGGCAAAAGCTTCTTACATGGGGTGGGGGGGGGGTGGTTAGACATCATTCTGCCATCGAGCACATATATACACCCTGTCTGAATGCCCCCACCCCCTTGTCCACCAGTCCCGAACTCACAGACACACTCTCATCCTGTACTGGACACTTTTCATCTTTTATTGCTGCTGTTTCACATATTTATACGACTGCTTGTTTTGTTATAGTAGTGACGGTAACATTATACTGACTTACATACATATGCACCTCACACTTTATATCAATCGGTCAATCTTCAGGCCAGGTCACTCAGGGACTTGTCTTAATATTATTTTGAGACTGTATGTGCTGGATCGTAACTATGTGTGCTGTGTGTGACTATGAGTATTATGTTTTGTATCTTGGTCCCAGACGAACGACGTTTTGTTTAGCTGTATACACGCATTTGGTCGAATGACAATAAACTGGAACTTGGACTTGTGAATGGGCTGTACATATGAATTAACATGTGGGAGAACGGTGGGATGGATATGCCAGTAGCTATGGGGCTGCAAGCATATTTTGCCTTGTGCAGACTCAATTTGTGGCTTCATTTAAAGATAGATTTTCAAACGATTAGCTTTATTTGTCATATGTACATCAAAACATGCAGTAAAATGCTTTGGCAACACACAAAAAATGCTGGTGGAATGCAGCAGGCCAGGCAGCATCTATAGGGAGAAGTACTGTCAACGTTTCGGGCCGAGACCCTTCTTCAGGACTAAATGAAAGGAAAGATAGTAAGAGATTTGAAAGTAGGAGGGGGACGGGGAAATGCGAAATGATAGAAGAAGACCGGAGGGGGTGGGTGAAGCTAAGAGCTGGAAAGGTGATTGGCAAAAGGAATACAGGGCTGGAGAAGGGAAAGGATCATAGGACGGGAGGCCTAGGGAGAAAGAAAGGAGGAGAGGAGCACCAGAGGGAGATGGATAACAGGCAAAGTGATGGGCAGAGAGAGAGAGAAAAAAAAGGGGGGAAACTAAATATAACAGGGATGGGGTAAGAAGGGGAGGGGGGGCATTAACAGAAGTTAGAGAAGTCAATGTTCATGCCATCAGGTTGGAGGCTACCCAAACGGTATATAAGGTGTTGTTCCTCCAACCTGTGTGTGGCTTCATCTTGACAGTAGGAGGCCATGGATAGACATATCAGAATGGGATGTGGAATTAAAATGTGTGGCCACTGGGAGATCCTGCTTTCTCAGGCGGACAGAGCGTAGGTGTTCAAACGCTTTGTAGTGTAATGTAGTGTAACTTTGTAGTAAAATGCTTTGCTTGTGTCAAATCAAATCAGCGAGGATTGTGTCGGGGGCTCTGTAAGGGTCACCATGCTCCTGGCACCAACAGAGCATGCCCACAACTCACTGACCCTAACTGGATGTGGGGCAGCATAGTAACGTAGCAGTAGTTTCAGCCAGGGGTACAGGATCAGGGTTCAATTCCCACCACTGCCTGTAAGAAGTTTGTAAGGCTCCCTGTGACAGCGTGGATTTCCTCTGGATGTTCCAGTTTCCACCCTCGTTCCAAAGACGTGGAGGTTCCAGTTAATGAGTTATATTTGTGCCATGTTAGCACTGGAAGTGTGGCGACACTTGGAGGCTGCCCAGCACAATCCTTGTGGACTTGAATTGACGGAAACATTTCACTGTATGTTTTGATGTGCGTGTGGCAAATAAAGCTGATCTTTTAAAAATATTTATCTTTATTTTTGGAATGTGCGAGGAAACCGGAGAACCCAGAGGAAAAAAAACTTGCAAGCCAGTGCAGAGTACCCCCCTGGTCGTTCCCCTCAATATACCACTTTGGATATTGTTTGTGGGGAGAAGAAGCAAGCTGTAGTGATGGGTGGATTTGTTGGTTAGGGGAATAGTAAGGAGGTTCTGTGGACAAGAACGAGATTTCTGGATGGGTCCCAAGGTAAGGGACATCTCAGATTGAGTCCACAGCTTTTTTAAATGGGTGGCTGAACAGCTAGAGGTCATGGTCCACATTGGTACCAATGACATGGGTAGGAGGGGTGAGGAGCTCAGGGAGTTAGGTGCTAAGTTAAAGGACAGGACTACAGGGTCGTGATCACAGGATTGCTACCTGTGCCATTTGCTAGTGAAACCAGAAGGAGGAAGATCATGAAGTTTAAAACATGTCTAAGGAGTTGGTGCAAGAGGGAGGAGTTCAGATTTTTGGATGATTCTCTCCCGGGGAAGGTGAGACCTGTACAGAAGGGATGGTTTGCACCTGAACTGGAGGGGAACTAATATCCTAGTGGGAAGGTTTGCTAATAAGCAGTTTCAGCGACAGGTTACTATCGATGCAGTGCTCCTCAGACAGGATGAAGAGGTCAATACTCCCCAATGCCATTAGGCTTTACAATTCAACCGCCAGGACTTAAGAACTTTTTAAAAGCTATTATTAATGCTTTTTGAGATAGTGATTTAGATGCATATCATATTTTTTACTGAGTTAAGTATTGTATGTAATTAGTTTTGCTACAACAAGTGTATGGGACATTGGAAAAAAAAGTTGAATTTCCCCATGGGGATGAATAAAGTATCTATCTATCTATCTATCTATCTACTGCGCAGGGGATTGGAAGGGGTGTGGGGGTGGTTTAAACTGAAAGAATCTTCAGGTACTCTGGATTCCTGTACTTTCAAAACTGTTAGCATTCTCTTTAAATGATCTCACATCTAACAAATTAATGTTATCCAGCAGCACTTTTGTTGCAAAGCTGCACTTCATCGAGATTTCAATATCCATGCCACTTCCTCTAGGTTTATCACAACTGAGAATTCAGTGGCTAAGTTGTGCCACGTTAGTGTGACACTGTTACAGCTCAGGGCGTTCCGGAGTTTGGAGTTCAATTGTTCAGTTCCGGCGTTGTCGGTAAGGAATTTGTATGTCCTTCCTGTGACTGTGTGGGTTTCCTCTGGGTGCTCCAGTTTCCTTCCACAGTCCAAAGGTTAGTAGGTTAATTGGTCATTGTAAATTGTCATGTGATTAGGCTCGTGTTAAAAATAGTTGGTTGGTTGGCTGGGCGTTGTGGTTCATTGGGGTGGAAGGGCATATTCCGCGCTGTACCTCTCTAAAAAATTTAAATAGAAGTTCACAGTATTTTAGTAAGTAATGTCAAGTATCTGTTGATGACAGATGCGACATTGAGTAACATACCTGGAAGATCAAATTATACATGTGCACTGTGCAAGGATTGGAATATGAATCCATGAACTATTTTGCTCTTTTTTTGCTCTGCTTATTTAATTTTTATATTTATCATTGTAACTTTAATTTTTTATTATTATGTAGTGCACTGTATTGCTGCCACAGAACAACAAATTTACTGAATATATGGGATAACAAACCTGATTCTGATTCTGGAAGGTAAATCACTGTCCTATGATCAATTGTGGAAGTTTTATTTGAAGAATTCATGTCTCTCAGTCATTATCCAGTAAGATCACTAAATGTCCAGAGCTGTACTCATTGCTCATTCCTTTCACTAAAAGCAAAGATGTAGTTTACCATCTGTAAAATGCACATGCTTGTCTATGGTACTCCCAGACTAATGACCTGTCCCACAAGAGGTACTGGCGGGCATCACTCGAGCATGTTCTGGATAGCTGTGACTATGTGATAATTTGAAACTGTTAACACTGTGTATTGGGGAAGTACTGTACAATTGTAATAACGTGATTCCTGTAATCACCAAATAAAACTCCTCTGGAAAAGGAGGGGGAGAAAAGGACAAGGGTCCTACAGGTTGGTGAAGATCACCATCGAACCTGAACGCAGAATACAGGGCTTAATGGCAGGATTCTTAATAGTGTCGAGGAATGGAGGATCTTGGAGTTGGATCCCAAAATGCTGGAGGAACTCAGCAAATCAGGCAGCATATAGGGAGGGGAATAAACAGTCAACATTTTAGGCCGACCCTTCATCAGGACTGGAAAGGAAGGGGGAAGAAAGCCAGAATAAAAAGGTGGAGGGGAAGGAGTAATAGCTGGTGATAAGTGAGACCAGGTGGGTGGGTGGGGAAGGGGAGGATGAAGTGAGAAGCTGGAAGGTGATAGGCAGAAGAGGTAAATGGCTGCAGAAGAAGGAATCTAATAGGAGAGGAGAGCAGACCTTGAGAAGGAGGAGGGACATCAGAGGGAGGTGATAGACAGGTGAAGAGAGGAGAATGGGCAAGAGGGGAGCCAGGAGGGGGAATTGAAAAAGAGAGAAGGGGAGGGTAAGGATTACTGGAAGTTAGAGAAATCAGGTTAGAGGCTATTCAGTCAGAACATGAGGTTTTGCCCCTCCAACCTGAGGCCACGGTGCTTGGACCTTTAAGAGAGAATGAGGCAGCTGGCCTTTGTGAGATCACCTTGAGACTGCAGTGCAGTTGCTGCAGATATTTCCGAGATTTGTGCAGTGGAGCTGCATATAACAGGCATCCCAGGGAGACGCAGACTGTTTCTAAGATCTACTAATCTAGTATGTTTCAGGTGATTTAGCAGTAATGTGTTCTGAATAAGGAAAACAAACATCCCCAAAATTAAATCAGAAAATGCAGGGAATTCTCAGAGAGGAAAGGAATCTATGCTTCACATCAATAACCTTTGCACTCTTTCCAGTTCAGTGATGTCTCCTCATTAAAGAACAGCTAAAACTGTACACAATATCGCAATGTTAACATCTTGTACAACTGTCAAAGTAAAATTTATTATCAATGTATGTATGTTCCTGTATACTACCTTGAGATTGATTTCCTTGCAGACATTTATAGGAAAATAAAAAAATACTATAGAAATTTTGGGGAAAAAAACAGACATAAACAAAGACTGATGAACAATGTAGCAGAGGAGACAAATTATGCAAAGAAATGTTGAAAACATGAATTGTAAAGAGTCCTTGAAAGGAGTCTGTGTGGTGTAGAATCACATTAGAGTTGTGCTGAGTGAAGCCATCCACACTGGTTCAGGAGCCTCACACACAAAATGCTGGTGGAACGCAGCAGGCCAGGCAGCATCTATAGGAAGAAGAACAGTCGACTTTTCGGGCCGAGACCCTTCGTCAGGAACTAACTGAGAGAAAAGATGGTAAGAGATTTGAAAGGGGGAGGGGGAAATCCGAAATGATAGCAAAGACGGGAGGGGGAGGGATGAAGCTAAGAGCTGGAAAGGTGATTGGCAAAAGGGATACACAGCTGGAGGAGGGAAAGGATCATGGGACAGGAGGCCTAGGGAGAAATAAAGGGGGAGGGGAGCACCAGAGGGAGATGGAGAGCCCCTCCTGTCTTCAACCCTCCTCCTCTTCAAGGACACCCCACTCTGGTCTTCTGCATGCTCTGGATCTCTTTAACTCTCCATCTCCCTCTGGTGCTCCCCTCCCCCTTTATTTCTCCCTAGGCCTCCCGTCCCATGATCCTTTCCCTCCTCCGGCTCTGTATCCCTTTTGCCAATCACCTTTCCAGCTCTTAGCTTCACCCCATCCCCTCCTGTCTTCTATCATTTTGGATTTCCCCCTCCCCCTCCCACTTTCAAATCTCTTACTATCTTTTCTTTCAGTTCATCCTGACGAAGGGTCTCGGCCCGAAACGTTGACAGTACTTCTCCCTATAGATGCTGCCTGGCCTGCTCTGTTCCAGCAGCATTTTGTGTGTGTTGCTTGAATTTCCAGCATCTGCAGATTTCCTCGTGTTTGGTTCAGGAGCCTGATGGTTGCGGGTAATAATTGTTCCTGAACCCGGTGGAGTGTGCTTTGTTATGGTGGGCATGGTCTATTGGCGGCAGAATGTGTGGCAGCACTTGTGGGCTGCCCCCAGCACATCCTTGGTTGTTAACACAAATGACGCATTTCAGTGTAGGAGTCGATGTTTGCGTGTCAAATAAATCGTAATCTGAATTTAGATTTGAATTCAGAAAAAGCCCGAGAATTTTCCCAGGGTGGGAATAGCTAATATGGGGGGGGGGGGGCATAATTTTTTGGTGATTAGAGGAAAGCATAGAGGAGATGTCAGAGGTAATTTTCTTACACACTGAGTGTGGGTGCAGCGAATGCCCTGCCAGAGGAGGTGGTACAGACAGGTATATTAACGGCATTTTAAAAACTCTTAGACACATAGATGGTAGAAAAATGGAGGGTGACATAGCAGGGAAGGGGTAGATTACTCTTAGAGTCGGTTAACAAGTCAGCACAACATTATGGGCCGAAGAGCCTGTACTATGCTGTAATGTAATATGAATCTGAATCTGAAATGACTCTCCCTCTCCCCTTCAGATAATGCTATGAAATCCTTTACCTTAAAAAGACCATGATACATAGGAGCAGAATTAGGCCATTTGGCCCATCGAGTATGCTTCACAGTAAGGGTAGGGTCATCCCTTGTTTGAAGTCTCATCGATAGACGTCCTCTCCAACAGTGAAGCACTCCCTCAGTACCTCAGCAATCCCTCAGTTCCCGGCCCTCCCTCCATCCCTCAGCACTCCCTCAGAAATCCCTCAGTCTCTCAAAACTCCATCAGTCCCTCAGTAAGTGTTTGCCTTGTTTCTGGACTGTGTGAGACCTGAACCTCCCAACTCTAAAGTATGAAAGTTTCCTCCTGAGACACAGCCAATATCAACACTGGCTGTGGACCAACAGAAACCATGTACAAGGTCGAAAGGAGTGCCAAAGCCTAGAGTAATAGCGTAGCTCAGCAATCTTTGTAACTGTGGATATTGACTAAACAACATGTAACTTGGAAATTTAGAGTGATTGGACCACATCTGTCCAAATTGTAGGTTATTAAATCTTCTTATTGGTATTTGATAAGACAAATATTAAAATAAAAGCCTCCTTTCTCTGCCAAAGTAACACTTATCCATGGGTCAGTGTTGCAAAGGGGCACACTGTAATTTTCAACGGATCTCAGAAGTATTTAGTGCGCAATTTGATTCATTCGTGTTGTGTCTGATGTAGTTTCTCCTGATGTAAATCCCCTTATCGAGAAACGCACGTGGCCGTGAATTGAAAAGCGGTGCTAATATTGTCCTTTTCAGATGCTGTTTCTCATTATAAGTGTGTAATTCCGTTTAAGAAGGTAAGCTGCCTTTACACATTATGTAGACCAGCAGTTCAGTACAAAATGTGAGTGGCTAGTTATCCAACTGTGGTGCCAGTCAGGAACACATTCACCAATCACTTGCCAGCTTATACTGGTCCCCCTCTCCTTGCCCCCAGCTTCTTATTCCGGCTTCTCCCTCCTTCCATTCCAGCCCTGATGAACGATATCGACCAGATTTGTCAGCTGTTCATTCCCCTCCACAGATGCTGCCTGACTTGCTGAGTTCCACCAGCACTTTGTGTGTGTTGCTGAAGATTTTCAGCATCTGCAGAATCTCTTGTGTTTATTACCATCTACCCATAAAATCATACAGCACTATAGCACAGAAACTGGCCATTCAGCCCATCTAGTCCACGCCGTAATATTATTCTACCTATTCCCGTCAACATGCACCTGGACCATATTCCTCCAACGCGTCCCAGACGTTATCCAAACTTCTCATAAGTACTGATATTGAACCTGCTTCCACTATTGGCAGCTCATTCCACACTCTCACCACCCTCTGAGTGAAGATGTTCCCCCTCATGATCCCCCTAAATTTTTCACCTTCAATCCTTAACCTATGACCTCTAGTTCTGGTCTCACTGAACCTCAGTGGAAAAACCTGCTTGTATTTTACACTGTCTATGCCCCTCATAATTTTGATTTCTTCTGTCAAATCTCCTCTCATTCTCCTACTCCCCATGGAATAAAGTCAATAGACAATAAACAATAGGTGCAGAAGTAGACCATTCGGCCCCTTGAGCCTGCACCGCCATTCTGAGATCATGGCTGATCATCTACTATCAATACCTAGTTCCTGCCTTGTCCCCATATCCCTTGATTCCCCTATCCATAAGATACCTATCTAGCTCCTTCTTGAAAGCATCCAGAGAATTGGCCTCCACTGCCTTCTGAGGAAGTGCATTCCACACCCCCACAACTCTCTGGGAGTTGTGTCCGAACCTGCTCAACTTTTGTCTGTGATATTCACACCTGGAATTCGGAATGAGAGGTCCCGAGTTCAAATACACCTTGCATGCCTTCCAGCTGGGTTGAGCGTCGAGCTAGCAATTGGGCTTCGCAAAGTGGCAAATGCTAAAGAAACGGCAAGTTTGCTGCCTGATGCGCCAGACAAGGCGCAAGAAGGAACGACTCAACTTTCCGCTATAACTCAGCTACTCTGGTCTTGGCTAATCCTTCTAACTTTTCTTTGCACTCTTTCAATCTTAGTGGTATCTTTCCTGCAGGTAGACAACCACAACCACTTGCTATTCTGCAAATCAGAAAAGAATCGCAGATGCTGGAAACCTGAAACAAAAGCAGAGATTGCGGAGAACTCCCAGCAAGTCAGGCAGCATCTGTGGAAGGGAGGGGGAGCTTTCATTTCCGAAGAAGAATATTTGATCTGAAAAATTACCTCTGTTTCTCTTCCCACTGTTTGCCTTGTTGAGCATTTTCTGTTTCTACACCAAACCTGCTATTGTGAAAACTCTAATTTGATTAAGGTGAAATTGCTGAGCTCTCGTGTGAATTAAGTAACTGGGCTAATTTGCAGAGTGATTTGCTAATTGAACACAGTATTAAGAATCACCTCGTCAACATGATAATTGAATGGCCGGTCTCCTTTGGGTTTTTCTTCTCAGGAGCTTTCCCTTCCCCATTTATCTCAGCCCCCCATGGAATATGAGTGTCAAACCTTCTGATGAAATGATCTGCAGGGAAAAATCCTGATGCCAGTATGACGGGATTCTCCAGAAATCCAAGGGCTTTGTTTCAGGCTCTTCTTCGAATCTGTGGGCAGGCTGCCCTGGCTGGATCTTTTGGTTCATTGCCAACTCTCAGTGACTGAAATCCAGCTCGGGCCGGGCCATGGCTGAGACCACAGACACTAATCTCACATGTCGTGCCTGCTGGTAGTCTCAGAGCAAGTAGCCTGGCGATAGTGTCCCCTGTGTACATGTTCAGCAGGTGATGGGGGTACAAGTGCATGATCCCTTTTTCAGGACCTCCAGAAGCCCCGGGGTCCTTTACTTGATTTTGGAATTGGAATTGGTTTATTATTGTCACACATATGGAAATGCAGTGACAAACTTGAGTGAATACTGTTCCGACAGATCGGAATATTACACGGCGCATTGTGGTAGAACAAGGTTAAACAATAACAGAATGCAGAATAAAGTGTAACAGCGACAGAGAAAGTGCAGCGCAGATAAACCATAAGGTGCAAGATACAGTCATAGAGCACCACAGCACAGAACCTGGCCCTTCAGCCCAACCAGTCCATGCCGACCTGATAATATAGATTTATTTAATTATTTATTGGGATACAGCGCAGAGTAAGACCTTCCATCCCTTTGAGCCACACCACTCAGCAATCCCCAATTTAATCCTAGCATAATCATGGAGAAATTTACAATGATACGTCTTTGGACTGTGGGAGGAAACCGGATCACCCGGAGGAATCTCACGCGGTCACGGGGAGAACGTACAAACTCCTTACAGGCAGTGGCGGGAACTCCTTTCCCAGATGGCAGGAGGGAGAAGACTTTGTATGAGGGGTGGAGGGGGCCTTCATAATGCTGTTTGCTTTGCGGATGCAGCGTGTAGTGTAAATGTCCGTAATGGCGGCAAGAGAGACCCCGATGATCTTCTCAGCTGTCCTCACTATCCGCTGCAAGGTCTTGCAGTAAGGCTGATCAACACCTCCACTTTTCATCTCCACCACTACTTTATTATTTCCTGTCAGTCATCTTATCTACAGCCTAGTGTCACTTTGTGGACATACAGTCAATATATATAAGCTATCTTATGTATTTATATTATTTATGCTTTTTAAAATTATTACTATTGTGTTCTTTATCTTTTGTATTTTTCTCATGCTGCATCGGATCCGGAGTAACAATTATTTCATTCTCTTTGCACTTGTGTAAGGGAAATAACATCAAACAACCTTTAATCTTGAATGACTGTTTTAAATGAACAGTGTCAGTAACCAACCAAATCAATAGAGCTGCGTCTGCAGGTTCTCCTGGTTATCCTCCTAGTCGTTACCTCAGTCTCAAACTACTAGTTCAATCAAAACTGATTGCGTTTGGTTTCAAAGCAATGTTAATGTTTGGCACAGTTCTAAACATAGGAGCTCAAGAATGGAAGAGCAGCATTTTGTACAATTCCAGCAATCCCTCTCTTTTCTCTGATGGGTAAAGAGTCTGCTTGGTGTCAGTTTGTCATCCTGATGGCGTCCGAGCTGGGAGATTAAAAATGAGCTTTATTTATCATACAGTGAAATGTGTCCTTTGCATCAGCAACAAACACAGTCCGAGGATGTGCTGGGGGCAGCCCGCAAGTGTCACCACGCTTACAACACCAACAGAGCACACCCAAACTAACCCTAACCCATATGTCTTTGGACTGTGGGAGGAAACCAGAGCACCCGAAGGAGACCCACACGGTCACAGGGAGAGTGTACGAACTCCTTACAGACAGTGGCGGGAATCGAACCTTGATCGCTGGTGTTGTAAAGTGAAGTTACGCTGCCGTGCCTCTCTTTTAGGGGTTCAAGCTGCACTCCATCCCTTACCCTTCTCCCTCAGCTGACACTTGGGTGCAGGGCTGAGGGAGACCTGCAGTACTATCCTCCAGGTGAGATAGCAGACTGAACTGGCCCTCCCTTCAGGGGCTGACTGTAAATTATCCTGTTACTCCATTATAGAGAAGAACAATAGAGACCTCCCTTTGCCCAGGGAGAGTCCATCCTCCAGTAAAGATACAGATTCAGATTTATTTGCAACTTGTACATTGCAACGTACAGTGAAATGCGCCAGTCACGCGTGCTGGGGGCACCCGCAAGTGTCATTACACATCCCAATGCCAAGGGAGCATTCCCATCATGCCCAGCAGAGCAACGCAGAACACGACAACAAAACAGAATATAACAAGCAACGAAATGTAAACATGAGAGTCTGCAGAAGCTGGACGTCCAGAGTAACACATACCAAATGCTGGAGGAACTCAGCAGGTCAGGAAGCCCCTATGGCAATAAGTAAACAGTCAACGTTTCGGGCCGAGACTCTCCTTCAGGACTGGAGAGGAAGGGAGAAGATGCCAGCGTGAAAAGGTTGTGGGGGGGGGGGGGGCGGTGAAGGAGGGAAGCTAGAAGGTGATAGGTGAAACCAAGTGGTAAAGGGCTGGAGATGAGGGAATCTGATAGGAGAGGAGATTGGACCGTAGGGGAAAGGTAAAACTTTTTCACCCGGAGAGTTGTGGATCTATGGAATGCTCTGCCTCAGAAGGCAGTGGAGGCCAATTCTCTGGATGCTTTCAAGATGGAGTTAGATAGAGCTCTTAAAGATAGCGGAGTCACGGGATATGGGGAGAAGGCAGGAACGGGGTACTGATTGTGGATGATCGGCCATGATCATATTGAATGGTGGTGCTGGTTCAAAGGGCCAAATGGCCTACTCCTGCTCCTATTGTCTATTGAAAGGAGGAGGGGCGTCAGAGGGAGGTGATAGGCAGGTGAGCAGAAGAGGTGACAGGTCCGAGGGGGGAACATAGAAGAAGAGGGAAAGTGGAGGGGAAAACAAAATACTGGAAGGATAAATCAATATACATGCCATCAGGTTGGAAGCTACCTAGGTGGAATATGAGGAGTTGCTCCTCCACCCTAAGAATGGCCTCATCCCCTCAGAAGAGGAGGCTGTGGACTGACGTGTCAGAACAAGGATGGGATAGCAATTAAATTGACTAGCCACCGGGCAATTCTGCTTTTTGTGAACGGAGCGGAAGTGTTTGACAAAACAGTCCCCCAAAACAACAAGAAAAGAAGCTCTTTTTCCCTTCCCGTCCACCCACGTGGACAGACAGTCCTCCAGGACAGACCAAACACACCAAGGCAGCATAATTGGCTGCTAACCCCGTGGATGTTTGTGGGGAGATTGTTGACGTATGTAGATTGGCGCTGTTTCTCCATGCCATAACACTTACCATTTAAGTCGCTTCCTGGCTCTAAGTTTGCAACTTTGCGCTTGCAAATATTTTTTTCCTATTAAGGGAGAAACATTGCAAGGGAAAGAAGTGGCAGCTTTGTTTAGATGCTCAGTCATGATGTGAAGAGGAGCAATATCCTCATAAGAAAGTGCTGCTAAAATCAGAGCAGCAGTGGCTTCCCTTCTGCGTCATCTGTTTTGACAGCATGCACCCACCGTATTTCCTTTCACTCCATTCAGTGGCTCATTCAGAAGTATT
Source organism: Hemitrygon akajei (assembly GCF_048418815.1). Classification (NCBI taxonomy): domain Eukaryota; kingdom Metazoa; phylum Chordata; class Chondrichthyes; order Myliobatiformes; family Dasyatidae; genus Hemitrygon; species Hemitrygon akajei. The sequence goes on along the minus strand of NC_133145.1, from coordinate 56,599,403 downwards.
AGCATCTCAGTTCCTCCAGCATTCTGTGGTCCAGCATCTGCATTTGTGTTTACATCTGTGAATGCAGCCAACGTGGATTTACCAGGTGAGATTGGCAAAGAATTGGCCAAGAGAGAACTGCCCAATTGGCAGGAGGGTGCCAGGGATTTAGATTAGATTACTGTATACGGGATTAGCTTATTTGCATGTAGTTGCATATATTTGCATATATCCATTGGGCTGGAAGGTCCTCTTACTGTGCTGTGCCTCCAAATAAATAAGTAGATAGATTGATGGTTGTGTTGAGTTGTTCTCTGATCTCGGCAATGTACTTGCAAACATTTCGTCACCAAACGAGACATCATCAGTGCGCTGCCGATTGTGGTGTGTCCTCTGAATGTTTGGCCTTTATATACCTATCAATCAGCTGATTGGTTGCCATTTCGGAAGCTCATTTCTGATGTGGGGAGTTAATCTCGCCACTGATTGGTTGTGTGGCAAATTTTGAGCGTTGTGGTCTGGAATTTTGCCTGCACTGGGTCATAAATAGGATCGAGGTCTACACATTCGTTTACAGAATTGTTTGCGGAAAACCATGCTTCTAGGAATTCTCTTGTTTGATTGCACCTTGACTCTTATGGATGCCT